>NC_137963.1:28837185-28839685 GCF_963924665.1 Micromys minutus | reverse complement strand
AACCCTAACCCTAACCCTAAACCTAAACCTAACCCTAACCCTAACCCTAACCCTTACCCTAACCCTAACCCTAACCCTAACCCTAACCCTAACCCTAAACCTAACAGTAACACTAACTGAAACCCTAACCCTAACCCTAACCCTAACACAAACCCTAACCCTAATCCTAACACTAACCCTAAGCCTAACCCTAACCATAACCTTAATCCTAACAATAAAACAAACCTCCTAATTGTAACCCTAACCCTAACCCTAAACCTAAACTTAACCCTAACCCTTAACCAAAACCTAACAGTAAACATAACCATAACCCTATACCTAAACCTAACCCTGACCCTAACCCTAACCCAAATCCTAACACTAAGCCTAACCCTAACCCTAACCCTAACCCTAAACCTAACCATAACCCTAAACCTAACCCTTACTCTAACCCTAACCCTAACCCTAACCCTAAGACTAACGCTAACCCTAACCCTAACCCTAACACTACCCCTAACCCTAACCCTTTCCCAAAATTTAACAATAACCCTAACACTAGTCCTAACACTAACACTAACCCTAACATTAATCCTACCCCTAACCATAACCCTAAACCTAATACTAACCATAACCCTAATCCTAAAATAAACCCTAAACCCTAAACATAACCCTAACCCTAACCCTAACACTAAACTCTATACCCTAAACATAATCCACCCTAAATCTTAAAAAATCCTAAAACCTAAACCTTAAACCCTAAACCCTAATCCCTAAACCTAAAAATATCTATAACCCTAAACCTAACCCTAACACTAACACTAACCCTAATTCTAATCCTAACACTAAACCCTAAACCCTAAACCTAATCCTAACCCTAACCTTAACCCTAACCCTAACCATAACCTTAACCCTAAACCTAACTTTAACCCTAACCGTAACCCTAACCCTTACCCTAACCCAAACCCTAACCCTAATCCTAACACTAACCCTAAGCCTAACCCTAACCATAACCCTAATCCTAACCATAAACCTCACCCCCTAATCGTAACCCTAAACCTAACCCTAACCCTAACTTTAAGCCTAACTCTAAACTGAAACCTAACTGTAAACATAACCTTAACACTAAACCTAACCCTAAATTTAACCCTAACCCTAATCCTAACAATAAACTTAACCTCCTAATTGTAACACTAACCCTAACCCTAACCCTAACCTTAACCCTAACCCTAAACCGAAACCTAACAGTAAACATAACCATAACACTAAACCTAACCCTAACTCTAACCATAACCCTAAACCTAACCCTGACCCTAACCCTAACCCTAATCCTAACACTAACCCTAACCCTAACCCTAACCCAACCCTAAAACTAACCCTAACCCTAAAACTCACACGAACCCTAATCCTAACACTAAACTCTAAACTTTAAATCTAAACCTAACCCTAATCCTACCCCTAACTCTAACCCTAACACTATCCCTAAACCTAACACTGACCCTAACCCTTAGCATGACTTTAATACAAACCTAACCCTAATCCTAAACATAAACCTAACCCCATAATCGTAACACTTACGCTAACGCTAAACATAACCTTAAATTTAATCATAACCCTAAACCTAACAATAAATATAAACTTAACCATACCCATAACCCTAACCCTATACCTAAACTTAACACTAACCCTAAACCTAACTCTAACCCTAATTCTAACACTCACCCTCACCCTCACTTTGACCCTAACCCTAACCCTAAATCTAACCCTAACCCTAACCCTAACCCTAAACCTAACCCTAACCCTAACCCTAACCCGAACCCTAACCCTAACCCTAACCCTAACCCTAACCCTTACCCTAAACCTAAACCTAATCCTAACCCTAACCCTAAACCTAACCCTAAACCTAACCCTAACCCTAACCCTAACCCGAACCCTAACCCTAACTCTAACCCTAACCCAAACCCTAAACCTAATCCTAACACTAACCCTAAGCCTAACCCTAACCATAACCCTAATCCTTACCATAAACATAACCCCCAAATCGTAACCCTAACAATAACCCTAACCCTAACCTTAAGCCTAACTCTAAACTGAAACCTAACTGTAAACATAACCTTAACACTAAACCTAACACTAACTTTAACCCTAACCCTAATCCTAACAATAAACCTAACCTCCTAATTGTAACCCTAACCCTAACCCTAACCCTAACCTTAAACCTAACCCTAAACCAAAACCTAACAGTAAACATAACCATAACCCTAAGCCTAACCCTAACCCTAACCACAAACCTAAACCTAACCCTGACCCTAACCCTAACACAAATCCTAACACTAAGCCTAACCCTAACCCTAACCCTAACCCTAAACCTAACCCTAACTCTAAACCTCACACTAACCCTAATCCTAACACTAAACCCTAAATTTTAAATCTAACCCTAACCCTAACCCTACCCATAACTCTAACCCTAACCCTAACCCCAACCCCAACCCCAACCCCAACGCCAAACCCAACCCCAACCCTA
>NC_137963.1:28819685-28822185 GCF_963924665.1 Micromys minutus | reverse complement strand
ACCCTAACCCTAACCCTAACCCTAACCCTAACCCTAACCCTAACACTAACCCTAACCCTAACCCTAACCCTAACCCGAACCCTAACCCTAACCCTAACCCTAACCCAAACACTTACCCTAATCCTAACACTAACCCTAAGCCTAACCCTAACCATAAACCTAATCCTAACCATAAACCTAACCCCATAATCGTAACACTTATGCTAACCCTAACCCTAACATTAAATTTAACCCTAACCCTAAACCTAACAATAAATATAAACTTAACCCTACAAATAACCTCAACCCTGTCCCTAAACTTAACACTAACCCTAAAACTAACGCTAACCCTAACCCTAACCCTAACCCTAACCCTAACCCTAACCCTAACCCTAACCCTAAACCTATCCCTAAACCGAACCCTAACCCTAACCCTAACACTTACCCTAACCCAAACCCTAACCCTACTCCTATCACTAACCCTAAGCCTAACCCTAACCATAACCCTAATCCTAACCATAAAACTAACCCCTAATCGTAACCCTAACAATAACTCTAACCATAACCTTAAGCCTAACTCTAAACTGAAACCTAACTGTAAACATAACCTTAACACTAAACCTAACAATAACTTTAACACTAACCCTAATTTTAACAATAAACCTAACCTCCTAATTGTGACCCTAAACCTAACCCTAACCCTAACCTTAATCCTAACCCTAAACCGAAACCTAACAGTAAACATAATCATAACCCTAAACCTAATCTTAACCCTAACCATAACCCTAAACCTAACCCTGACCCTAACCCTAAATCTAACCCTAACCCTAACCATAAACCTAACCCTAACCCTAACCCTAACACTAACCCCAAAACCAACCCCAACCCCAAACCAAACCCCAACACTTACCCTAACCCGAACCCGAAACCTAACCCTAACCCTAACACTAACCCTAACCCTAACCCTAACCATAAACCTAACCCTAACCCTAACCCGATCCCTAACCCTAACCCTGACCCAAACCCTAACCCAAACCCTAACCCTAAACCTAACACTATACCTAAGCCTAACCCTGACCATAACCCTAATCCTAACCATAAACCTAACCCCCTAATCATAACCCTAACAATAACCCTAACCCTAACATTAAGCCTAACTCTAAACTGAAACCTAACTGTAAACATAACCTTAACACTAAACCTAACGCTGACTTTAACCCTAACCCTAATCCTAACAATAAACCTAACCTTCTAATTGTAACCCTAACCCTAACCCTAACCCTAACCCTAACCCTAAAACTAATCCGAACCCTAACACTAACCCTAACTTTAACCCTAACCCAAACTCAAACCCTAATCCTAACACTAACCCTAAGCCTAACACTAACCATAACCCTAATCCTAACCATAAACCTAACCACATAATCGTAACACTTACGCTAAACCTAACCCTAACATTAAATTTAACCCTAACCTTAAACCTAACAATAAATATAAACTTAACACTACCCATAAACCTACCCCTATCCCTAAACTTAACACTAACCCCAAACTTAACCCTAAACCTAACCCTAACCCTAACCATAACCCTAACACTAACCCTAACCCTAACCCTAAACCTAACCCTAAACCGAACCCTAACCCTAACCCTAACCCTAACCCAAACCCTAACACTAATCCTAACACTAACCCTAAGCCTAACCCTAACCATAACCTAATCTTAACCATAAAACTAACCCCCTAATCGTAACCCTAACAATAACCCTAACCCTAACTTAAGCCTAACTCTAAACTGAAACCTAACTGTAAACATAACCTTAACACTAAACCTAACAATAACTTTAACCCTAACCCTAATTTTAACAATAAACCTAACCTCCTAATTGTGACCCTAACCCTAACCCTAACCCTAACCTTAACCCTAACCCTAAACCGAAACCTAACAGAAAACATAATCATAACCCTAAACCTAATCTTAACCCTAACCATAACCCTAAATCTAACCCTGACCCTAACCCTAACTCTAATCCTAACACTAACCCGAACACTAACCCTAAATCTAACCCTAACCCTAACCCTAACCCTAAACCGAACCCGAACCCTAACCCTAACAAAAACCCTAACCATAACCCTAAACCTAACCCTAAACCTAACCCTAACCCTAACCCTAACCCTAACCATAACCCTAGAACTAACCCTAACCCTAACACTAACCCAAACCCTAACCCGAAGCCCAACCCCAAACTTAACCCCAACCCCAACACTTACCCTAACCCGAACCCGAACCCTAACTTCAACCCGAACCCTAACCCAAACCCTAACCCTAATCCTAACACTAACCCTAACCCTAACCCTAACCATAACCCTAACCCTAACCCGATCTCTAACACTAACCCTTACCCCAACCCTAACCCAAACACTAACACTTATCCTAAGACTAACCCTAAGCCTAACCCTAACCAGAACCCTAATCCTAACCATAAACCTAACCCCCTAATCATAACCCTAACAATAACCCTAA
>NC_137963.1:28247185-28809685 GCF_963924665.1 Micromys minutus | reverse complement strand
CTAACACTAACCCTAAGCTTAAACCTAACAATAACCCTAATCCTAACCATAAACCTAACCCCCTAATCGTAACCCTAACAATAACCCTAACTCTAACCTTAAGCCTAACTCTAAACTAAAACCTAACTGTAAACATAACCTTAACACTAAACCTAACCCTAATATTAACCCTAACCCTAATCCTACCAATAAACCTAACCTCCTAATTGTAACCCTAACCCTAACCCGAACCCTAACCTTAACTCTAACCCTAAACCGAAACCTAACAGTAAACATAACCATAACCCTAAACCTAACCCTAACCCTATCCATAACCCTTAACCTAACCCTGAACCTAACCCTAACCCTAATCCTAACACAAACCCTAACCCTAACTTTAACCCTAACCCTAAACCTAACCCTAACCCTAAACCTCACACTAACCCTAATCCTGACACTAAACCCTAAACTTTAAATCTAACCCTAACCCTAACCCTTCCCCTAACTCTAACCCTTACCCTATCTATAAACCTAACCCTGACCCTAAACCTTACCTTGACTCTAATCCTAAACCTAACCCTAATCCTAACCATAAACCTTGCCCCATAATCGTAACACTTACACTAACCCAACCCTAACCTTAAATTTAACCCTAACCCTTAACCTAACAATAAATAAAAACTTAACCCTACCCATAACCCCAACCCTATCCCTAAACTTAACAGTAACCCTAACCCTAACTCTAACCCTAACCCTAACCCTCACCCTAACTCTAACCCAAACCCTACCCCTAACCTTAACACTAACCCTAACCTTAACCCTAATCCTAACCCTAATCCTAACCCTAACCCTAACCCTAACACTAACCCTAACCCTAACCCTAACCCTAACCCGAAACCTAACCCTAACCCTAACCCTAACCCTAACCCAAACCCTAACCCTAATCCTAACACTAACCCTAACCATAACCCTAATCCTAACCATAAACCTAACCCCCTAATCGTAACCCTAACAATAACCCTAACCCTAACCTTAAGCCTAACTCTAAATTTAAACCTAACAGTAAACATAACCTTAACACTAAACCTAACCCTAATTTTAACCCTAACCCTAATCCTAACAATAAAACTAACCTCCTAATTGTAACCATAACCCTAACCCTAACCTTAACCCTAACCCTAAACCGAAACCTAACAGTAAACATAAATATAACCCTAAACCTAACTTTAACCCTAACCCTAACCCTAAACCTAACCCTGACCCTAACCCTAACCCTAACCCTAAACCTAAACCTAACCCTAACCCTAAACCTTACACTAACCTTAATCCTAACACTAAACCCTAAACTTTAAATCTAACCCTAACCCTGCCCTACCCCTACCCCTAATTCTAAGCCTATCCCTTAACCTAACCCTGACCCTAACACTTACCCTGACTCTAATCCTAACCGTAACCCTAATCCTAACCATAAACCTAACCCCATATTCGTAACACTTACGCTAACCCTAACCCTAACCTTAAATCTAACCCTAACCCTAAACCTAACAATAAATATAAACATAACCCTACCGATAACCCTAACCCCATCCCTAAACTTAACAGTAACCCTAACCGTAACTCTAACCAGAACCCTAACACTAACCCTTACCCTAACCCTAACCCTAACCCTAATCCTAACCCTAACCCTAATCCTAATTCTAAATCCTAAACCCAAAACCTAACCCTAACCCTAACACTAAACTTTAAACCCTAAACCTAATCAACACTTAACCTTAAACAATCCTAAACCCTAAACTTTTAACCCTAAACCCTAAACTCTAAACCCTAAACCTAACCCTAACCCTAACCCTAACCCTAACCCTAACCCTAAACCTAACCCTAAACCTCACCCTAACCCTAAACCTAACTCTGACACTTACCCTAACCCTAACCCTAACCCTAACCCTAACCCTAACCCTAACCCTAAACCTGACCCTGACCCTAACGCTAACCCTAACTCTAACCCTAACACTAACCCTTACCCTAACACTAACCCTTACCCTAACACTAACCCTAACCTTAACCCTAACCCTAACCCTAACCCTCACCCTAACCCTAAACCTAACCCTAACACTAACCTCCTAAATCCTAAACCCTAAACCCTGAAAAACCCTAAACACTAATTCCAAAAGCACCCTATACCCTAAACTCTAAACACTAAACGCTAAAAAACCCTAAACCCTAAACCCTAAACACTAAACCCTAAACAAGCCTAAACCCTAAACCATTAACACTATACCCTAAACAACCCTAAACCCTTAACCCTAAACATTATACCCTAAACCCTAATACACTATACAACCTTAAACCCTAAACCTTAAAAAATCCTAAATCATAAATCCTGAACAACCCTAAACACTAAATCATAAACAACCCTAAAATACCCTAAACAACTCTAAACGCTAAACCTAAACAACCCTAAACATTAAACAATCTTAAATGCTAAACCCTATACCCTAAACCTAAACCACCCTAAAACTTAAACAATCCTAAACCCTAAACCTTAAATTATAAACCCTAAATTTTAAACCATAAATCTAAGAATAACCATAACCCTAACCCTAACCCTAACCCTAAACCTAACCCTAACCCCAACCCTAACCTTAACCCCATAACCTTAACCCTAATCTTAAGCCTAACATAACCCCATAACCCTAACTCTAACCCTAACTCTAACCCTAATGCTAACCCTAACCCTAACCCTAACCCTAACCCCTTAACCTTAAACCCTAAATCCTAAACCCTGAACAACCATAAATCCTAAACCCTGAACAACCCTAAATCATAAACCCTGAATAACCCTAAACACTAAACTCTAAACAACCCTAAACAACCCTAATCACTAAACCATAAACAACCCTAAACACTAAACCCTAAACAACCTTATACCCTAAACCTTAAACACTAAACCCTAAATAACCCTAAACCCTAAACCATTAACACTATACCCTAAACAACACTAAACACTAAACCCAAAACAACCCTAAACCCTAAACCTTAAACACTAAACCCTAAACAACCCTAAACCCTAAACACTAAACCCTAAACAACCCTAAACCCTTAACCCTAAACACTATACCCTAAACAACAATAAACCTTAAACAATCCTAAACTCTAAACCCTAAACCTTAAACCTAAACCACCCTAAATCTTAAACAATCCTAAACCCTAAACCTTTAACCCTAAACACTAAACCCTAAACCCTAAACCTAACAATAACCATAACCCTAACCCTAACCGTAATTCTAACCACTCTGCGCATGCGCAACACTCTGTGCATGCGCAACACACTGCACATGTGCACCACTCTAACTCTAGCCCTAAACCTAACTTTAACCTGAACCTGAACCCGAACTCTATCCCTAACCCTAACACTAACCCTAACCCGGGTACAAACCGAAAAGACTGGGACTCTCTGATATGAGCTGCACATCGGAAGTATCTGAAAACGCTGCCCCTGTAACTGAAAAGTTGAAAAGACCCACGAAACACCTAAAATGACTAAGAAGTCCCCGGAATGGGTTGCATGTCAATATTTACTGAATACCCAGCCTCGGTGAATGAAAAGTTGAAAGGACAGTCTAACCAGCCAAAACGACTGGGAAGTCCTCAGAATAAACTGCATGTCCGATATGAATGAAAACGTGCCCCAGTGACTGAAAAGATGAAATGACCTGCGAACCACTCCACAGGACAGGTAAGTCCACGGAATGGGCTGCACGTCGGAGGTAAATGAAAAGTCTTCCCGGTGATTGAAATGTTGAAACGACTCGAAATCACCTGAAACGACAGTGAAGTTCACGAAACGGGTTGCACGTCACAAGTCATTAAAAACGCTGCCCGGGTGACTAAGAAGTTTAAACGACACGTGAACCACATGAAACAACTGTGAAATCTCAGTAATAGGTTGCATGTCGTAAATGACTGAAAACGTTTCCTTGGTGACTGAAAAGGTTACACGCTTCGCAAACCTCACTAAACGACTATAAAGTACCAGAAACATACTGCAAGTGGGTTATAACGGAAAACGTTGCCCCGGATACTGAAAGGGTAAAACGACCTGGAAAAGATCCAAAACGACTAGGAAGTTTTTGGAAAAGGCTGCACATAAGAAGTGACTGAAAACACTGCCCGACTGACAGAAAAGTTGAAAAGAACTGGGATCCATCAAAAGCGACAGGCATGTTCCCAGAATAGGCTGCACATTGGAAGTACCTGAAAACGCTTTCCTGGTGAATGAAAAGTTGAAATGAACTGAGTCCCACCCTAAGTGACTGGGAAGTCCACAGAGTAGACTGCACGTAGGGAGTGTTTGAAAACGCTGCCTCGGTAGAAACGATCTGCGAATAACCCAAAACGACTGTGAAGACCTTGGATTAGCTGCACGTTGGTAGTTACTGAAAACACTGCCCCGGTGACTGAAAGTAGAAACGACAGGCGAAACAGCAAAAACGACTAGGAAGTACCCGGAATAAGATGAACATCGGTTATGACTGAAAACGCTGTCCCGCTGACTGAAGAGTTGAAAGAATATGTGATTTACAAAAAAAGACTTGGAAGTACCCAGAATGGACTGCACGTCGGAAGTGACTGCAAACTTCACCGGTAAATTTAAATAGACCCGCGAAACTGTCAATGTCTCTGGGAAGACCAAGGAATCAGTTGCACTTTGGGAGTGACTGAAAACAATGCCCGAGTGACTAAAGAGTTGAAATGACCTGGAAACCACACGAAACTACTGGTAATTTTTCAAAATGAGCTGCACATCGGAAATAAGTAAAAATGCTACACAGGTGACTGTAAATTTGAAACGATCAGAGAACCAGTCAAAGTAACTGGGAAGTCCACGGAGTGGGTTGCACGTCGGAAGTGATTGAAAACGCTACGCGGGTGACTGAAAAGTTGAAACGACCCGTGCACAATCCTAAACGACTGGGTAGTCACAGGAATGGGTGGCATGTCAGAAGTGCACTGTTGACTGAAAAGTTGAAACGAACCAGGAACCACCCGAAACATGTTAGAAGTCACCGGAAGGGTTGCCCGTAGAAAGTGACTAAAATCGGTGCGCTGGTGACTTACAAAATTATTCGACCCGCCAACCACACAAAACGACTGTCTCTGAAACGTATTTCATGTCGGTTGTGACGAAAAACACTGCCTCAGAGACTTAAAAAGTTGAAATATACTGCGATCCACCAAAAGCGACTGGTGAACCCCCGGCACAGCGGCTATTTAAAAGTGACTGAAAACGCTACCCCTATACAGTGAAATGTAGAAACGAACTGCGATCCACACGAAACAAATAGGGAGTCCCCGGAACTGACTACACGTCGGAAGTGACTCAAAAGTCTAAACTTTGACTGTAACTTTAAAACGACCAGCAAACCTCCCAAAACGACTGGGAAGTCCCCAGAATAAGCTGCACGTCGGATATGACTGAAAACGCTGCCCTGGTGTTCAACAATTTAAAACAACTCGCGAACCACCGAAAACGACAATGAAGTCCGCAGAACATGCTACTCATCGGAACCGACTAAAAACTCTACCCGGTGACTGAATGGTTGAAACGACCTCCGAACCAAAAAAACAATTCGGAAGTCCCCATTACGGGCTGCATGTCCATAGCGACTGAACACGCTACCCTGGTGACTGATACGTAGAAACGTCCATCAAACCACCCAAAACGACTGGGAAAACGCTGAAATGGGCTGCACATAGGAATTGACACAAAACGCTACTTCCATGACTGAAAAGTTGAAATGAACTGCGATCAACCCAAAACGACTTGGAATTCCCCGGAATTGGCTGCACGTCGGAAGTGATTGAAAAGTCTACCCGTTGACTGTAAACTTGAAACGACCCAAGAACTACCAAGTACAACTGGAGATTCTCCTTAATGGGCTGCATGTCAAATTTGACTCAAAACGCTGCCCAGGTGAATAAAAAGTTGAAACGCGAACCACCCAAAACAACTAGGAAGTACACGGAATCGTCAGCACGTCGGACGTGACTGAAAACGCTGACCCGGGGGCTGAAAGGTTGAAACGACCAGAAACGACTGGGAAATTTTCGTAAAGAGTTTGCAAATAGGAAGTGACGCAAATCTCTGCTTCAGTGACTGAAAAGTCGAAACGACCAGCGAAACAACAATAAAGACTGGGAAGTCCCCGCCATGGGCTGGACGTTGGAAGTGACTGAAAACGCTGCCCAGTTACTGATAAGTTGAAATGACATGCGAAACTTTTGAAACGACTGGGAAGTCCATGAAACGAGTTGTACGTCGGAAGTGACTGAAAACGCTGCCCGTGTGACTGAAAATTTGAAAACACAGGAGAACCACCCAAAACGACTGGGAAGTCTCCAGAATGGGTGCATGTCAGAAGTTACTGAAAAAGTTGCCCAAACGTTGCCCTGGTGACTGAAAAATTGAAACGAAGGGCGAACCACGCAAAACGACTGGGAAATTCACGGAATCGGCTGCACGTAGGAAGTGATAGAAAACGCTGACCGGTGATTGAAAAGTTGAAACGACCTAAGAACTATCCTAAATGTCTGGAAAGTCCCCAGAATGGGCAGACTATACTGAAAACGCTGCCCCAGAAACTTTAAAGGTGAAACAGTATGTGAACCACCCGAAATGACTGGGAAGTCCCAGAAATGTGCTGCATAACGTGACTGAAAATGCGTGTCTGGTTACTGAAAAGTTGAATGAAACCGAGAACCACACAAAACAAATGGTAAGTCCATGAAACGGTCTGCACGTCGGACATGACTGACAACGCTGCATCGGTAACTGAATATTGAAACGACACGCGAACCACACAAAAGGATTGAGAGGTCATCAGAACGGGATGCACTTAGAAATTGACAGAAGACACTGCCCATTGACTTAAAGTTGAAATGACCCGCGAATCACCCAAAACGACTAGGAAGTCCCGAGATTAAACTGCACGTTGGAATTAATTGAGAATGCTGCTCTGATGACAGAAAACTTGAACCGTGATCCTCCTTAAACGACTGGAAGACTCGGAATGTGCCGCAGGTCGGAAGTGACTGAAAAAGCAGTCCCGCTTACTGTAAAGTTGAAACAACTCACAAACCACCAAAAACGACTGTGAAGGTCACCAAATGGGCTGCACGTAGGAACTTACGGAAAACGCTGCCCCAAGTGAATGAAAATAGAAAACACTCGCGAACCTCTGAAAACGACTGGGAAGTCTCCGGAATGTGCTTCACATTGGAAGTGACTAAAACGATTACCGGGTGACTGAAAAGTTCAAACGACCCACAAAATTCACGAAAAGACTGGGAAGTCCCCAGAATGGGTTGCACGTCTGAATTAACTGAAAATGATTTTGCGGTGACTGAAGAGTTGAAACGACCTGAGAATTACCCAAAACAACTGGGAAGTTCCTGGAACGAGCTGCACGTCGGAATTGACTGAAAATGCTGTCCAGGTGAATGAAATATTCCAATTTCGAGCGAACCACGCAAAAAAAAAAAAAACTCAGAAGTCATCGAAACGGGCTGCTCATAGGAATTGACTGAGAATAGTGCCCCAATGACTGAAAACTTGTAATGAAACGCCAATCGCCCATCTTGACTGGGAAGTCACCGGTATGGGATGAACGTCGGAAGGTACTGAAAAAGTTTCCCCGGTGACTAAGAAGTTGAAACGACATGTGACCCACCAAAACGACTGGGAAGTATCCGGAATGGGATGCACGTCGGAAATGACTGAAAATTCTACCCGGTGACTGTAAAGTTTAAACGTTTCGAGAACCACCCAAAACGAATGGGAAGTCACTGGATGGGCTGCATGTCTGACATGACTGAAACGTTGCTCATTTGACAGAAAAGTTGAAAAGACCCGCACACAGCTCAAAACGAGTTGGAAGACTACGGAATGGGTTGCATGTCTGAAGTGACTGAATCGCTGCCCCTTTGGCAGAAAAGTTGAAACGACCTGCACACAACTCAAAACGAGTGGGAAGACCACGGAACGGGTTGCACGTTGGAATTGACTGAAAACTTTTCTTCGGTGATTGAAAAGTTGAAATGACCCGCAAATCATGGAAAACGACTGGGAAGTCCTGAGAAAGAACTGTACGTCGGAAGTGACTGAAAACATATCCCGGTGACTCAAAAGGTCAAACGACCCGTGAAGCTCCCAAAACGACTGGTAAGTCTTCTGAACGGGCTGCACGTCGGAGTTGACAGAAAATGCTGTACTGGTGACTAAAAAGTTGAAGCGACCCGCCAACCACCCAAAATGACTGGGAAGTTCTCGAAATGGGCTGCTCATAGAAAGTGATTGAAAAAACTGTTTCGGAGACTGAAAAGGTGAAACAACCCGCAATCCACCAAAAACGACTGGGTATGCCCTGGGATAGGCTGCATGTCCTTTGTGATAGAAAACGCTGTCCCGGTGACTGAAAAGTTGATACGTCTCGCGAACCACACATAACAAGTGGAAAGTCCCCGACACATGCTGCATGTTGTGACTAAAAATGCTGAACCGGTGACTGAAAAGTTGAAACTACACGCGAATCACCCAAAACAACTGGGAAGTACCCGAAACCTGCTGTACTTCGTTATTGACTGAAGACACTACCCCAGTGACTGAAAAGTTGAAACTACTACTCTCCCTTTTCTCTGTCTCTCTTTCTCTCTCCTACCTCTTCTCTCTTTTTCTCTTCATCTCTCCGTTCTTTCCCTTTACCTTTATCTCCTTTCTCTCCTCTCTCTCTCCATCTGTTGCCGCTCTCGCCTCTTTTTTCTCTCTGTCATCTCTCAATTTTTCACTCTCCTCTTTCTTCTCTTTATCCTCTTTTTCTCTATGATTTTCTCTTTCTCTCTCTCTCTCCTCTCTATCTCTCTATCTCCTTTATCTCTCTCCACTCTCTCCTTCCCCTTTATCTTTCTGTCTCTCCCCTCTCTCTCTCGACTCTCTCTTTCTACTCTCTCTCTCATTTGCTCCTCTCTCTCCTCTCTCTCCTCTTTCTCTCATTTTTTTCTCTTTCTCTCTCCTCTCTCTTCTTTTTCTCTCCATTATCTATTATTCTCTCCCTCCTCTCTGTCCTCTTTCTTTTTCTCTCTTTCTCACCTTTCTCCTATCTCTCCCTTTTCTCGCTCCTCTCTGTCTCTTTGTTGTGTCTTTCTCCTCTCTCTCTTTAACTTTCACTCCTCTCTCTTTTTTCTATCTCCTCTTTATTCTCTCTCTCCTCTAGCTCCCTTTCACTCTCCTCTCTCTTGCTTCTCTCTTGTCTCTTATGCTTCTCTCACTTTAATATCTCTCTCCTCTCCTCTCTCTTCACTCTCTCTTCTCTGTCTCACTCTTTCTCATCTGTCTTTCTCTTCCTTCCCTTTTTCTCTCTGTCTCTCCTCTTTCTACTCTCTCCTCTTTATTTTCTCTCTTACACTCCTCTTTCTCCTCTTTCTCTCTCCTCTCTGTCTCTTACACTCTTCTCACTCTAATCTTGTTCCTCTATCTCTTCTCTGTCTCTCTGTTTCTCATCTCTCTCTTTCTTTCTCTCTAAACTCTCTCTATTCTGTCTTTCCATCTTTCTATTCTCTCCTCTCTCTTCTCTCTTTGCTTTCTCCTCTCTCTTGCTTTCAATCTCTATCCTCTCTCTTCTCTCTCTTGCTTTTAATGTCTCTTTCTTCTCTCTCTCTCTTCTCTGTCTCTGTTTATCATCTGTCTCTCCTCTCCTATCTCTCCTATCTCTCATCTTGCTCTCTTTGTCACTCTACCCTCTTTCTACTCTCTCTCCTCTCCTTTTTGAATCTTGACACACTCTTACACTCCTCTCTTTCTCTGCTCTCTCTCGCTGTCACCAAAAGTATTAATGTCACCAAAATTTTTGATGTCATCTAAATGATTAATGTCACTGAAATAATTAATGTTTACTAAAGAATTAACTTTACCAAAATAATCAATGTCATCAGAATAATTTATATACCGAAAATAATTGTCACCAAAATCATTAATGTGCAATTTTGCCCCAAAATTAGGGAAATTTCTGGCTTTTTGCTCCAAAATAAGAAAAATTGCTGCAATTTTGCATGAAAATAAGGGCAATTTCTGGAATTTTGTCCAAAAAAAGGGGGCATTTCTGCCTTTTCGACCCAAAACTGGGGGAATCTCTGCCTTTCTGGCCCAAAATAAGGGAAATTTCTGCAATTTTGACCCAAAATGAGGGAAATTTCTGGAATTTTGCCCAAAAATAAGGGGAATTTCTGCCTCTCTGCCCCAAAATAAATGTCTGCAAATTTGCCACAAAATAAAAAAAAAATTTCTCCCTTTTTGCCATTAAATAAAGGGAATTTCTTCATTTTTCCCCAAAATAAAAGTAATTTCTGCATTTTTGCGCCAAAATTAGAAGAATTTTTGCCTTTTTGCCCCAAAACAAAAGGAATTTCTGATTTTTGCCCCAAAATAAGTGGAATTTCTGAGATTTTTCCCTGAAATAAGTTAAATTTCTGCAATTTTACCCCAAATAAGCAAAATTTCTGCAATTTTGCCCTAAATTAGGTGAATTTCTGCAATTTTGCTCCAAAATATAAGGATTTTCTGCCTTTTTGGAAAAAAAATAAAGGGAATTTCTGCCATTTTGATATAAAAAAGCGAAATTTCTTCCTTTTTTCCCCAAAATAAGTTGCATTTCTGCCTTTTTACATCAATATAAGTGGAATTTCTGCCTTTTTCCCCAAAATAGAGGGGATTTCTGTCCTATTGCCCAAAAATAAAAGGAATTTCTAAATTTTGCCCTGAAATAATTGAAATTTCTGCAATTTTACCGCAAAATAAGGGGAAATTCTACCTTTTTGCCACAAAATATGGGGAATTTCAGCCTTATTACCTCAAAATAAAGGGAATTTCTGCCTTTTTGCCCCAAAATTTAAGGAATATCTGCATTTTTGCCCCAAAATAAGGAAAATTTCTGCAATTTTGTACCAAATAAAAGAAATTCTGACTTTTTGCCCTGAAAAAAGGGGATTTTTTTGTCTTTTTGCCCCAAAATAAGGAGAATTTCTGCCTTTTTGCCCGAAAATTATGAGAATTTATGCAATTTTGCTTCAAAATACGGGGAATTTCTGCCTTTTAGCTCCATAATAAAGGGAATTTCTGCATTTTACCTCAAAGTAAGAATAATTTCTGCCTTTTGACCCAAAATATGGGGAATTTCTGCCTTTTTGTTTCAAAATAAGGAAAATTTCTTCAATTTTGTACCACAATAAAAGAAATTTCTGCTTTTTGCCCCAAAATAAGGGGAATTTCTGACTTTTTGCTCTGAAATAAATGAAATTTCTGTAATTTAGCCCGAAAATAGAGGAAATTAGTGCCTTTTTGCCCCAAAATAAGAAGAATTTTTGCCTTTTGCCAAAAAATATGGGGAATTTCAGCATTTTACCTCAAAATATGAAGAATTTCAGCCTATTTGCACCAAAATATGGAAAATTTCTGCCTTTTTGCCCCCAAAATAAAGGGAATTTCTGCATTTTTGCACCAATATTAGGGGAATTTTTGCAATTTTGCTCCAAAATACGGGTCATTTCTGCTTTTCTGCCCGAAATTAAGTGGAATTTCTGCCTTTTTGTGCGGAAATAACTGAAATTTCTGCAATTTTAGCCAAAAATTAGGGATTTCATCTTTTTGCCCCAAAATAAGGGAAATTTCTGCCATTTTGCCCTGAAATATTTGAAATGTCTGAAAATTGACCCCAAAATAAGGGGAATTTCTGCCTTTTTGTCCCAAAATAAAAGGAATTTCAGCCTTATTACCTCAAAATAAGGGGAATTTCTGCCTTTTTGCCCCCAAATATAAGGAATTTCTTCCTTTTTGCCCGAAAATAAGGAAAATTTCTGCAATTTTGCCCCAAAATAAGGGGAATTTCTTCTTTTTTGCCCCAAAATAAAAGATATTTCAGCCTTTTTACCTGAAAATAAGTGAAATTTCTGCAATTTTGCCCCAAATAAGGGAAATTTCTGCAATTTTGCCCCAAAATAAGGTAAATTCCTGCAATTTTGCCCCAAAATAAGTGGAATTTCTGAGTTTTGCCCCAAAATAATGAGAATTTCTGTCTTTTTGCCCCAACATATAGGGAATTTCTGCCTTTTTGCCCCACAATTAGGGGAATAACTGCAATTTTGCTCCTAAATTTAGGGAATTTCTGCCATTTTGCCGAAAATAAGGGGAATGCATATTTTTTTGCCATAAAAAAGGGAAATTTCTTCATTTTTGCTCCAAAATAAGGGGAATTTCTGCCTTTTTGCCTCTAAATAATTGGAATTTCTGTCTTATCCCCCCAAAACAAAGGGAATTTCTGTCTTTTTTTGCCCCAAAATAAGGAAAATTTCTGACTTATTACCCTGAAATAAGTGAAATTTATGCAATTTTGCACCAAAATAAGAGAAATTTCTGCTTTTTGCCCCCAAATAAAGGGAATTCCAGCAATTTTACCTCAAAATAAGGGGAATTGCTGCATTTTTGCCACAAAATATTAGGAATTTCTGCCTTTTTGCCCCAAAATAAGAAAAATTTCTTCCTTTTTTACCTAAAATAAGTGAAATTTCTGCAATTTTGCCCCAAAATAAGTGAAATTTCTGCAATTTTGCCCCAAAATAAGGGAAATTTCTGGAATTTTGCCCCAAAATAAGTGGAATTTCTGAGTTTTGCCCCAAAATAAGGAGAATTTCTGTGTTTTTGCCCCAACATATAGGGAATTTCTGCCTTTTTACCCCACAATTTGGAGATTTTCTGCAATTGTGCCCCAAAATACGGGGAATTTCTGCTTTTTTTGCCCGAAAATAAGGGGAATGTATACCTTTTGCCACAAAAAAGGGAAATTTTTTCATTTTTGCCCCAAAATAAGAGGAATTTCTGCCTTCTTACCTCAAAATATGTAAAATTTCTGCCTTTTTACCCAAAAATAAACGGAATTAAAGTCTTTTTGCCCCAAAATTAAAGGAATTTTTGCATTTTGCCCTGAAATAAGTGAAATTTCTGCAATTTTGCCCCAAAATAAGGGAAATTTCTGCCTTTTTGCCACAAAATAAAGGGAATTTCTGTCTTTTTGCCCCAACATAAGGGGAATTTTAGCATTTTACCTCATAATAAGGGGAATCTCTGCCTTTTTGCCTTAAAATATGGGGAATTTCTGCATTTTTGCCTCAAAATAAAGAAAATTTCTGCAATTTTGTACCAAAATAAAAGAAATTTCTGCCTTTTTGCCCCAAAATAAGAGAAATTTCTGCGCTTTTTCCCTGAAATAAGTGTAATTTCTGCAATTTTGCCCCAAAATAAGGGAAATTTCTGCAATTTTGCCCCAAAATAAAGGAAATTTCTGCAATTTTGCCCCAAAATAAGGGGAATTTCTGACTTTTTGCCCTGAAATAAGGAAAATTTCTGTCTTTTTGTTCCAAAATAATGTGAATTTCTGCATTTTCCCTCAAAATTAGGTGAATATGTGCAATTTTGCTTCAAAATATGTGGAAATCTGCCTTAATGCACAAAAATAAAGGGAATTTCTGCATTTTGCTCCAATATAAGGGGAATTTCTGAAATTTAGCTTTAAAATACAAGGAATTTTAAAATTTCTGCGTTATTGCTCAAAATACAGTGGAATTTCTGCCTTTTTGCCCTGAAATATTTGAAATTTCTGCAATTTTACCCCAAAATAAGGGGAATTTCTCTTTTTGGCTCCAAAATTAGGGGAATTTCTGCTTTTTGCCCCCAAATAAGGCAAATTTCTGACTTTTTGCATTGAAATAATTGAAATTTTTGCAATTTTGCCCCAAAATAATAGGAATTTCTGCCTTTTTGCCGAAAATAAGGGGAATTTCAGCATTTTACCTTCAAATAAGAAGAATTTCTGCCTTTTTGCCACAAAATATGGGGAATTTTTTCCCTATTGCCCTTAAATAAGGAAAATTTCTGCTTTTCTGCCCCAATTAACGGAAATTTCTGCCTTTTTGCCACAAAGTAAAGGGAATTTCTGCCTTTTTGCTCCAAAATAACGGGAATTTCAGACGTTTTACCTCAAAATAAGGGGAATTTCTGCCTTTTTCCCCAAAATATGGGTAATTTTTGCCTTTTTGTTCCAAAATAGGGAAAATTTCTACAATTTTGTATCAAAATAAAAGAAATTTCTGCTTTTTGTCCCAAAATAAAAGGAATTTCTGACTTTTTGCCCTGAAATAAATGAAATTCCTGCAATTATGTCTGAAAATAAGAAAAATTTGTGCCTTTTTGCCCAAAAATGAGAAGAATTTCTGCCTTTTAGCCCCAAAATATGGGGAATTTCAGGATTTTACCTCAAAATAAGGGGAATTTCAGCCTTTTTGCACCAAAATATGGGGAATTTCTTCCTTTTTGCCACAAAATAAGAAAAATTTCTGCAAGTCTGTAACAAAATAAATGAAATTTCTAAAATTTTGTCCCAAAATAAGGGAAATTTCTGCTTTTTGCCCCAAAATAAGGAGAATTTCTCTATTTTTGCCCCAAAATAAAGGGAATTTCTGCCTTTTTGCCCGAAAATTAGGGGAGTTTCTGGAATTTTGCTTCAAAATACAGGGAATTTCTGCCTCTTTTCCCGAAAATAAAAGGAACTTCTGCCTTTTTGCCCCAAATAAAGGGAATTTCTGCATTTTTGCCCCAATATTAGGGGAGTTTCTGCAATTTTGCCCCAAAATACGAGGAATTTCTGCCTTTTTACCCGAAATTAAGTGGATTTTCTGCCTTTTTGGCCCCAAATAAGGGAAATTTTTGCAATTTTATCCCAAAATAAGGGGAATTTCTGCCTTTTTTTGCCCCAAAATAAGGGGAGTTTCTGCCTTTTGGCCCTGAAATATGTGAAATTTCTGCAATTTTACCCCAAAATAAGGTGTATTTTTGCCTTTTTGCCCCAAAATAATGGGAATTTCTGCCTTTTTGCCCGAAAATAAGAAAATTTTTTGCATTTTTTTCTCTGAAATAAGTGTAATTTCTGCAATTTTGCCCTAAAATAAGGGAAATTTCTGCAATTTTCCCCCATAATAAGGTAAATTTCTGCAATTTTCCCCCAAAATAAGGGGAATTTCTGTTTTTTGCCCCCAAATAAGGAAAATTTCTGCAATTTTGTCCTAAAATAAAAGGAATTTCTGCCTTTTGCCCCAAAATAAGGAGAATTTCTGCCTTTTTGCCCCAAAATAAAGAAAATTACTGTATTTTTTCCTCCAAAATTAGGTGAATTTCTGCAATTTTCTCCAAAATACGGGGATTTTCTGCCTTTTTCTCCGAAAATAAGAGGAATTTCTGCCATTTTGCCACGAAATAAGTGAAATTTCTGCAGTTTTACCCCAAAATAAGGGGAATTTCTGCATTTTGCCCAAAAATTAGGGGAATTTCTGCAATTTTGTTCCAAAATACGGGGAATTTCTGCCTTTTTGCCGGAAAATAAAGGGAATGTATACATTTTTGCCATAAAAAAGGAAATTTCTTCATTTTTGCCCCAAAATAAGGGGATTTTCCACCTTTTTGACTCAAAATAAGTGCAATTTCTGCCTTTTCCCCAAAATAAACGAAATTTCTGTCTTTCTGCCCCAAAATAAGTGGAATTTCAGCCTTTTTACCTGAAAATAAGGGGAATTTCTGCCTTTTTGCCCCAAAATATGGGGAATTTATGACTTTTTGCCCCAAAATAAGAAAAAATTCTGCAATTTTGTACCAAAATAAAAAAAAATTCTGCCTTTTTGCCCCCCCAAAAAAATTTCCGCCTTTTTTCCCTGAAATAAGTGAAATTTCTGCAATTTTGCCCCAAAATAAGGGAAATTTCTGCAGTTTTGCCCCAATGTAAAGAAAATTTCTGCCATTTTGCCCCAAAAGAAGGGGAATTTCTTCTTTTTTGCCCCAAAATAAAAGATATTTCAGCCTTTTTACCTGAAAATAAGTGAAATTTCTGCAAGTTTGCCCCAAATAAGGGAAATTTCTGCCTTTTTGCCACAAAATAAAGGGAATTTCTGTCTTTTTGCCCCAACATAAGGGGAATTTTAGCATTTTACCTCATAATAAGGGGAATCTCTGCCTTTTTGCCTTAAAATATGGGGAATTTCTGCATTTTTGCCTCAAAATAAAGAAAATTTCTGCAATTTTGTACCAAAATAAAAGAAATTTCTGCCTTTTTGCCCCAAAATAAGAGAAATTTCTACGCTTTTTCCCTGAAATAAGTGTAATTTCTGCAATTTTGCCCCAAAATAAGGGAAATTTCTGCAATTTTTGCCCCAAAATAAAGGAAATTTCTGCAATTTTGCCCCAAAATAAGGGGAATTTCTGACTTTTTGCCCTGAAATAAGGAAAATTTCTGTCTTTTTGTTCCAAAATAATGTGAATTTCTGCATTTTCCCTCAAAATTAGGTGAATATGTGCAATTTTGCTTCAAAATATGGGGAAATCTGCCTTATTGCACAAAAATAAAGGGAATTTCTTCATTTTTGCACCAATATAAATGGAATTTCTGAAATTTAGCTTTAAAATACAGGGAATTTCTGCGTTATTGCTCAAAATACAGTGGAATTTCTGCCTTTTTGCCCTGAAATATTTGAAATTTCTGCAATTTTACCCCAAAATAAGGGGAATTTCTGTTTTTGGCTCCAAAATTAGGGGAATTTCTGCTTTTTGCCCCAAAATAAGGCAAATTTCTGACTTTTTGCATTGAAATAATTGAAATTTTTGCAATTTTGCCCCAAAATAATAGGAATTTCTGCCTTTTTGCCGAAAATAAGGGGAATTTCAGCATTTTACCTTCAAATAAGAAGAATTTCTGCCTTTTTGCCACAAAATATGGGGAATTTTTTCCCTATTGCCCTTAAATAAGGAAAATTTCTGCTTTTCTGCCCCAATTAACGGAAATTTCTGCCTTTTTGCCACAAAGTAAAGGGAATTTCTGCCTTTTTGCTCCAAAATAACGGGAATTTCAGACTTTTTACCTCAAAATAAGGGGAATTTCTGCCTTTTTCCCCAAAATATGGGTAATTTTTGCCTTTTTGTTCCAAAATAAGGAAAATTTCTACAATTTTGTATCAAAATAAAAGAAATTTCTGCTTTTTGTCCCAAAATAATAGGAATTTCTGACTTTTTGCCCTGAAATAAATGAAATTCCTGCAATTATGTCTGAAAATAAGAAAAATTTGTGCCTTTTTGCCCCAAAATGAGAAGAATTTCTGCCTTTTAGCCCCAAAATATGGGGAATTTCAGGATTTTACCTCAAAATAAGGGGAATTTCAGCCTTTTTGCACCAAAATATGGGGAATTTCTGCCTTTTTGCCACAAAATAAGAAAAATTTCTGCAAGTCTGTAACAAAATAAATGAAATTTCTAAAATTTTGTCCCAAAATAAGGGAAATTTCTGCTTTTTGCCCCAAAATAAGGAGAATTTCTCTATTTTTGACCCAAAATAAAGGGAATTTCTGCCTTTTTGCCCGAAAATTAGGGGAGTTTCTGGAATTTTGCTTCAAAATACAGGGAATTTCTGCCTCTTTTCCTGAAAATAAAAGGAACTTCTGCCTTTTTGCCCCAAATAAAGGGAATTTCTGCATTTTTGCCCCAATATTAGGGGAGTTTCTGCAATTTTGCCCCAAAATACGAGGAATTTCTGCCTTTTTACCCGAAATTAAGTGGATTTTCTGCCTTTTTGGGCCCAAATAAGGGAAATTTTTGCAATTTTATCCCAAAATAAGGGGAATTTCTGCCTTTTTTGCCCCAAAATAAGGGGAGTTTCTGCCTTTTGGCCCTGAAATATGTGAAATTTCTGCAATTTTACCCCAAAATAAGGTGTATTTCTGCCTTTTTGCCCCAAAATAATGGGAATTTCTGCCTTTTTGCCCGAAAATAAGAAAATTTTTTGCATTTTTTCTCTGAAATAAGTGTAATTTCTGCAATTTTGCCCTAAAATAAGGGAAATTTCTGCAATTTTCCCCCATAATAAGGTAAATTTCTGCAATTTTCCCCCAAAATAAGGGGAATTTCTGTTTTTTGCCCCCAAATAAGGAAAATTTCTGCAATTTTGTCCTAAAATAAAAGGAATTTCTGCCTTTTGCCCCAAAATAAGGAGAATTTCTGCCTTTTTGCCCCAAAATAAAGAAAATTACTGTATTTTTTACTCCAAAATTAGGTGAATTTCTGCAATTTTCTCCAAAATACGGGGATTTTCTGCCTTTTTCTCCGAAAATAAGAGGAATTTCTGCCATTTTGCCACGAAATAAGTGAAATTTCTGCAGTTTTACCCCAAAATAAGGGGAATTTCTGCATTTTGCCCAAAAATTAGGGGAATTTCTGCAATTTTGTTCCAAAATACGGGGAATTTCTGCCTTTTTGCCGGAAAATAAAGGGAATGTATACATTTTTGCCATAAAAAAGGAAATTTCTTCATTTTTGCCCCAAAATAAGGGGATTTTCCACCTTTTTGACTCAAAATAAGTGCAATTTCTGCCTTTTCCCCAAAATAAACGAAATTTCTGTCTTTCTGCCCCAAAATAAGTGGAATTTCAGCCTTTTTACCTGAAAATAAGGGGAATTTCTGCCTTTTTGCCCCAAAATATGGGGAATTTATGACTTTTTGCCCCAAAATAAGAAAAAATTCTGCAATTTTGCACCAAAATAAAAAAAATTCTGCCTTTTGCCCCCCCAAAAAAATTTCCGCCTTTTTTCCCTGAAATAAGTGAAATTTCTGCAATTTTGCCCCAAAATAAGGGAAATTTCTGCAGTTTTGCCCCAATGTAAAGAAAATTTCTGCCATTTTGCCCCAAAAGAAGGGGAATTTCTTCTTTTTTGCCCCAAAATAAAAGATATTTCAGCCTTTTTACCTGAAAATAAGTGAAATTTCTGCAAGTTTGCCCCAAATAAGGGAAATTTCTGCCTTTTTGCCACAAAATAAAGGGAATTTCTGTCTTTTTGCCCCAACATAAGGGGAATTTTAGCATTTTACCTCATAATAAGGGGAATCTCTGCCTTTTTGCCTTAAAATATGGGGAATTTCTGCATTTTTGCCTCAAAATAAAGAAAATTTCTGCAATTTTGTACCAAAATAAAAGAAATTTCTGCCTTTTTGCCCCAAAATAAGAGAAATTTCTGCGCTTTTTCCCTGAAATAAGTGTAATTTCTGCAATTTTGCCCCAAAATAAGGGAAATTTCTGCAATTTTTGCCCCAAAATAAAGGAAATTTCTGCAATTTTGCCCCAAAATAAGGGGAATTTCTGACTTTTTGCCCTGAAATAAGGAAAATTTCTGTCTTTTTGTTCCAAAATAATGTGAATTTCTGCATTTTCCCTCAAAATTAGGTGAATATGTGCAATTTTGCTTCAAAATATGGGGAAATCTGCCTTATTGCACAAAAATAAAGGGAATTTCTTCATTTTTGCACCAATATAAATGGAATTTCTGAAATTTAGCTTTAAAATACAGGGAATTTCTGCGTTATTGCTCAAAATACAGTGGAATTTCTGCCTTTTTGCCCTGAAATATTTGAAATTTCTGCAATTTTACCCAAAAATAAGGGGAATTTCTGTTTTTGGCTCCAAAATTAGGGGAATTTCTGCTTTTTGCCCCAAAATAAGGCAAATTTCTGACTTTTTGCATTGAAATAATTGAAATTTTTGCAATTTTGCCCCAAAATAATAGGAATTTCTGCCTTTTTGCCGAAAATAAGGGGAATTTCAGCATTTTACCTTCAAATAAGAAGAATTTCTGCCTTTTTGCCACAAAATATGGGGAATTTTTTCCCTATTGCCCTTAAATAAGGAAAATTTCTGCTTTTCTGCCCCAATTAACGGAAATTTCTGCCTTTTTGCCACAAAGTAAAGGGAATTTCTGCCTTTTTGCTCCAAAATAACGGGAATTTCAGACTTTTTACCTCAAAATAAGGGGAATTTCTGCCTTTTTCCCCAAAATATGGGTAATTTTTGCCTTTTTGTTCCAAAATAAGGAAAATTTCTACAATTTTGTATCAAAATAAAAGAAATTTCTGCTTTTTGTCCCAAAATAATAGGAATTTCTGACTTTTTGCCCTGAAATAAATGAAATTCCTGCAATTATGTCTGAAAATAAGAAAAATTTGTGCCTTTTTGCCCCAAAATGAGAAGAATTTCTGCCTTTTAGCCCCAAAATATGGGGAATTTCAGGATTTTACCTCAAAATAAGGGGAATTTCAGCCTTTTTGCACCAAAATATGGGGAATTTCTGCCTTTTTGCCACAAAATAAGAAAAATTTCTGCAAGTCTGTAACAAAATAAATGAAATTTCTAAAATTTTGTCCCAAAATAAGGGAAATTTCTGCTTTTTGCCCCAAAATAAGGAGAATTTCTCTATTTTTGACCCAAAATAAAGGGAATTTCTGCCTTTTTGCCCGAAAATTAGGGGAGTTTCTGGAATTTTGCTTCAAAATACAGGGAATTTCTGCCTCTTTTCCTGAAAATAAAAGGAACTTCTGCCTTTTTGCCCCAAATAAAGGGAATTTCTGCATTTTTGCCCCAATATTAGGGGAGTTTCTGCAATTTTGCCCCAAAATACGAGGAATTTCTGCCTTTTTACCCGAAATTAAGTGGATTTTCTGCCTTTTTGGGCCCAAATAAGGGAAATTTTTGCAATTTTATCCCAAAATAAGGGGAATTTCTGCCTTTTTTGCCCCAAAATAAGGGGAGTTTCTGCCTTTTGGCCCTGAAATATGTGAAATTTCTGCAATTTTACCCCAAAATAAGGTGTATTTCTGCCTTTTTGCCCCAAAATAATGGGAATTTCTGCCTTTTTGCCCGAAAATAAGAAAATTTTTTGCATTTTTTCTCTGAAATAAGTGTAATTTCTGCAATTTTGCCCTAAAATAAGGGAAATTTCTGCAATTTTCCCCCATAATAAGGTAAATTTCTGCAATTTTCCCCCAAAATAAGGGGAATTTCTGTTTTTTGCCCCCAAATAAGGAAAATTTCTGCAATTTTGTCCTAAAATAAAAGGAATTTCTGCCTTTTGCCCCAAAATAAGGAGAATTTCTGCCTTTTTGCCCCAAAATAAAGAAAATTACTGTATTTTTTACTCCAAAATTAGGTGAATTTCTGCAATTTTCTCCAAAATACGGGGATTTTCTGCCTTTTTCTCCGAAAATAAGAGGAATTTCTGCCATTTTGCCACGAAATAAGTGAAATTTCTGCAGTTTTACCCCAAAATAAGGGGAATTTCTGCATTTTGCCCAAAAATTAGGGGAATTTCTGCAATTTTGTTCCAAAATACGGGGAATTTCTGCCTTTTTGCCGGAAAATAAAGGGAATGTATACATTTTTGCCATAAAAAAGGAAATTTCTTCATTTTTGCCCCAAAATAAGGGGATTTTCCACCTTTTTGACTCAAAATAAGTGCAATTTCTGCCTTTTCCCCAAAATAAACGAAATTTCTGTCTTTCTGCCCCAAAATAAGTGGAATTTCAGCCTTTTTACCTGAAAATAAGGGGAATTTCTGCCTTTTTGCCCCAAAATATGGGGAATTTATGACTTTTTGCCCCAAAATAAGAAAAAATTCTGCAATTTTGTACCAAAATAAAAAAAAATTCTGCCTTTTTGCCCCCCCAAAAAAATTTCCGCCTTTTTTCCCTGAAATAAGTGAAATTTCTGCAATTTTGCCCCAAAATAAGGGAAATTTCTGCAGTTTTGCCCCAATGTAAAGAAAATTTCTGCCATTTTGCCCCAAAAGAAGGGGAATTTCTTCTTTTTTGCCCCAAAATAAAAGATATTTCAGCCTTTTTACCTGAAAATAAGTGAAATTTCTGCAAGTTTGCCCCAAATAAGGGAAATTTCTGCCTTTTTGCCACAAAATAAAGGGAATTTCTGTCTTTTTGCCCCAACATAAGGGGAATTTTAGCATTTTACCTCATAATAAGGGGAATCTCTGCCTTTTTGCCTTAAAATATGGGGAATTTCTGCATTTTTGCCTCAAAATAAAGAAAATTTCTGCAATTTTGTACCAAAATAAAAGAAATTTCTGCCTTTTTGCCCCAAAATAAGAGAAATTTCTGCGCTTTTTCCCTGAAATAAGTGTAATTTCTGCAATTTTGCCCCAAAATAAGGGAAATTTCTGCAATTTTTGCCCCAAAATAAAGGAAATTTCTGCAATTTTGCCCCAAAATAAGGGGAATTTCTGACTTTTTGCCCTGAAATAAGGAAAATTTCTGTCTTTTTGTTCCAAAATAATGTGAATTTCTGCATTTTCCCTCAAAATTAGGTGAATATGTGCAATTTTGCTTCAAAATATGGGGAAATCTGCCTTATTGCACAAAAATAAAGGGAATTTCTTCATTTTTGCACCAATATAAATGGAATTTCTGAAATTTAGCTTTAAAATACAGGGAATTTCTGCGTTATTGCTCAAAATACAGTGGAATTTCTGCCTTTTTGCCCTGAAATATTTGAAATTTCTGCAATTTTACCCCAAAATAAGGGGAATTTCTGTTTTTGGCTCCAAAATTAGGGGAATTTCTGCTTTTTGCCCCAAAATAAGGCAAATTTCTGACTTTTTGCATTGAAATAATTGAAATTTTTGCAATTTTGCCCCAAAATAATAGGAATTTCTGCCTTTTTGCCGAAAATAAGGGGAATTTCAGCATTTTACCTTCAAATAAGAAGAATTTCTGCCTTTTTTGCCACAAAATATGGGGAATTTTTTCCCTATTGCCCTTAAATAAGGAAAATTTCTGCTTTTCTGCCCCAATTAACGGAAATTTCTGCCTTTTTGCCACAAAGTAAAGAGAATTTCTGCCTTTTTGCTCCAAAATAACGGGAATTTCAGACTTTTTACCTCAAAATAAGGGGAATTTCTGCCTTTTTCCCCAAAATATGGGTAATTTTTGCCTTTTTGTTCCAAAATAGGGAAAATTTCTACAATTTTGTATCAAAATAAAAGAAATTTCTGCTTTTTGTCCCAAAATAAAAGGAATTTCTGACTTTTTGCCCTGAAATAAATGAAATTCCTGCAATTATGTCTGAAAATAAGAAAAATTTGTGCCTTTTTGCCCCAAAATGAGAAGAATTTCTGCCTTTTAGCCCCAAAATATGGGGAATTTCAGGATTTTACCTCAAAATAAGGGGAATTTCAGCCTTTTTGCACCAAAATATGGGGAATTTCTGCCTTTTTGCCACAAAATAAGAAAAATTTCTGCAAGTCTGTAACAAAATAAATGAAATTTCTAAAATTTTGTCCCAAAATAAGGGAAATTTCTGATTTTTGCCCCAAAATAAGGAGAATTTCTCTATTTTTGCCCCAAAATAAAGGGAATTTCTGCCTTTTTGCCTGAAAATTAGGGGAGTTTCTGGAATTTTGCTTCAAAATACAGGGAATTTCTGCCTCTTTTCCCGAAAATAAAAGGAACTTCTGCCTTTTTGCCCCAAATAAAGGGAATTTCTGCATTTTTGCCCCAATATTAGTTGAGTTTCTGCAATTTTGCCCCAAAATACGAGGAATTTCTGCCTTTTTACCCGAAATTAAGTGGATTTTCTGCCTTTTTGGGCCCAAATAAGGGAAATTTTTGCAATTTTATCCCAAAATAAGGGGAATTTCTGCCTTTTTTGCCCCAAAATAAGGGGAGTTTCTGCCTTTTGGCCCTGAAATATGTGAAATTTCTGCAATTTTACCCCAAAATAAGGTGTATTTCTGCCTTTTTGCCCCAAAATAATGGGAATTTCTGCCTTTTTGCCCGAAAATAAGAAAATTTTTTGCATTTTTTCTCTGAAATAAGTGTAATTTCTGTAATTTTGCGCTAAAATAAGGGAAATTTCTGCAATTTTCCCCCATAATAAGGTAAATTTCTGCAATTTTCCCCCAAAATAAGGGGAATTTCTGTTTTTTGCCCCCAAATAAGGAAAATTTCTGCAATTTTGTCCTAAAATAAAAGGAATTTCTTCCTTTTGCCCCAAAATAAGGAGAATTTCTGCCTTTTTGCCCCAAAATAAAGAAAATTACTGTATTTTTTACTCCAAAATTAGGTGAATTTCTGCAATTTTCTCCAAAATACGGGGATTTTCTGCCTTTTTCTCCGAAAATAAGAGGAATTTCTGCCATTTTGCCACGAAATAAGTGAAATTTCTGCAGTTTTACCCCAAAATAAGGGGAATTTCTGCATTTTGCCCAAAAATTAGGGGAATTTCTGCAATTTTGTTCCAAAATACGGGGAATTTCTGCCTTTTTGCCGGAAAATAAAGGGAATGTATACATTTTTGCCATAAAAAAAGGAAATTTCTTCATTTTTGCCCCAAAATAAGGGGATTTTTCACCTTTTTGACTCAAAATAAGTGCAATTTCTGCCTTTTCCCCAAAATAAACGAAATTTCTGTCTTTCTGCCCCAAAATAAGTGGAATTTCAGCCTTTTTACCTGAAAATAAGGGGAATTTCTGCCTTTTTGCCCCAAAATATGGGGAATGTATGACTTTTTGCCCCAAAATAAGAAAAAATTCTGCAATTTTGTACCAAAATAAAAAAAATTTCTGCCTTTTTGCCCCCCAAAAAAATTTCCGCCTTTTTTCCCTGAAATAAGTGAAATTTCTGCAATTTTGCCCCAAAATAAGGGAAATTTCTGCAGTTTTGCCCCAATGTAAAGAAAATTTCTGCAATTTTGCCCCAAAATAAGGGGAATTTCTGACTGTTTGCTCCCGAAAAAAGGAGATTTTCTGTCTTTTTGCCCCAAAATAAGGAGAATTTCTGCCTTTTTGCCCGAAAATTATGAGAATTTCTGCAATTTTGCTTAAAAATACAGAGAATTTCTGCCTTTTAGCCCCAAAATAAAGTTAATTTCTGCATTTTACCTCAAAATAAGAATAATTTCTGCCTTTTGCTCCAAAATATGGGGAATTTCTGCCTTTTTGTTTCAAAATAAAGAAAATTTCTTCAATTTTGTACCATAATAAAAGAAATTTCTGCTTTTTGCCCCAAAATTAGGGGAATTTCTGACTTTTTGCCCTGAAATAAATGAAATTTCTGCAATTTTGCCCAAAAATAAGGGAAATTTGTTCCTTTTTGCGCCAAAATAAGAAGAATTTTTGCCCTTTGCCCAAAAATGTGAGGAATTTCAGCATTTTACCTTAAAATAAGAAGAATTTCCGCCTTTTTGCACCAAAATATGGAAAATTTCTGCCTTTTTGCCCCCAAAATGAAGGGAATTTCTGCAATTTTGCTCCAAAATACGGGTCATTTCTGCCTTTTTGCCCGAAATTAAGTGGAATTTCTGTCTTTTTGTTCGGAAATAAGTGAAATTTCTGCAATTTTAGCCAAAAATTAGGGATTTTATTTTTTTGCCCCAAAATAAGGAAAATCTCTGCCATTTTGCCCTGAAATATTTGAAATTTCTGCAATTTGACCCCAAAATAAGGGGAATTTCTGCCTTTTTGTCCCAAAATAAGGGGAATTTCAGCCTTATTACCTCAAAATAAAAGGAATTTCTGCCTTTTTGCCCCAAAATAAGGAAAATTTCTGCAATTTGGCCCCAAAATAAGGGGAATTTCTTCTTTTTTGCCCCAAAATAAAGGATATTTCAGCCTTTTTACCTGAAAATAAGTGAAATTTCTGCAATTTTGCGCCAAATTAGGGAACTTTCTGCAATTTTGCCCCAAAATAAGGTAAATTCCTGCAATTTTGCCCCAAAATAAGTGGGATTTCTGAGTTTTGCCCCAAAATAAGGAGAATTTCTGAGTTTTTGCCCCAACATATAGGGAATTTCTGCCTTTTAGCCCCACAATTAGGGGAATTTCTGCAATTTTGCTCCAAAATACTGGGAATTTCTGCATTTTGCCCGAAAATAAGGGGAATGCATATCTTTTTGCCATAAAAAAGGGAAATTTCTTCATTTTTGCTCCAAAATAAGGGGATTTTCTGCCTTTTTGCCTCTAAATAAGTGTAATTTCTGTCTTTCCCCCCCCCCCAAAAAAAAGAATTTCTGTATTTTGCTCCAAAATAAAGAAAATTTCTGACTTATTACCCTGAAATAAGTGAAATTTCTTCAATTTTGCCCCAAAATAAGGAAAATTTCTGCCTTTTTGTCCCCAAATAAGGGGAATTTCAGCCTTTTTACCTCAAAATAAGGGGAATTTCTGCCTTTTGCCTCAAAATAAGGAGAATTTCTGCCATTTTGCCCCAAAAGAAGGGGAATTTCTTCTTTTTTGCCCCAAAATAAAAGATATTTCAGCCTTTTTACCTGAAAATAAGTGAAATTTCTGCAAGTTTGCCCCAAATAAGGGAAATTTCTGCCTTTTTGCCACAAAATAAAGGGAATTTCTGTCTTTTTGCCCCAACATAAGGGGAATTTTAGCATTTTACCTCATAATAAGGGGAATCTCTGCCTTTTTGCCTTAAAATATGGAAAATTTCTGCATTTTTGCCTCAAAATAAAGAAAATTTCTGCAATTTTGTACCAAAATAAAAGAAATTTCTGCCTTTTTGCCCCAAAATAAGAGAAATTTCTGCGCTTTTTCCCTGAAATAAGTGTAATTTCTGCAATTTTGCCCAAAATAAGGGAAATTTCTGCAATTTTGCCCCAAAATAAAGGAAATTTCTGCAATTTTGCCCCAAAATAAGGGGAATTTCTGATTTTTGCCCTGAAATAAGAAAAATTTCTGTCTTTTTGTTCCAAAATAATGTGAATTTCTGCATTTTCCCTCAAAATTAGGTGAATATGTGCAATTTTGCTTCAAAATATGGGGAAATCTGCCTTATTGCACAAAAATAAAGGGAATTTCTTCATTTTTGCACCAATATAAGGGGAATTTCTGAAATTTAGCTTTAAAATACAGGGAATTTCTGCGTTATTGCTCAAAATACAGTGGAATTTCTGCCTTTTTGCCCTGAAATATTTGAAATTTCTGCAATTTTACCCCAAAATAAGGGGAATTTCTGTTTTTGGCTCCAAAATTAGGGGAATTTCTGCTTTTTGCCCCAAAATAAGGCAAATTTCTGTCTTTTTTGCATTGAAATAATTGAAATTTTTGCAATTTTGCCCCAAAATAATAGGAATTTCTGCCTTTTTGCCGAAAATAAGAGGAATTTCAGCATTTTACCTTCAAATAAGAAGAATTTCTGCCTTTTTGCCACAAAATATGGGGAATTTTTTCCCTATTGCCCTTAAATAAGGAAAATTTCTGCTTTTCTGCCCCAATTAACGGAAATTTCTGCCTTTTTGCCACAAAGTAAAGAGAATTTCTGCCTTTTTGCTCCAAAATAACGGGAATTTCAGACTTTTTACCTCAAAATAAGGGGAATTTCTGCCTTTTTCCCCAAAATATGGGTAATTTTTGCCTTTTTGTTCCAAAATAGGGAAAATTTCTACAATTTTGTATCAAAATAAAAGAAATTTCTGCTTTTTGTCCCAAAATAAAAGGAATTTCTGACTTTTTGCCCTGAAATAAATGAAATTCCTGCAATTATGTCTGAAAATAAGAAAAATTTGTGCCTTTTTGCCCCAAAATGAGAAGAATTTCTGCCTTTTTGCCCCAAAATATGGGGAATTTCAGGATTTTACCTCAAAATAAGGGGAATTTCAGCCTTTTTGCACCAAAATACGGGGAATTTCTGCCTTTTTGCCCGAAAATAATAGGAATGTATACCTTTTTGCCATAAAAAGGGAAATTTCTTCACTTTTGCCCCAAAATAAGGGGATTTTTTTTTGACTCAAAATAAGTGCAATTTCTGCCTTTTCTCAAAAAATAAACGGAATTTCTGTCTTTTTGCCCCATAATAAGGGGAATTTCTGCCTTTTTGCCACAAAATAAAGAAAATTACTGCATGTTTTACCCCAAAATTAGGTTAATTTCTGTAATTTTGCTCCAAAATACGAGGATTATCTGCCTTTTTCGCTGAAAATAAAGGGAATTTCTGCCATTTTGCCGTGAAATAAATGAAATTTCTGCAGTTTTACCCCAAAATAAAGGGGAATTTCTGCATTTTGCCACAAAATTAGGGGAATTTCTGCATTTTTGCTTCAAAATACGAGGAATTTCTGCCTTTTTGCCGAAAATAAAGGGAATGTATACCTTTTTGCCATAAAAAAAGAAATTTCTTCACTTTTGCCCCAAAATAAGGGGATTTTCCGTCTTTTTGACTCAAAATAAGTGCAATTTCTGCCTTTTCCCCAAAAATAAACGGAATTTCTGTCTTTTTGCCCCAAAATAAGGGGAATTTCTGACTTTTTGCCCTGAAATAAGTGAAATTTCTAAAATTTTTCCCCAAATAAGGGAAATGTCTGTTTTTTGCCCCAAAATAAGGGGGAATTTCTGCCTTTTTGCCCCAATATAAAAGGAATTTCAGCCTTTTTTCCTCAAAATAAGGGGAATTTTTGCCTTTGTGCCCCAAAATAAGAAAAATTTGTGCAATTTTGTACCAAAATAAAAGAAATTTCTGCCTTTTTGCCCCAAAATATGAGAAATTTCTGCCTTTTTTTTCTGAAATAAGTGAAATTTCTGCAATTTTGTCCCAAAATAAGAAAAATTTCTGCAATTTTGCCCCAATGTAAAAAAAATTTCTGCAATTTTGCCCCAAAATAAGGGGATTTTTTGACTTTTTGCTCCCGAAAAAGAGGATTTTCTGTCTTTATGCCCCAAAATAAAAAGAATTTCTGCCTTTTTGCCAGAAAATTATGAGAATTTATGCAATTTTGCTCCAAAATACGAGGATTTTCTGCCTTTTTCGCCGAAAATAAGGGGAATTTCTGCAATTTTGCCGCGAAATAAGTAAAATTTCTGCAGTTTTACCCCAAAGAAATGGAATTTCTGCCTTTTTGCCCCAAAATTAGGGGAATTTCTGCAATTTTGCTCCAAAATACGGGGAATTTCTGCATTTTTGCCCGAAAATAATAGGAATGTATACCTTTTTGCCATAAAAAAGGGAAATTTCTTCACTTTTGCCCCAAAATAAGGGGATTTTCCTCCTTTTTGACTCAAAATAAGTGCAATTTCTGCCTTTTCCCCAAAAATAAACGGAATTTCTGTATTTTTGCCCCAAAATAAGGGGAATTTCTGACTTTTTGCCCTGAAATAAGTGAAATTTCTAAAATTTTTCCCCAAAATAAGGGAAATGTCTGATTTTTGCCCCAAAATAAGGGGAATTTCTGCCTTTTTGCCCCAAGATAAAGGGAATTTCAGCCTTTTTTCCTCAAAATAAAGGGAATTTCTGCCTTTTTGCCCCAAAATAAGAAAAATTTGTGCAATTTTGTACCAAAATAAAAGAAATTTCTGCTTTTTTGCCCCAAAATAAGAGAAATTTCTGCCTTTTTTTCTGAAATAAGTGAAATTTCTGCACTTTTGTACCAAAATAAGAAAAATTTCTTCAATTTTGCCCCAATGTAAAGGAAATTTCTGCAATTTTGCCCCAAAATAAGGGGATTTTTTGACTTTTTGCTCCCGAAAAAAGGGGATTTTCTGTCTTTATGCCCCAAAATAAAGAGAATTTCTGCCTTTTTGCCAGAAAATTATGAGAATTTATTCAATTTTGCTTCAAAATACGGGGAATTTCTGCCTTTTATCCCCAAAATAAAGGGAATTTCTGCATTTTACCTCAAAATAAGAATAATTTCTGCATTTTGCCCCAAAATATGGGGAATTTCTGCCTTTTTGTTCCAAAATAAAGAAAATTCCTTCAATTTTGTACCATAATAAAAGAAATTTCTGCTTTTTGCCCCAAAATAAGGGAAATTTGTGCCTTTTTGCCCCCAAATAAGAAGAATTTCTGCCTTTTGCCCCAAATATGGGGAATTTCAGCATTTTACCTCAAAATAAGAAGAATTTCAGCCTTTTTGCACCAAAATACAAAGAATTTCTGCCTTTTTGCCCCCAAAATAAAGGGAATTTCTGCATTTTTGCACCAATATTAGGAGAATTTTTGCAATTTTGCTCCAAAATACGGGTCATTTCTGCCTTTTTGCCCGAAATTAAGTGGAATTTTTGCCTTTTTGTCCGGAAATAAGTGAAATTTCTGCAATTTTAGCCAAAAATTAGGGATTTCATCTTTTTGCCCCAAAATAAGGGAAATTTCTGCTATTTTGCCCTGATATATTTGAAATTTCTGCAATTTTACCCCAAAATAAGAGGAATTTCTGCCTTTGTGCTCCAAAATAAGGAGAATTTCAGCCTTATTACCTCAAAATAAAGGGAATTTCTGCCGTTTTGCCCCAAAATAATAAAAAATTTTGATTTTTTTCTGAAATAATTGAAATTTCTGCAATTTTGCCCTAAAATAAGGAAAATTTCTGCAATTTTTCCCCATAATAAAGCAAATTTCTGCAATTTTTCCGCAAAATAAGTGGAATTTCTTTTTTTTGCCCCCAAATAAGGAAAATTTCTGCAATTTTGCCCCTAAATAAGGGGAATTTCTGCCATTTGCCCCAAAATAAAAGAAATTTCTGCCTTTTTGCCACAAAATAAAGAAAATTACTGCATGTTTTACCCCAAAATTAGGTGAATTTCTGGAATTTTGCTCCAAAATACAAGGATTTTCTGCCTTTTTCGCCGAAAATAAGGAAAATTTCTGACATTTTGCCGCGAAATAAGTGAAATTTCTGCAGTTTTACCCCAAAATAAGAAGATTTTCTGCCTTTTTGCCCTAAAATTAGGGGAATTTCTGCAATTTTGCTCCAAAATACGGGGAATTTCTGCCTTTTTGCCCGAAAATAATAGGAATGTATACCTGTTTGCCATAAAAAAGGGAAATTTCTTCAATTTGCCCCAAAATAAGGGGATTTTCCTCCTTTTTGACTCAAAATAAGTGCAATTTCTGCCTTTTGCCCAAAAAATAAACTGAATTTCTGTCTTTTTGCCCCAAAATAAGGGGAATTTCTGACTTTTTGTCCTGAAATAAGTTAAATTTCTAAAATTTTTCCCCAAAATAAGGGATATGTCTGCTTTTTGCCTCAAAATAAGGGGAATTTCTGCCTTTTTGCCCCAAAGTAAAAAAAAAAATTTGCAATTTTGTACCAAAATAAAAGAAATTTCTGCCTTTTTGCCCGAAAATAAGAGAAATTTCTGCCTTTTTTCCCAGAAATATGTGAAATTTCTGCAATATTGCCCTAAAATAAGGGAAATTTCTGCAATTTTGCCACAAAGTAAAGGAAATTTCTGCAATTTTGCCCAAATAAAGGGAATTTCTGACTTTTTGCATCCAAAAAAAGGAGATTTTCTGTCTTTTGCCCCAAAATAAGGAGAATTTCAGCCTTTTTGCCCAAAAATTATGAGAATTTCTGCAATTTTTCTTCAAAATACAGAAAATTTCTGCCTTTTAGCTCCAAAATAAAGGGAATTTCTGCATTTTTCCCCAATACTAGGGGAATTTCTGCATTTTACCTCTAAAAGAGAATTTCTGCATTTTGCCCCAAAATGGGGAATTTCAGCATTTTACCTCAAAATAAGAAGAATTTCAGCCTTTTTGCACCAAAATATGGGGAATTTCTTCCTTTTTGCCCCCAAAATAAAGTAAATTTCTGCATTTTTGGACCAATATTAGGAAAATTTCTGCAATTTTGCTCCAAAATACGGGTCATTTCTGCCTTTTTGCCCGAAATTAAGAAGCTTTTCTGCCTTTTGCCCCAAAATAAGGGAAATTTCTGCAATTTTATACCAAAATAAGGGAAATTTCTGCATTTTGCCTCAAAATAAGAAAAATTTTTGCTTTTTTTTTCTGAAATAAGGGAAATTTCTGCAATTTTGCCCTAAAATAAGGAAAATTTCTGCCATTTTCCCCAAAATAATGGGAATTTCTGCCTTTTTGCAACAAAATAAAGAAAATTACTGCATGTTTTACCCAAAATTAGGTGAATTTCTGTAATTTTGCTCCAAAATACGAGGATTTTCTGCTTTTTTCGCTTAAAATAAGGGGAATTTCTGCCATTTTGCCGCGAAATAAGTGAAATTTCTGCAGTTTTACCCCAAAATAAAGGGGAATTTCTGCATTTTGCCACAAAATTAGGGGAATTTCTGCATTTTTGCTTCAAAATACGGGGAATTTCTGCCTTTTTGCCCGAAAATAAAGGGAATGTATACCTTTTTGCCATAAAAAGGGAAATTTCTTCACTTTTGCCCCAAAATAAGGGGATTTTTCGTCTTTTTGACTCAAAATAAGTGCAATTTCTGCCTTTTCCCCAAAAATAAACGGAATTTCTGTCTTTTGGCCCCAAAATAAGGGGAATTTCTGACTTTTTGCCCTGAAATAAGTGAAATTTCTAAAATTTTTCCCCAAAATAAGGGAAATGTCTGCTTTTTGCCCCAAAATAAGGGGAATTTCTGCCTTTTTGCCCCCAAATAAGAGGAATTTCTGCCTTTTTGCCACAAAATAAAGAAAATTACTGCATGTTTTACCCCAAATTAGGTGAATTTCTGCAATTTTGCTCAAATATACGAGGATTTTCTGCCTTTTTCGCCAAAAATGAGGGGAATTTCTGCCATTTTGCTGCGAAATAAGTGAAATTTCTGCAGTTTTACCCCAAAATAAGGGGAATTTCTGCCTTTTTGCTCCAAAATTAGGGGAATTTCTGCAATTTTGCGCCAAAATACGGAAAAATTTCTGCCTTTTTGCCCGAAAATAATAGGAATGTATACCTTTTTGCCATAAAAAAGGGAAATTTCTTCACTTTTGCCCCAAAATAAGAAGATTTTTCTCCTTTTTGACTCAAAATAAGTACAATTTCTGCCTTTTCCCCAAAAAATAAACGGAATTTCTGTCTTTTTGCCCCAAAATAAAAGGAATTTCTGACTTTTTGCCCTGAAATAAGTGAAATTTCTAAAATTTTTCCCCAAAATAAGGGAAATGTCTGCTTTTTGCCACAAAATAAGGGGAATTTCTGCCTTTTTGCACCAAAGAAAAAAAAGATTTTTGCAATTTTGTACCAAAGTAAAAGAAATTTCTGCCTTTTTGCCCCAAAATAAGAGAAATTTCTGCCTTTTTTCCCTGAAATATGTGAAATTTCTGCAATATTGCCCTAAAATAAGGGAAATTTCTGCAATTTTGCCACAAAGTAAAGGAAATTTATGCAATTTTGCCCCAAATAATGGGAATTTCTGACTTTTTGCACCCAAAAAAAGGAGATTTTCTGTCTTTGTGCCCCAAAATAAGGAGAATTTCAGCCTTTTTGCCCAAAAATTATGAGAATTTCTGCAATTTTTCTTAAAAATACGGAAAATTTCTGCCTTTTAGCCCCAAAATAAAGAGAATTTCTGCATTTTTCCCCAATACTAGGGGAATTTCTGCATTTTACCTCTAAAAGAGAATTTCTGCATTTTGCCCTAAAATATGGGGATTTTCAGCATTTTACCTCAAAATAAGAAGAATTTCAGCCTTTTTGCACCAAAATATGGGGAATTTCTTCCTTTTTGCCCCCAAAATAAAGTAAATTTCTGATTTTTGCACCAATATTAGGGAAATTTCTGCAATTTTGCTCCAAAATACATGTCATTTCTGCCTTTTTGCACAAAATTAAGAAAATTTTCTGCCTTTTGCCCCCAAATAATGGAAATTTCTGCAATTTTATACCAAAATAAGGGAAATTTCTGCCTTTTGCCCCAAAATAAGAAAAATTTTTACTTTTTTTTCTGAAATAAGTGAAATTTCTGCAATGTTGCCCTAAATAAGGAAAATTTCTGCCATTTGCCCCAAAATAAGGGGAATTTCTGCCTTTTTGCCACAAAATAAAGAAAATTACTGCATGTTTTACCCCAAATTAGGTGAATTTCTGCAATTTTGCTCAAATATACGAGGATTTTCTGCCTTTTTCGCCAAAAATGAGGGGAATTTCTGCCATTTTGCTGCGAAATAAGTGAAATTTCTGCAGTTTTACCCCAAAATAAGGGGAATTTCTGCCTTTTTGCTCCAAAATTAGGGGAATTTCTGCAATTTTGCGCCAAAATACGGAAAAATTTCTGCCTTTTTGCCCGAAAATAATAGGAATGTATACCTTTTTGCCATAAAAAAGGGAAATTTCTTCACTTTTGCCCCAAAATAAGAAGATTTTTCTCCTTTTTGACTCAAAATAAGTACAATTTCTGCCTTTTCCCCAAAAAATAAACGGAATTTCTGTCTTTTTGCCCCAAAATAAAAGGAATTTCTGACTTTTTGCCCTGAAATAAGTGAAATTTCTAAAATTTTTCCCCAAAATAAGGGAAATGTCTGCTTTTTGCCACAAAATAAGGGGAATTTCTGCCTTTTTGCACCAAAGAAAAAAAAGATTTTTGCAATTTTGTACCAAAGTAAAAGAAATTTCTGCCTTTTTGCCCCAAAATAAGAGAAATTTCTGCCTTTTTTCCCTGAAATATGTGAAATTTCTGCAATATTGCCCTAAAATAAGGGAAATTTCTGCAATTTTGCCACAAAGTAAAGGAAATTTATGCAATTTTGCCCCAAATAATGGGAATTTCTGACTTTTTGCACCCAAAAAAAAGGAGATTTTCTGTCTTTGTGCCCCAAAATAAGGAGAATTTCAGCCTTTTTGCCCAAAAATTATGAGAATTTCTGCAATTTTTCTTAAAAATACGGAAAATTTCTGCCTTTTAGCCCCAAAATAAAGAGAATTTCTGCATTTTTCCCCAATACTAGGGGAATTTCTGCATTTTACCTCTAAAAGAGAATTTCTGCATTTTGCCCTAAAATATGGGGAATTTCAGCATTTTACCTCAAAATAAGAAGAATTTCAGCCTTTTTGCACCAAAATATGGGGAATTTCTTCCTTTTTGCCCCCAAAATAAAGTAAATTTCTGATTTTTGCACCAATATTAGGGAAATTTCTGCAATTTTGCTCCAAAATACATGTCATTTCTGCCTTTTTGCACGAAATTAAGAAAATTTTCTGCCTTTTGCCCCCAAATAATGGAAATTTCTGCAATTTTATACCAAAATAAGGGAAATTTCTGCCTTTTGCCCCAAAATAAGAAAAATTTTTGCTTTTTTTTCTGAAATAAGTGAAATTTCTGCAATTTTGCCCTAAAATAAGGAAAATTTCTGCCATTTGCCCCAAAATAAGGGGAATTTCTGCCTTTTTGCCACAAAATAAAAAAAGTTACTGCATGTTTTACCCAAAAATTAGGTGAATTTCTGTAATTTTGCTCCAAAATATGAGGATTTTCTGCCTTTTTTGCCGAAAATAAGGGGAATTTCTGCCATTTTGCCGCGAAATAAGTGAAATTTCTGCAGTTTTACCCCAAAATAAAGCGAAATTTCTGCATTTTGCCACAAAATTAGGGGAATTTCTGCATTTTTGCTTCAAAATACGGGGAATTTCTGCCTTTTTGCCCGAAAATAAAGGGAATGTATACCTTTTTGCCATAAAAAGGGAAATTTCTTCACTTTTGCCCCAAAATAAGGGGATTTTCTGTCTTTTTGACTCAAAATAAGTGCAATTTTTGCCTTTTCCCCAAAAATAAACGGAATTTCTGTCTTTTTGCCTCAAAATAAGGGGAATTTCTGACTTTTTGCCCTGAAATATGTGAAATTTCTAAAATTTTTCCCCAAAATAAGGGAAATGTCTGCTTTTTGCCCCAAAATAAGGGGAATTTCTGCCTTTTTGCCCCCAAATAAGGGGAATTTCAGCCTTTTTACCTCAAAATAAAAGGAATTTCTGCTTTTTGCCCCAAATATGAGAATTTTCTGCCTTTTTGCCCCAAAATAGGAAAAATTTCTGCAATTTTGTACCAAAATAAAAGAAATTTCTGCCTTTTTGCCTTAAAATAAAAGAAATTTCTGCCTTTGTTCCCTGAAATAACTGAATTTTGTCCAATTTTGACCCAAAATAAGGGAAATTTCTGCAATTTTGCCCCAAAGTAAAGGAAATTTCTGCAATTTTGCCCCAAATAATGGGATTTTCTGACTCTTTGCACCCGAAAAAAGGAGATTTTCTCTTTTTGCCCCAAAATAAGGAGAATTTTAGCCTTTTTGCCTGAAAATTAAGAGAATTTCTGCAATTTTTCTTCAAAATACGGAAAATTTCTGCCTTTTAGCCCCAAAATAAAGGGAATTTCTGCATTTTTCCCAATATTAGGGGAATTTCTACATTTTAAATCTAAATAAGGGTAATTTCTGCGTTTTACCTCAAAATAAGAAGAATTTCTGCCTTTTACCCAAAAATATGGGGAATTTCTGCCTTTTTGTTCCAAATTAAAGAAAATTTGTTCAATTTTGTACAATAATAAAAGAAATTTCTCCTTTTGACCCCAAAATAAGGGGAATTTCAGACTTTTTACATTGAAATAAATGAAATTTATGCAATTTTGCCCGAAAATAAGGGAAATTTGTACCTTTTTGCCTAAAGATAAAGGGAATTTCTGTTTTTTGCCCCAAAATATGGGGAATTTCAGCATTTTACCTCAAATTAGGGAAATTTTTGCCTTTTTGCCCTGAAATATGTGAAATTTCTGCTATTTTACCCCAAAATAAGGTGAATTTCTGCATTTTGCCCCAAAATATGGGGAATTTCAGCATTTTACCTCAAAATAAGAAGAATTTCAGCCTTTTTGCACCAAAATATGGGGAATTTCTTCCTTTTTGCCCCCAAAATAAAGTAAATTTCTGCATTTTTGGACCAATATTAGGAAAATTTCTGCAATTTTGCTCCAAAATACGGGTCATTTCTGCCTTTTTGCCCGAAATTAAGAAGATTTTCTGCCTTTTCCCCAAAATAAGGGAAATTTCTGCAATTTTATACCAAAATAAGGGAAATTTCTGCATTTTGCCTCAAAATAAGAAAAATTTTTGCTTTTTTTTTCTGAAATAAGGGAAATTTCTGCAATTTTGCCCTAAAATAAGGAAAATTTCTGCCATTTTCCCCAAAATAATGGGAATTTCTGCCTTTTTGCAACAAAATAAAGAAAATTACTGCATGTTTTACCCAAAATTAGGTGAATTTCTGTAATTTTGCTCCAAAATACGAGGATTTTCTGCATTTTTCGCTTAAAATAAGGGGAATTTCTGCCATTTTGCCGCGAAATAAGTGAAATTTCTGCAGTTTTACCCCAAAATAAAGCGAAATTTCTGCATTTTGCCACAAAATTAGGGGAATTTCTGCATTTTTGCTTCAAAATACGGGGAATTTCTGCCTTTTTGCCCGAAAATAAAGGGAATGTATACCTTTTTGCCATAAAAAGGGAAATTTCTTCACTTTTGCCCCAAAATAAGGGGATTTTTCGTCTTTTTGACTCAAAATAAGTGCAATTTCTGCCTTTTCCCCAAAAATAAACGGAATTTCTGTCTTTTGGCCCCAAAATAAGGGGAATTTCTGACTTTTTGCCCTGAAATAAGTGAAATTTCTAAAATTTTTCCCCAAAATAAGGGAAATGTCTGCTTTTTGCCCCAAAATAAGGGGAATTTCTGCCTTTTTGCCCCCAAATAAGAGGAATTTCTGCCTTTTTGCCACAAAATAAAGAAAATTACTGCATGTTTTACCCCAAATTAGGTGAATTTCTGCAATTTTGCTCAAATATACGAGGATTTTCTGCCTTTTTCGCCAAAAATGAGGGGAATTTCTGCCATTTTGCTGCGAAATAAGTGAAATTTCTGCAGTTTTACCCCAAAATAAGGGGAATTTCTGCCTTTTTGCTCCAAAATTAGGGGAATTTCTGCAATTTTGCGCCAAAATACGGAAAAATTTCTGCCTTTTTGCCCGAAAATAATAGGAATGTATACCTTTTTGCCATAAAAAAGGGAAATTTCTTCACTTTTGCCCCAAAATAAGAAGATTTTTCTCCTTTTTGACTCAAAATAAGTACAATTTCTGCCTTTTCCCCAAAAAATAAACGGAATTTCTGTCTTTTTGCCCCAAAATAAGGGGAATTTCTGACTTTTTGCCCTGAAATAAGTGAAATTTCTAAAATTTTTCCCCAAAATAAGGGAAATGTCTGCTTTTTGCCACAAAATAAGGGGAATTTCTGTCTTTTTGCACCAAAGAAAAAAAAGATTTTTGCAATTTTGTACCAAAGTAAAAGAAATTTCTGCCTTTTTGCCCCAAAATAAGAGAAATTTCTGCCTTTTTTCCCTGAAATATGTGAAATTTCTGCAATATTGCCCTAAAATAAGGGAAATTTCTGCAATTTTGCCACAAAGTAAAGGAAATTTATGCAATTTTGCCCCAAATAATGGGAATTTCTGACTTTTTGCACCCAAAAAAAGGAGATTTTCTGTCTTTGTGCCCCAAAATAAGGAGAATTTCAGCCTTTTTGCCCAAAAATTATGAGAATTTCTGCAATTTTTCTTAAAAATACGGAAAATTTCTGCCTTTTAGCCCCAAAATAAAGAGAATTTCTGCATTTTTCCCCAATACTAGGGGAATTTCTGCATTTTACCTCTAAAAGAGAATTTCTGCATTTTGCCCTAAAATATGGGGAATTTCAGCATTTTACCTCAAAATAAGAAGAATTTCAGCCTTTTTGCACCAAAATATGGGGAATTTCTTCCTTTTTGCCCCCAAAATAAAGTAAATTTCTGATTTTTGCACCAATATTAGGGAAATTTCTGCAATTTTGCTCCAAAATACATGTCATTTCTGCCTTTTTGCACGAAATTAAGAAAATTTTCTGCCTTTTGCCCCCAAATAATGGAAATTTCTGCAATTTTATACCAAAATAAGGGAAATTTCTGCCTTTTGCCCCAAAATAAGAAAAATTTTTGCTTTTTTTTCTGAAATAAGTGAAATTTCTGCAATTTTGCCCTAAAATAAGGAAAATTTCTGCCATTTGCCCCAAAATAAGGGGAATTTCTGCCTTTTTGCCACAAAATAAAAAAAGTTACTGCATGTTTTACCCAAAAATTAGGTGAATTTCTGTAATTTTGCTCCAAAATATGAGGATTTTCTGCCTTTTTTGCCGAAAATAAGGGGAATTTCTGCCATTTTGCCGCGAAATAAGTGAAATTTCTGCAGTTTTACCCCAAAATAAAGCGAAATTTCTGCATTTTGCCACAAAATTAGGGGAATTTCTGCATTTTTGCTTCAAAATACGGGGAATTTCTGCCTTTTTGCCCGAAAATAAAGGGAATGTATACCTTTTTGCCATAAAAAGGGAAATTTCTTCACTTTTGCCCCAAAATAAGGGGATTTTCTGTCTTTTTGACTCAAAATAAGTGCAATTTTTGCCTTTTCCCCAAAAATAAACGGAATTTCTGTCTTTTTGCCTCAAAATAAGGGGAATTTCTGACTTTTTGCCCTGAAATATGTGAAATTTCTAAAATTTTTCCCCAAAATAAGGGAAATGTCTGCTTTTTGCCCCAAAATAAGGGGAATTTCTGCCTTTTTGCCCCCAAATAAGGGGAATTTCAGCCTTTTTACCTCAAAATAAAAGGAATTTCTGCTTTTTGCCCCAAATATGAGAATTTTCTGCCTTTTTGCCCCAAAATAGGAAAAATTTCTGCAATTTTGTACCAAAATAAAAGAAATTTCTGCCTTTTTGCCTTAAAATAAAAGAAATTTCTGCCTTTGTTCCCTGAAATAACTGAATTTTGTCCAATTTTGACCCAAAATAAGGGAAATTTCTGCAATTTTGCCCCAAAGTAAAGGAAATTTCTGCAATTTTGCCCCAAATAATGGGATTTTCTGACTCTTTGCACCCGAAAAAAGGAGATTTTCTCTTTTTGCCCCAAAATAAGGAGAATTTTAGCCTTTTTGCCTGAAAATTAAGAGAATTTCTGCAATTTTTCTTCAAAATACGGAAAATTTCTGCCTTTTAGCCCCAAAATAAAGGGAATTTCTGCATTTTTCCCAATATTAGGGGAATTTCTACATTTTAAATCTAAATAAGGGTAATTTCTGCGTTTTACCTCAAAATAAGAAGAATTTCTGCCTTTTACCCAAAAATATGGGGAATTTCTGCCTTTTTGTTCCAAATTAAAGAAAATTTGTTCAATTTTGTACAATAATAAAAGAAATTTCTCCTTTTGACCCCAAAATAAGGGGAATTTCAGACTTTTTACATTGAAATAAATGAAATTTATGCAATTTTGCCCGAAAATAAGGGAAATTTGTACCTTTTTGCCTAAAGATAAAGGGAATTTCTGTTTTTTGCCCCAAAATATGGGGAATTTCAGCATTTTACCTCAAATTAGGGAAATTTTTGCCTTTTTGCCCTGAAATATGTGAAATTTCTGCTATTTTACCCCAAAATAAGGTGAATTTCTGCATTTTGCCCCAAAATATGGGGAATTTCAGCATTTTACCTCAAAATAAGAAGAATTTCAGCCTTTTTGCACCAAAATATGGGGAATTTCTTCCTTTTTGCCCCCAAAATAAAGTAAATTTCTGCATTTTTGGACCAATATTAGGAAAATTTCTGCAATTTTGCTCCAAAATACGGGTCATTTCTGCCTTTTTGCCCGAAATTAAGAAGATTTTCTGCCTTTTCCCCAAAATAAGGGAAATTTCTGCAATTTTATACCAAAATAAGGGAAATTTCTGCATTTTGCCTCAAAATAAGAAAAATTTTTGCTTTTTTTTTCTGAAATAAGGGAAATTTCTGCAATTTTGCCCTAAAATAAGGAAAATTTCTGCCATTTTCCCCAAAATAATGGGAATTTCTGCCTTTTTGCAACAAAATAAAGAAAATTACTGCATGTTTTACCCAAAATTAGGTGAATTTCTGTAATTTTGCTCCAAAATACGAGGATTTTCTGCATTTTTCGCTTAAAATAAGGGGAATTTCTGCCATTTTGCCGCGAAATAAGTGAAATTTCTGCAGTTTTACCCCAAAATAAAGGGGAATTTCTGCATTTTGCCACAAAATTAGGGGAATTTCTGCATTTTTGCTTCAAAATACGGGGAATTTCTGCCTTTTTGCCCGAAAATAAAGGGAATGTATACCTTTTTGCCATAAAAAGGGAAATTTCTTCACTTTTGCCCCAAAATAAGGGGATTTTTCGTCTTTTTGACTCAAAATAAGTGCAATTTCTGCCTTTTCCCCAAAAATAAACGGAATTTCTGTCTTTTTGCCCCAAAATAAGGGGAATTTCTGACTTTTTGCCCTGAAATAAGTGAAATTTCTAAAATTTTTCCCCAAAATAAGGGAAATGTCTGCTTTTTGCCCCAAAATAAGGGGAATTTCTGCCTTTTTGCCCCCAAATAAGAGGAATTTCTGCCTTTTTGCCACAAAATAAAGAAAATTACTGCATGTTTTACCCCAAATTAGGTGAATTTCTGCAATTTTGCTCAAATATACGAGGATTTTCTGCCTTTTTCGCCAAAAATGAGGGGAATTTCTGCCATTTTGCTGCGAAATAAGTGAAATTTCTGCAGTTTTACCCCAAAATAAGGGGAATTTCTGCCTTTTTGCTCCAAAATTAGGGGAATTTCTGCAATTTTGCGCCAAAATACGGAAAAATTTCTGCCTTTTTGCGCGAAAATAATAGGAATGTATACCTTTTTGCCATAAAAAAGGGAAATTTCTTCACTTTTGCCCCAAAATAAGAAGATTTTTCTCCTTTTTGACTCAAAATAAGTACAATTTCTGCCTTTTCCCCAAAAAATAAACGGAATTTCTGTCTTTTTGCCCCAAAATAAGGGGAATTTCTGACTTTTTGCCCTGAAATAAGTGAAATTTCTAAAATTTTTCCTCAAAATATGGGAAATGTCTGCTTTTTGCCACAAAATAAGGGGAATTTCTGCCTTTTTGCACCAAAGAAAAAAAAGATTTTTGCAATTTTGTACCAAAGTAAAAGAAATTTCTGCCTTTTTGCCCCAAAATAAGAGAAATTTCTGCCTTTTTTCCCTGAAATATGTGAAATTTCTGCAATATTGCCCTAAAATAAGGGAAATTTCTGCAATTTTGCCACAAAGTAAAGGAAATTTATGCAATTTTGCCCCAAATAATGGGAATTTCTGACTTTTTGCACCCAAAAAAAGGAGATTTTCTGTCTTTGTGCCCCAAAATAAGGAGAATTTCAGCCTTTTTGCCCAAAAATTATGAGAATTTCTGCAATTTTTCTTAAAAATACGGAAAATTTCTGCCTTTTAGCCCCAAAATAAAGAGAATTTCTGCATTTTTCCCCAATACTAGGGGAATTTCTGCATTTTACCTCTAAAAGAGAATTTCTGCATTTTGCCCTAAAATATGGGGATTTTCAGCATTTTACCTCAAAATAAGAAGAATTTCAGCCTTTTTGCACCAAAATATGGGGAATTTCTTCCTTTTTGCCCCCAAAATAAAGTAAATTTCTGATTTTTGCACCAATATTAGGGAAATTTCTGCAATTTTGCTCCAAAATACATGTCATTTCTGCCTTTTTGCACAAAATTAAGAAAATTTTCTGCCTTTTGCCCCCAAATAATGGAAATTTCTGCAATTTTATACCAAAATAAGGGAAATTTCTGCCTTTTGCCCCAAAATAAGAAAAATTTTTACTTTTTTTTCTGAAATAAGTGAAATTTCTGCAATGTTGCCCTAAATAAGGAAAATTTCTGCCATTTGCCCCAAAATAAGGGGAATTTCTGCCTTTTTGCCACAAAATAAAGAAAATTACTGCATGTTTTACCCCAAATTAGGTGAATTTCTGCAATTTTGCTCAAATATACGAGGATTTTCTGCCTTTTTCGCCAAAAATGAGGGGAATTTCTGCCATTTTGCTGCGAAATAAGTGAAATTTCTGCAGTTTTACCCCAAAATAAGGGGAATTTCTGCCTTTTTGCTCCAAAATTAGGGGAATTTCTGCAATTTTGCGCCAAAATACGGAAAAATTTCTGCCTTTTTGCCCGAAAATAATAGGAATGTATACCTTTTTGCCATAAAAAAGGGAAATTTCTTCACTTTTACCCCAAAATAAGAAGATTTTTCTCCTTTTTGACTCAAAATAAGTACAATTTCTGCCTTTTCCCCAAAAAATAAACGGAATTTCTGTCTTTTTGCCCCAAAATAAGGGGAATTTCTGACTTTTTGCCCTGAAATAAGTGAAATTTCTAAAATTTTTCCCCAAAATAAGGGAAATGTCTGCTTTTTGCCACAAAATAAGGGGAATTTCTGTCTTTTTGCACCAAAGAAAAAAAAGATTTTTGCAATTTTGTACCAAAGTAAAAGAAATTTCTGCCTTTTTGCCCCAAAATAAGAGAAATTTCTGCCTTTTTTCCCTGAAATATGTGAAATTTCTGCAATATTGCCCTAAAATAAGGGAAATTTCTGCAATTTTGCCACAAAGTAAAGGAAATTTATGCAATTTTGCCCCAAATAATGGGAATTTCTGACTTTTTGCACCCAAAAAAAAGGAGATTTTCTGTCTTTGTGCCCCAAAATAAGGAGAATTTCAGCCTTTTTGCCCAAAAATTATGAGAATTTCTGCAATTTTTCTTAAAAATACGGAAAATTTCTGCCTTTTAGCCCCAAAATAAAGAGAATTTCTGCATTTTTCCCCAATACTAGGGGAATTTCTGCATTTTACCTCTAAAAGAGAATTTCTGCATTTTGCCCTAAAATATGGGGAATTTCAGCATTTTACCTCAAAATAAGAAGAATTTCAGCCTTTTTGCACCAAAATATGGGGAATTTCTTCCTTTTTGCCCCCAAAATAAAGTAAATTTCTGATTTTTGCACCAATATTAGGGAAATTTCTGCAATTTTGCTCCAAAATACATGTCATTTCTGCCTTTTTGCACGAAATTAAGAAAATTTTCTGCCTTTTGCCCCCAAATAATGGAAATTTCTGCAATTTTATACCAAAATAAGGGAAATTTCTGCCTTTTGCCCCAAAATAAGAAAAATTTTTGCTTTTTTTTCTGAAATAAGTGAAATTTCTGCAATTTTGCCCTAAAATAAGGAAAATTTCTGCCATTTGCCCCAAAATAAGGGGAATTTCTGCCTTTTTGCCACAAAATAAAAAAAGTTACTGCATGTTTTACCCAAAAATTAGGTGAATTTCTGTAATTTTGCTCCAAAATATGAGGATTTTCTGCCTTTTTTGCCGAAAATAAGGGGAATTTCTGCCATTTTGCCGCGAAATAAGTGAAATTTCTGCAGTTTTACCCCAAAATAAAGCGAAATTTCTGCATTTTGCCACAAAATTAGGGGAATTTCTGCATTTTTGCTTCAAAATACGGGGAATTTCTGCCTTTTTGCCCGAAAATAAAGGGAATGTATACCTTTTTGCCATAAAAAGGGAAATTTCTTCACTTTTGCCCCAAAATAAGGGGATTTTCTGTCTTTTTGACTCAAAATAAGTGCAATTTTTGCCTTTTCCCCAAAAATAAACGGAATTTCTGTCTTTTTGCCTCAAAATAAGGGGAATTTCTGACTTTTTGCCCTGAAATATGTGAAATTTCTAAAATTTTTCCCCAAAATAAGGGAAATGTCTGCTTTTTGCCCCAAAATAAGGGGAATTTCTGCCTTTTTGCCCCCAAATAAGGGGAATTTCAGCCTTTTTACCTCAAAATAAAAGGAATTTCTGCTTTTTGCCCCAAATATGAGAATTTTCTGCCTTTTTGCCCCAAAATAGGAAAAATTTCTGCAATTTTGTACCAAAATAAAAGAAATTTCTGCCTTTTTGCCTTAAAATAAAAGAAATTTCTGCCTTTGTTCCCTGAAATAACTGAATTTTGTCCAATTTTGACCCAAAATAAGGGAAATTTCTGCAATTTTGCCCCAAAGTAAAGGAAATTTCTGCAATTTTGCCCCAAATAATGGGATTTTCTGACTCTTTGCACCCGAAAAAAGGAGATTTTCTCTTTTTGCCCCAAAATAAGGAGAATTTTAGCCTTTTTGCCTGAAAATTAAGAGAATTTCTGCAATTTTTCTTCAAAATACGGAAAATTTCTGCCTTTTAGCCCCAAAATAAAGGGAATTTCTGCATTTTTCCCAATATTAGGGGAATTTCTACATTTTAAATCTAAATAAGGGTAATTTCTGCGTTTTACCTCAAAATAAGAAGAATTTCTGCCTTTTACCCAAAAATATGGGGAATTTCTGCCTTTTTGTTCCAAATTAAAGAAAATTTGTTCAATTTTGTACAATAATAAAAGAAATTTCTCCTTTTGACCCCAAAATAAGGGGAATTTCAGACTTTTTACATTGAAATAAATGAAATTTATGCAATTTTGCCCGAAAATAAGGGAAATTTGTACCTTTTTGCCTAAAGATAAAGGGAATTTCTGTTTTTTGCCCCAAAATATGGGGAATTTCAGCATTTTACCTCAAATTAGGGAAATTTTTGCCTTTTTGCCCTGAAATATGTGAAATTTCTGCTATTTTACCCCAAAATAAGGTGAATTTCTGCATTTTGCCCCAAAATATGGGGAATTTCAGCATTTTACCTCAAAATAAGAAGAATTTCAGCCTTTTTGCACCAAAATATGGGGAATTTCTTCCTTTTTGCCCCCAAAATAAAGTAAATTTCTGCATTTTTGGACCAATATTAGGAAAATTTCTGCAATTTTGCTCCAAAATACGGGTCATTTCTGCCTTTTTGCCCGAAATTAAGAAGATTTTCTGCCTTTTCCCCAAAATAAGGGAAATTTCTGCAATTTTATACCAAAATAAGGGAAATTTCTGCATTTTGCCTCAAAATAAGAAAAATTTTTGCTTTTTTTTTCTGAAATAAGGGAAATTTCTGCAATTTTGCCCTAAAATAAGGAAAATTTCTGCCATTTTCCCCAAAATAATGGGAATTTCTGCCTTTTTGCAACAAAATAAAGAAAATTACTGCATGTTTTACCCAAAATTAGGTGAATTTCTGTAATTTTGCTCCAAAATACGAGGATTTTCTGCATTTTTCGCTTAAAATAAGGGGAATTTCTGCCATTTTGCCGCGAAATAAGTGAAATTTCTGCAGTTTTACCCCAAAATAAAGGGGAATTTCTGCATTTTGCCACAAAATTAGGGGAATTTCTGCATTTTTGCTTCAAAATACGGGGAATTTCTGCCTTTTTGCCCGAAAATAAAGGGAATGTATACCTTTTTGCCATAAAAAGGGAAATTTCTTCACTTTTGCCCCAAAATAAGGGGATTTTTCGTCTTTTTGACTCAAAATAAGTGCAATTTCTGCCTTTTCCCCAAAAATAAATGGAATTTCTGTCTTTTTGCCCCAAAATAAGGGGAATTTCTGACTTTTTGCCCTGAAATAAGTGAAATTTCTAAAATTTTTCCCCAAAATAAGGGAAATGTCTGCTTTTTGCCCCAAAATAAGGGGAATTTCTGCCTTTTTGCCCCCAAATAAGAGGAATTTCTGCCTTTTTGCCACAAAATAAAGAAAATTACTGCATGTTTTACCCCAAATTAGGTGAATTTCTGCAATTTTGCTCAAATATACGAGGATTTTCTGCCTTTTTCGCCAAAAATGAGGGGAATTTCTGCCATTTTGCTGCGAAATAAGTGAAATTTCTGCAGTTTTACCCCAAAATAAGGGGAATTTCTGCCTTTTTGCTCCAAAATTAGGGGAATTTCTGCAATTTTGCGCCAAAATACGGAAAAATTTCTGCCTTTTTGCCCGAAAATAATAGGAATGTATACCTTTTTGCCATAAAAAAGGGAAATTTCTTCACTTTTGCCCCAAAATAAGAAGATTTTTCTCCTTTTTGACTCAAAATAAGTACAATTTCTGCCTTTTCCCCAAAAAATAAACGGAATTTCTGTCTTTTTGCCCCAAAATAAGGGGAATTTCTGACTTTTTGCCCTGAAATAAGTGAAATTTCTAAAATTTTTCCCCAAAATAAGGGAAATGTCTGCTTTTTGCCACAAAATAAGGGGAATTTCTGCCTTTTTGCACCAAAGAAAAAAAAGATTTTTGCAATTTTGTACCAAAGTAAAAGAAATTTCTGCCTTTTTGCCCCAAAATAAGAGAAATTTCTGCCTTTTTTCCCTGAAATATGTGAAATTTCTGCAATATTGCCCTAAAATAAGGGAAATTTCTGCAATTTTGCCACAAAGTAAAGGAAATTTATGCAATTTTGCCCCAAATAATGGGAATTTCTGACTTTTTGCACCCAAAAAAAGGAGATTTTCTGTCTTTGTGCCCCAAAATAAGGAGAATTTCAGCCTTTTTGCCCAAAAATTATGAGAATTTCTGCAATTTTTCTTAAAAATACGGAAAATTTCTGCCTTTTAGCCCCAAAATAAAGAGAATTTCTGCATTTTTCCCCAATACTAGGGGAATTTCTGCATTTTACCTCTAAAAGAGAATTTCTGCATTTTGCCCTAAAATATGGGGAATTTCAGCATTTTACCTCAAAATAAGAAGAATTTCAGCCTTTTTGCACCAAAATATGGGGAATTTCTTCCTTTTTGCCCCCAAAATAAAGTAAATTTCTGATTTTTGCACCAATATTAGGGAAATTTCTGCAATTTTGCTCCAAAATACATGTCATTTCTGCCTTTTTGCACAAAATTAAGAAAATTTTCTGCCTTTTGCCCCCAAATAATGGAAATTTCTGCAATTTTATACCAAAATAAGGGAAATTTCTGCCTTTTGCCCCAAAATAAGAAAAATTTTTACTTTTTTTTCTGAAATAAGTGAAATTTCTGCAATTTTGCCCTAAATAAGGAAAATTTCTGCCATTTGCCCCAAAATAAGGGGAATTTCTGCCTTTTTGCCACAAAATAAAGAAAATTACTGCATGTTTTACCCCAAATTAGGTGAATTTCTGCAATTTTGCTCAAATATACGAGGATTTTCTGCCTTTTTCGCCAAAAATGAGGGGAATTTCTGCCATTTTGCTGCGAAATAAGTGAAATTTCTGCAGTTTTACCCCAAAATAAGGGGAATTTCTGCCTTTTTGCTCCAAAATTAGGGGAATTTCTGCAATTTTGCGCCAAAATACGGAAAAATTTCTGCCTTTTTGCCCGAAAATAATAGGAATGTATACCTTTTTGCCATAAAAAAGGGAAATTTCTTCACTTTTGCCCCAAAATAAGAAGATTTTTCTCCTTTTTGACTCAAAATAAGTACAATTTCTGCCTTTTCCCCAAAAAATAAACGGAATTTCTGTCTTTTTGCCCCAAAATAAAAGGAATTTCTGACTTTTTGCCCTGAAATAAGTGAAATTTCTAAAATTTTTCCCCAAAATAAGGGAAATGTCTGCTTTTTGCCACAAAATAAGGGGAATTTCTGCCTTTTTGCACCAAAGAAAAAAAAGATTTTTGCAATTTTGTACCAAAGTAAACGAAATTTCTGCCTTTTTGCCCCAAAATAAGAGAAATTTCTGCCTTTTTTCCCTGAAATATGTGAAATTTCTGCAATATTGCCCTAAAATAAGGGAAATTTCTGCAATTTTGCCACAAAGTAAAGGAAATTTATGCAATTTTGCCCCAAATAATGGGAATTTCTGACTTTTTGCACCCAAAAAAAAGGAGATTTTCTGTCTTTGTGCCCCAAAATAAGGAGAATTTCAGCCTTTTTGCCCAAAAATTATGAGAATTTCTGCAATTTTTCTTAAAAATACGGAAAATTTCTGCCTTTTAGCCCCAAAATAAAGAGAATTTCTGCATTTTTCCCCAATACTAGGGGAATTTCTGCATTTTACCTCTAAAAGAGAATTTCTGCATTTTGCCCTAAAATATGGGGAATTTCAGCATTTTACCTCAAAATAAGAAGAATTTCAGCCTTTTTGCACCAAAATATGGGGAATTTCTTCCTTTTTGCCCCCAAAATAAAGTAAATTTCTGATTTTTGCACCAATATTAGGGAAATTTCTGCAATTTTGCTCCAAAATACATGTCATTTCTGCCTTTTTGCACAAAATTAAGAAAATTTTCTGCCTTTTGCCCCCAAATAATGGAAATTTCTGCAATTTTATACCAAAATAAGGGAAATTTCTGCCTTTTGCCCCAAAATAAGAAAAATTTTTGCTTTTTTTTCTGAAATAAGTGAAATTTCTGCAATTTTGCCCTAAAATAAGGAAAATTTCTGCCATTTGCCCCAAAATAAGGGGAATTTCTGCCTTTTTGCCACAAAATAAAAAAAGTTACTGCATGTTTTACCCAAAAATTAGGTGAATTTCTGTAATTTTGCTCCAAAATATGAGGATTTTCTGCCTTTTTTGCCGAAAATAAGGGGAATTTCTGCCATTTTGCCGCGAAATAAGTGAAATTTCTGCAGTTTTACCCCAAAATAAAGCGAAATTTCTGCATTTTGCCACAAAATTAGGGGAATTTCTGCATTTTTGCTTCAAAATACGGGGAATTTCTGCCTTTTTGCCCGAAAATAAAGGGAATGTATACCTTTTTGCCATAAAAAGGGAAATTTCTTCACTTTTGCCCCAAAATAAGGGGATTTTCTGTCTTTTTGACTCAAAATAAGTGCAATTTTTGCCTTTTCCCCAAAAATAAACGGAATTTCTGTCTTTTTGCCTCAAAATAAGGGGAATTTCTGACTTTTTGCCCTGAAATATGTGAAATTTCTAAAATTTTTCCCCAAAATAAGGGAAATGTCTGCTTTTTGCCCCAAAATAAGGGGAATTTCTGCCTTTTTGCCCCCAAATAAGGGGAATTTCAGCCTTTTTACCTCAAAATAAAAGGAATTTCTGCTTTTTGCCCCAAATATGAGAATTTTCTGCCTTTTTGCCCCAAAATAGGAAAAATTTCTGCAATTTTGTACCAAAATAAAAGAAATTTCTGCCTTTTTGCCTTAAAATAAAAGAAATTTCTGCCTTTGTTCCCTGAAATAACTGAATTTTGTCCAATTTTGACCCAAAATAAGGGAAATTTCTGTAATTTTGCCCCAAAGTAAAGGAAATTTCTGCAATTTTGCCCCAAATAATGGGATTTTCTGACTCTTTGCACCCGAAAAAAGGAGATTTTCTCTTTTTGCCCCAAAATAAGGAGAATTTTAGCCTTTTTGCCTGAAAATTAAGAGAATTTCTGCAATTTTTCTTCAAAATACGGAAAATTTCTGCCTTTTAGCCCCAAAATAAAGGGAATTTCTGCATTTTTCCCAATATTAGGGGAATTTCTACATTTTAAATCTAAATAAGGGTAATTTCTGCGTTTTACCTCAAAATAAGAAGAATTTCTGCCTTTTACCCAAAAATATGGGGAATTTCTGCCTTTTTGTTCCAAATTAAAGAAAATTTGTTCAATTTTGTACAATAATAAAAGAAATTTCTCCTTTTGACCCCAAAATAAGGGGAATTTCAGACTTTTTACATTGAAATAAATGAAATTTATGCAATTTTGCCCGAAAATAAGGGAAATTTGTACCTTTTTGCCTAAAGATAAAGGGAATTTCTGTTTTTTGCCCCAAAATATGGGGAATTTCAGCATTTTACCTCAAATTAGGGAAATTTTTGCCTTTTTGCCCTGAAATATGTGAAATTTCTGCTATTTTACCCCAAAATAAGGTGAATTTCTGCATTTTGCCCCAAAATATGGGGAATTTCAGCATTTTACCTCAAAATAAGAAGAATTTCAGCCTTTTTGCACCAAAATATGGGGAATTTCTTCCTTTTTGCCCCCAAAATAAAGTAAATTTCTGCATTTTTGGACCAATATTAGGAAAATTTCTGCAATTTTGCTCCAAAATACGGGTCATTTCTGCCTTTTTGCCCGAAATTAAGAAGATTTTCTGCCTTTTCCCCAAAATAAGGGAAATTTCTGCAATTTTATACCAAAATAAGGGAAATTTCTGCATTTTGCCTCAAAATAAGAAAAATTTTTGCTTTTTTTTTCTGAAATAAGGGAAATTTCTGCAATTTTGCCCTAAAATAAGGAAAATTTCTGCCATTTTCCCCAAAATAATGGGAATTTCTGCCTTTTTGCAACAAAATAAAGAAAATTACTGCATGTTTTACCCAAAATTAGGTGAATTTCTGTAATTTTGCTCCAAAATACGAGGATTTTCTGCATTTTTCGCTTAAAATAAGGGGAATTTCTGCCATTTTGCCGCGAAATAAGTGAAATTTCTGCAGTTTTACCCCAAAATAAAGGGGAATTTCTGCATTTTGCCACAAAATTAGGGGAATTTCTGCATTTTTGCTTCAAAATACGGGGAATTTCTGCCTTTTTGCCCGAAAATAAAGGGAATGTATACCTTTTTGCCATAAAAAGGGAAATTTCTTCACTTTTGCCCCAAAATAAGGGGATTTTTCGTCTTTTTGACTCAAAATAAGTGCAATTTCTGCCTTTTCCCCAAAAATAAACGGAATTTCTGTCTTTTTGCCCCAAAATAAGGGGAATTTCTGACTTTTTGCCCTGAAATAAGTGAAATTTCTAAAATTTTTCCCCAAAATAAGGGAAATGTCTGCTTTTTGCCCCAAAATAAGGGGAATTTCTGCCTTTTTGCCCCCAAATAAGAGGAATTTCTGCCTTTTTGCCACAAAATAAAGAAAATTACTGCATGTTTTACCCCAAATTAGGTGAATTTCTGCAATTTTGCTCAAATATACGAGGATTTTCTGCCTTTTTCGCCAAAAATGAGGGGAATTTCTGCCATTTTGCTGCGAAATAAGTGAAATTTCTGCAGTTTTACCCCAAAATAAGGGGAATTTCTGCCTTTTTGCTCCAAAATTAGGGGAATTTCTGCAATTTTGCGCCAAAATACGGAAAAATTTCTGCCTTTTTGCGCGAAAATAATAGGAATGTATACCTTTTTGCCATAAAAAAGGGAAATTTCTTCACTTTTGCCCCAAAATAAGAAGATTTTTCTCCTTTTTGACTCAAAATAAGTACAATTTCTGCCTTTTCCCCAAAAAATAAACGGAATTTCTGTCTTTTTGCCCCAAAATAAGGGGAATTTCTGACTTTTTGCCCTGAAATAAGTGAAATTTCTAAAATTTTTCCCCAAAATAAGGGAAATGTCTGCTTTTTGCCACAAAATAAGGGGAATTTCTGCCTTTTTGCACCAAAGAAAAAAAAGATTTTTGCAATTTTGTACCAAAGTAAAAGAAATTTCTGCCTTTTTGCCCCAAAATAAGAGAAATTTCTGCCTTTTTTCCCTGAAATATGTGAAATTTCTGCAATATTGCCCTAAAATAAGGGAAATTTCTGCAATTTTGCCACAAAGTAAAGGAAATTTATGCAATTTTGCCCCAAATAATGGGAATTTCTGACTTTTTGCACCCAAAAAAAGGAGATTTTCTGTCTTTGTGCCCCAAAATAAGGAGAATTTCAGCCTTTTTGCCCAAAAATTATGAGAATTTCTGCAATTTTTCTTAAAAATACGGAAAATTTCTGCCTTTTAGCCCCAAAATAAAGAGAATTTCTGCATTTTTCCCCAATACTAGGGGAATTTCTGCATTTTACCTCTAAAAGAGAATTTCTGCATTTTGCCCTAAAATATGGGGAATTTCAGCATTTTACCTCAAAATAAGAAGAATTTCAGCCTTTTTGCACCAAAATATGGGGAATTTCTTCCTTTTTGCCCCCAAAATAAAGTAAATTTCTGATTTTTGCACCAATATTAGGGAAATTTCTGCAATTTTGCTCCAAAATACATGTCATTTCTGCCTTTTTGCACAAAATTAAGAAAATTTTCTGCCTTTTGCCCCCAAATAATGGAAATTTCTGCAATTTTATACCAAAATAAGGGAAATTTCTGCCTTTTGCCCCAAAATAAGAAAAATTTTTACTTTTTTTTCTGAAATAAGTGAAATTTCTGCAATTTTGCCCTAAATAAGGAAAATTTCTGCCATTTGCCCCAAAATAAGGGGAATTTCTGCCTTTTTGCCACAAAATAAAGAAAATTACTGCATGTTTTACCCCAAATTAGGTGAATTTCTGCAATTTTGCTCAAATATACGAGGATTTTCTGCCTTTTTCGCCAAAAATGAGGGGAATTTCTGCCATTTTGCTGCGAAATAAGTGAAATTTCTGCAGTTTTACCCCAAAATAAGGGGAATTTCTGCCTTTTTGCTCCAAAATTAGGGGAATTTCTGCAATTTTGCGCCAAAATACGGAAAAATTTCTGCCTTTTTGCCCGAAAATAATAGGAATGTATACCTTTTTGCCATAAAAAAGGGAAATTTCTTCACTTTTGCCCCAAAATAAGAAGATTTTTCTCCTTTTTGACTCAAAATAAGTACAATTTCTGCCTTTTCCCCAAAAAATAAACGGAATTTCTGTCTTTTTGCCCCAAAATAAAAGGAATTTCTGACTTTTTGCCCTGAAATAAGTGAAATTTCTAAAATTTTTCCCCAAAATAAGGGAAATGTCTGCTTTTTGCCACAAAATAAGGGGAATTTCTGCCTTTTTGCACCAAAGAAAAAAAAGATTTTTGCAATTTTGTACCAAAGTAAACGAAATTTCTGCCTTTTTGCCCCAAAATAAGAGAAATTTCTGCCTTTTTTCCCTGAAATATGTGAAATTTCTGCAATATTGCCCTAAAATAAGGGAAATTTCTGCAATTTTGCCACAAAGTAAAGGAAATTTATGCAATTTTGCCCCAAATAATGGGAATTTCTGACTTTTTGCACCCAAAAAAAAGGAGATTTTCTGTCTTTGTGCCCCAAAATAAGGAGAATTTCAGCCTTTTTGCCCAAAAATTATGAGAATTTCTGCAATTTTTCTTAAAAATACGGAAAATTTCTGCCTTTTAGCCCCAAAATAAAGAGAATTTCTGCATTTTTCCCCAATACTAGGGGAATTTCTGCATTTTACCTCTAAAAGAGAATTTCTGCATTTTGCCCTAAAATATGGGGAATTTCAGCATTTTACCTCAAAATAAGAAGAATTTCAGCCTTTTTGCACCAAAATATGGGGAATTTCTTCCTTTTTGCCCCCAAAATAAAGTAAATTTCTGATTTTTGCACCAATATTAGGGAAATTTCTGCAATTTTGCTCCAAAATACATGTCATTTCTGCCTTTTTGCACAAAATTAAGAAAATTTTCTGCCTTTTGCCCCCAAATAATGGAAATTTCTGCAATTTTATACCAAAATAAGGGAAATTTCTGCCTTTTGCCCCAAAATAAGAAAAATTTTTGCTTTTTTTTCTGAAATAAGTGAAATTTCTGCAATTTTGCCCTAAAATAAGGAAAATTTCTGCCATTTGCCCCAAAATAAGGGGAATTTCTGCCTTTTTGCCACAAAATAAAAAAAGTTACTGCATGTTTTACCCAAAAATTAGGTGAATTTCTGTAATTTTGCTCCAAAATATGAGGATTTTCTGCCTTTTTTGCCGAAAATAAGGGGAATTTCTGCCATTTTGCCGCGAAATAAGTGAAATTTCTGCAGTTTTACCCCAAAATAAAGCGAAATTTCTGCATTTTGCCACAAAATTAGGGGAATTTCTGCATTTTTGCTTCAAAATACGGGGAATTTCTGCCTTTTTGCCCGAAAATAAAGGGAATGTATACCTTTTTGCCATAAAAAGGGAAATTTCTTCACTTTTGCCCCAAAATAAGGGGATTTTCTGTCTTTTTGACTCAAAATAAGTGCAATTTTTGCCTTTTCCCCAAAAATAAACGGAATTTCTGTCTTTTTGCCTCAAAATAAGGGGAATTTCTGACTTTTTGCCCTGAAATATGTGAAATTTCTAAAATTTTTCCCCAAAATAAGGGAAATGTCTGCTTTTTGCCCCAAAATAAGGGGAATTTCTGCCTTTTTGCCCCCAAATAAGGGGAATTTCAGCCTTTTTACCTCAAAATAAAAGGAATTTCTGCTTTTTGCCCCAAATATGAGAATTTTCTGCCTTTTTGCCCCAAAATAGGAAAAATTTCTGCAATTTTGTACCAAAATAAAAGAAATTTCTGCCTTTTTGCCTTAAAATAAAAGAAATTTCTGCCTTTGTTCCCTGAAATAACTGAATTTTGTCCAATTTTGACCCAAAATAAGGGAAATTTCTGTAATTTTGCCCCAAAGTAAAGGAAATTTCTGCAATTTTGCCCCAAATAATGGGATTTTCTGACTCTTTGCACCCGAAAAAAGGAGATTTTCTCTTTTTGCCCCAAAATAAGGAGAATTTTAGCCTTTTTGCCTGAAAATTAAGAGAATTTCTGCAATTTTTCTTCAAAATACGGAAAATTTCTGCCTTTTAGCCCCAAAATAAAGGGAATTTCTGCATTTTTCCCAATATTAGGGGAATTTCTACATTTTAAATCTAAATAAGGGTAATTTCTGCGTTTTACCTCAAAATAAGAAGAATTTCTGCCTTTTACCCAAAAATATGGGGAATTTCTGCCTTTTTGTTCCAAATTAAAGAAAATTTGTTCAATTTTGTACAATAATAAAAGAAATTTCTCCTTTTGACCCCAAAATAAGGGGAATTTCAGACTTTTTACATTGAAATAAATGAAATTTATGCAATTTTGCCCGAAAATAAGGGAAATTTGTACCTTTTTGCCTAAAGATAAAGGGAATTTCTGTTTTTTGCCCCAAAATATGGGGAATTTCAGCATTTTACCTCAAATTAGGGAAATTTTTGCCTTTTTGCCCTGAAATATGTGAAATTTCTGCTATTTTACCCCAAAATAAGGTGAATTTCTGCATTTTGCCCCAAAATATGGGGAATTTCAGCATTTTACCTCAAAATAAGAAGAATTTCAGCCTTTTTGCACCAAAATATGGGGAATTTCTTCCTTTTTGCCCCCAAAATAAAGTAAATTTCTGCATTTTTGGACCAATATTAGGAAAATTTCTGCAATTTTGCTCCAAAATACGGGTCATTTCTGCCTTTTTGCCCGAAATTAAGAAGATTTTCTGCCTTTTCCCCAAAATAAGGGAAATTTCTGCAATTTTATACCAAAATAAGGGAAATTTCTGCATTTTGCCTCAAAATAAGAAAAATTTTTGCTTTTTTTTTCTGAAATAAGGGAAATTTCTGCAATTTTGCCCTAAAATAAGGAAAATTTCTGCCATTTTCCCCAAAATAATGGGAATTTCTGCCTTTTTGCAACAAAATAAAGAAAATTACTGCATGTTTTACCCAAAATTAGGTGAATTTCTGTAATTTTGCTCCAAAATACGAGGATTTTCTGCATTTTTCGCTTAAAATAAGGGGAATTTCTGCCATTTTGCCGCGAAATAAGTGAAATTTCTGCAGTTTTACCCCAAAATAAAGGGGAATTTCTGCATTTTGCCACAAAATTAGGGGAATTTCTGCATTTTTGCTTCAAAATACGGGGAATTTCTGCCTTTTTGCCCGAAAATAAAGGGAATGTATACCTTTTTGCCATAAAAAGGGAAATTTCTTCACTTTTGCCCCAAAATAAGGGGATTTTTCGTCTTTTTGACTCAAAATAAGTGCAATTTCTGCCTTTTCCCCAAAAATAAACGGAATTTCTGTCTTTTTGCCCCAAAATAAGGGGAATTTCTGACTTTTTGCCCTGAAATAAGTGAAATTTCTAAAATTTTTCCCCAAAATAAGGGAAATGTCTGCTTTTTGCCCCAAAATAAGGGGAATTTCTGCCTTTTTGCCCCCAAATAAGAGGAATTTCTGCCTTTTTGCCACAAAATAAAGAAAATTACTGCATGTTTTACCCCAAATTAGGTGAATTTCTGCAATTTTGCTCAAATATACGAGGATTTTCTGCCTTTTTCGCCAAAAATGAGGGGAATTTCTGCCATTTTGCTGCGAAATAAGTGAAATTTCTGCAGTTTTACCCCAAAATAAGGGGAATTTCTGCCTTTTTGCTCCAAAATTAGGGGAATTTCTGCAATTTTGCGCCAAAATACGGAAAAATTTCTGCCTTTTTGCGCGAAAATAATAGGAATGTATACCTTTTTGCCATAAAAAAGGGAAATTTCTTCACTTTTGCCCCAAAATAAGAAGATTTTTCTCCTTTTTGACTCAAAATAAGTACAATTTCTGCCTTTTCCCCAAAAAATAAACGGAATTTCTGTCTTTTTGCCCCAAAATAAGGGGAATTTCTGACTTTTTGCCCTGAAATAAGTGAAATTTCTAAAATTTTTCCTCAAAATATGGGAAATGTCTGCTTTTTGCCACAAAATAAGGGGAATTTCTGCCTTTTTGCACCAAAGAAAAAAAAGATTTTTGCAATTTTGTACCAAAGTAAAAGAAATTTCTGCCTTTTTGCCCCAAAATAAGAGAAATTTCTGCCTTTTTTCCCTGAAATATGTGAAATTTCTGCAATATTGCCCTAAAATAAGGGAAATTTCTGCAATTTTGCCACAAAGTAAAGGAAATTTATGCAATTTTGCCCCAAATAATGGGAATTTCTGACTTTTTGCACCCAAAAAAAGGAGATTTTCTGTCTTTGTGCCCCAAAATAAGGAGAATTTCAGCCTTTTTGCCCAAAAATTATGAGAATTTCTGCAATTTTTCTTAAAAATACGGAAAATTTCTGCCTTTTAGCCCCAAAATAAAGAGAATTTCTGCATTTTTCCCCAATACTAGGGAAATTTCTGCATTTTACCTCTAAAAGAGAATTTCTGCATTTTGCCCTAAAATATGGGGAATTTCAGCATTTTACCTCAAAATAAGAAGAATTTCAGCCTTTTTGCACCAAAATATGGGGAATTTCTTCCTTTTTGCCCCCAAAATAAAGTAAATTTCTGATTTTTGCACCAATATTAGGGAAATTTCTGCAATTTTGCTCCAAAATACATGTCATTTCTGCCTTTTTGCACAAAATTAAGAAAATTTTCTGCCTTTTGCCCCCAAATAATGGAAATTTCTGCAATTTTATACCAAAATAAGGGAAATTTCTGCCTTTTGCCCCAAAATAAGAAAAATTTTTGCTTTTTTTATGAAATAAGTGAAATTTCTGCAATTTTGCCCCAAAATAAGGAAAATTTCTGCCATTTGCCCCAAAATAAGGGGAATTTCTGCCTTTTTGCCACAAAATAAAAAAAGTTACTGCATGTTTTACCCAAAAATTAGGTGAATTTCTGTAATTTTGCTCCAAAATATGAGGATTTTCTGCCTTTTTTGCCGAAAATAAGGGGAATTTCTGCCATTTTGCCGCGAAATAAGTGAAATTTCTGCAGTTTTACCCCAAAATAAAGGGAAATTTCTGCATTTTGCCACAAAATTAGGGGAATTTCTGCATTTTTGCTTCAAAATACGGGGAATTTCTGCCTTTTTGCCCGAAAATAAAGGGAATGTATACCTTTTTGCCATAAAAAAGGGAAATTTCTTCACTTTTGCCCCAAAATAAGGGGATTTTCCGTCTTTTTGACTCAAAATAAGTGCAATTTTTGCCTTTTCCCCAAAAATAAACGGAATTTCTGTCTTTTTGCCTCAAAATAAGGGGAATTTCTGACTTTTTGCCCTGAAATAAGTGAAATTTCTAAAATTTTTCCCCAAAATAAGGGAAATGTCTGCTTTTTGCCCCAAAATAAGGGGAATTTCTGCCTTTTTGCCCCCAAATAAGGGGAATTTCAGCCTTTTTACCTCAAAATAAAAAGAATTTCTGCTTTTTGCCCCAAATATGAGAATTTTCTGCCTTTTTGCCCCAAAATAGGAAAAATTTCTGCAATTTTGTACCAAAATAAAAGAAATTTCTGCCTTTTTGCCTTAAAATAAAAGAAATTTCTGCCTTTGTTCCCTGAAATAAGTGAATTTTCTCCAATTTTGTCCCAAAATAAGGGAAATTTCTGCAATTTTGCCCCAAAGTAAAGGAAATTTCTGCAATTTTGCCCCAAAATAGGGGATTTTCTGAATCTTTGCACCCGAAAATAAGAGATTTTCAATTTTTGCCCCAAAATAAGGAGAATTTTAGCCTTTTTGCCTGAAAATTAAGAGAATTTCTGCAATTTTTCTTCAAAATACGGAAAATTTCTGCCTTTTAGCCCCAAAATAAAGGGAATTTCTGCATTTTTCCCAATATTAGGGGAATTTCTACATTTTAAATCTAAATAAGGGGAATTTCTGCGTTTTACCTCAAAATAAGAAGAATTTCTGCCTTTTACCCAAAAATATGGGGAATTTCTGCCTTTTTGTTCCAAATTAAAGAAAATTTGTTCAATTTTGTACCATAATAAAAGAAATTTTTCCTTTTGACCCCCAAATAAGGGGAATTTCAGACTTTTTACATTGAAATAAATGAAATTTATGCAATTTTGCCCGAAAATAAGTGAAATTTGTACCTTTTTGCCTGAAGATAAAGGGAATTTCTGTTTTTTGCCCCAAAATATGGGGAATTTCAGCATTTTACCTCAAATTAGGGAAATTTTTGCCTTTTTGCCCTGAAATATGTGAAATTTCTGCTATTTTACCCCAAAATAAGGTGAATTTCTGCCTTTTTGCCCCAAAATAATGCGAATTTCTGCCTTTTTGCCCCAAAATAAGAAAATTTTTGCATTTTTTTCTGAAATAAGTGAAATTTCTGCAATTTTGCCCTAAAATAAGGGAAATTTCTGCAATTTTTCCCCATAATAAAGCAAATTTCTGCAATTTTGCCGCAAAATTAGGGGAATTTCTTTTTTTTTGCCCCCAAATAAGGGAAATTTCTGCAATTTTGCCCTAAAATAAGGGCAATTTCTGCCATTTTGCCCCGAAATAAGTGAAATTTCTGCAGTTTTACCCCAAAATAAGGGGAATTTCTGCCTTTTGCCCCAAATATGGGGAATTTCAGCATTTTACCTCAAAATAAGAAGAATTTCAGCCTTTTTGCACCAAAATACAAGGAATTTCTGCCTTTTTGCCCCCAAAATAAATGGAATTTCTCCATTTTTGCACCAATATTAGGGGAATTTCTGCAATTTTGCTCCAAAATACGGGTCATTTCTGCCTTTTTGCTCAAAATTAAGTGGAATTTCTGCCTTTTTGTCCGGAAATAAGTGAAATTTCTGCAATTTTATCCAAAAATTAGGGATTTCATCTTTTTGCCCCAAAATAAGGGAAATTTCTGCTATTTTGCCCTGATATATTTGAAATTTCTGCAATTTTACCCCAAAATAAGAGGAATTTCTGCCTTTGTGCTCCAAAATAAGGAGAATTTCAGCCTTATTACCTCAAAATAAGGGGAATTTCTGCCTTTTGCCCCAAAATATAAGGAATTTCTGCCTTTTTGCCACAAAATAAAGAAAATTACTGCATGTTTTACCCCAAAATTAGGTGAATTTCTGGAATTTTGCTTCAAAATACGATGATTTTCTGCCTTTTTCGCCGAAAATAAGGGGAATTTCTGCCATTTTGCCGCGAAATAAGTGAAATTTCTGCAGTTTTACCCCAAAATAAGGGGAATTTCTGTATTTTTGCCCCCAAAAAAGGGGAATTTCTGACGTTTTGCCCTGAAATAAGTGAAATTTCTAAAATTTTTCCTCAAAATAAGGGAAATGTCTGATTTTTGCCCCAAAATAAGGGGAATTTCTGCCTTTTTGCCCCAAAATATTGGGAATTTCAGACTTTTTTCCCAAAATAAGGGGAATTTCTGCCTTTTTCCCCAAAATAAGAAAAATTTGTGCAATTTTCTACCAAAATAAAAAAAATTTCTGCCTTTTTGCCCCAAAATAAGAGAAATTTCTGCCTTTTTTTTCTGAAATAAGTGAAATTTCTGCAATTTTGTCCCAAAATAAAAAAAATTTCTGCAATTTTGCCCCAATGTAAAGGAAATTTCTGCAATTTTGCCCCAAAATAAGGGGAATTTCTGACTTTGTGCTCCAAAATAAGGAGAATGTCAGCCTTATTACCTCAAAATAAAGGGAATTTCTGCCTTTTTGCCCCAAAATATAAGTAATTTCTGCCTTTTTGCCCCAAAATAAGAAAAAATTTTCTTTTTTTCTGAAATAATTGAAATTTCTGCAATTTTGCCCTAAAATAAGGAAAATTTCTGCAATTTTTCCCCATAATAAAGCAAATTTCTGCAATTTTTCCGCAAAATAAGGGGAATTTCTTTTTTTTGCCCCCAAATAAGGGAAATTTCTGCAATTTTGACCTAAAATAAGGGGAATTTCTGCCATTTGCCCCAAAATAAGGGAATTTCTGCCTTTTTGCCACAAAATAAAGAAAATTACTGCATGTTTTACCCCATAATTAGGTGAATTTCTGGAATTTTGCTCCAAAATACGAGGATTTTCTGCCTTTTTTGCCGAAAATAAGGGGAATTTCTGCCATTTTGCCGCGAAATAAGTGAAATTTCTGCAGTTTTACCCCAAAATAAAGCGAAATTTCTGCATTTTGCCACAAAATTAGGGGAATTTCTGCATTTTTGCTTCAAAATACGGGGAATTTCTGCCTTTTTGCCCGAAAATAAAGGGAATGTATACCTTTTTGCCATAAAAAGGGAAATTTCTTCACTTTTGCCCCAAAATAAGAAGATTTTCCCTCTTTTTGACTCAAAATAAGTGCAATTTCTGCCTTTTCCCCAAAAATAAACGGAATTTCTGTCTTTTTGCCCCAAAATAAGGGGAATTTCTGACTTTTTGCCCTGAAATAAGTGAAATTTCTAAAATTTTTCCCCAAAATAAGGGAAATGTCTGCTTTTTGCCCCAAAATAAGGGGAATTTCTGCCTTTTTGCCCCCAAATAAGAGGAATTTCTGCCTTTTTGCCACAAAATAAAGAAAATTACTGCATGTTTTACCCCAAATTAGGTGAATTTCTGCAATTTTGCTCCAATATACGAGGATTTTCTGCCTTTTTCGCCAAAAATGAGGGGAATTTCTGCCATTTTGCCGCGAAATAAGTGAAATTTCTGCAGTTTTACCCCAAAATAAGGGGAATTTCTGCCTTTTTGCCCCCAAATAAAAGGAATTTCAGCCTTTTTACCTCAAAATAAAAGGAATTTCTGCTTTTTGCCCCAAATATGAGAAATTTCTGCCTTTTTGCCCCAAAATAGGAAAAATTTCTGCAATTTTGTACCAAAATAAAAGAAATTTCTGCCTTTTTGCCCCAAAATAAAAGAAATTTCTGCCTTTTTTCCCTGAAATAAGTGAATTTTCTCCAATTTTGTCCCAAAATAAGGGAAATTTCTTCAATTTTGCCTCAAAGTAAAAGAAATTTCTGCAATTTTGCCCCAAATAAGGGGATTTTCTGACTCTTTGCACCCGAAAAAAGGAGATTTTCTCTTTTTGCCCCAAAATAAGGAGAATTTTAGCCTTTTTGCCTGAAAATTAAGAGAATTTCTGCAATTTTTCTTCAAAATACGGAAAATTTCTGCCTTTTAGCCCCAAAATAAAGGGAATTTCTGCATTTTTCCCCAATATTAGGGGAATTTCTACATTTTACCTCTAAATAAGGGGAATTTCTGCGTTTTACTTCAAAATAAGAAGAATTTCTGCCTTTTACCCAAAAATATGGGGAATTTCTGCCTTTTTGTTCCAAATTAAAGAAAATTTGTTCAATTTTGTACCATAATAAAAGAAATTTCTCCTTTTGGCCCCAAAATAAGGGGAATTTCTGACTTTTTACATTGAAATAAATGAAATTTCTGCAATTTTGCCCGAAAATAAGGGAAATTTATACCTTTTTGCCCGAAAATAAAGGGAATCTCTGTTTTTTGCCCCAAAATATGGGGAATTTCAGCATTTTACCTCAAATTAGGGAAATTTCTGCCTATTTGCCCTCAAATATGTGAAATTTCTGCAATTTTACACCAAAATAAGGTGAATTTCTGCCTTTTTGCCCCAAAATAATGCGAATTTCTGCCTTTTTGCCCCAAAATAAGAAAATTTTTGCTTTTTTTTCTGAAATAAGTGAAATTTCTGCAATTTTGCCCTAAAATAAGGGAAATTTCTGCAATTTTTCCCCATAATAAAGCAAATTTCTGCAATTTTGCCGCAAAATTAAGGGAATTTCTTTTTTTTTTCCCCCAAATAAGGGAAATTTCTGCAATTTTGCCCTAAAATAAGGGGAATTTCTGCCATTTTGCCCCGAAATAAGTGAAATTTCTGCAGTTTTAACCCAAAATAAAGGGAATTTCTTCCTTTTGCCCAAAATATGGGGAATTTCAGCATTTTACCTCAAAATAAGAAGAATTTCAGCCTTTTTGCACCAAAATACAAGGAATTTCTGCCTTTTTGCCCCCAAAATAAAGGAACTTTCTGCATTTTTGCACCATTATTAGGGGAATTTCTGCAATTTTGCTCCAAAATACGGGTCATTTCTGCCTTTTTGCTCAAAATTAAGTGGAATTTCTTCCTTTTTGTCCGGAAATAAGTGAAATTTCTGCAATTTTATCCAAAAATTAGGGATTTCATCTTTTTGCCCCAAAATAAGGGTAATTTCTGCTATTTTGCTCTGATATATTTGAAATTTCTGCATTTTACCCTAAAATAAGAGGAATTTCTGCCTTTGTGCTCCAAAATAAGGAGAATTTCAGCCTTATTACCTCAAAATAAGGGGAATTTCTGCCTTTTGCCCCAAAATATAAGGAATTTCTGCCTTTTTGCCACAAAATAAAGAAAATTACTGCATGTTTTACCCCAAAATTAGGTGAATTTCTGGGATTTTGCTTCAAAATACGATGATTTTCTGCCTTTTTCGCTGAAAATAAGGGGAATTTCTGCCGTTTTCCCGCGAAATAAGTGAAATTTCTGCAGTTTTACCCCAAAATAAGGGGAATTTCTGCCTTTTTGCCCCAAAATTAGAAGATTTTCTGCAATTTTGCTCCAAAATACGGGGAATTTCTGCCTTTTTGCCCGAAAATAATAGGAATGTATACCTTTTTGCCATAAAAAAGGGAAATTTCTTCACTTTTGCCCCAAAATAAGGGGATTTTCTGCCTTTCTGACTCAAAATAAGTGCAATTTCTGCCTTTTCCCCAAAAATAAACGAAATTTCTGTATTTTTGCCCCAAAATAAAGGGAATTTCTGACTTTTTGCCCTGAAATAAGTGAAATTTCTAAAATTTTTCCTCAAAATAAGGGAAATGTCTTATTTTTGCCCCAAAATAAGGGGAATTTCTGCCTTTTTGCCCCAAAATAAAGGGAATTTCAGACTTTATTTCTCAAAATAAGGGGAATTTCTGTCTTTTTCCCCAAAATAATAAAAATTTGTGCAATTTTGTACCAAAATATAAAAAATTTCTGCCTTTTTGCCCCAAAATAAGAGAAGTTTCTGTCTTTTCTTTCTGAATTAAGTGAAATTTCTGCAATTTTGTCCCAAAATAAAAAAAATTTCTGCAATTTTGCCCCAATGTAAAGGAAATTTCTGCAATTTTGCCCCAAAATAAGGGGAATTTCTGACTTTTTGCTCCAAAATAAGGAGAATGTCAGCCTTATTACCTCAAAATAAGGAAAATTTCTGCCTTTTTGCCCCAAAATATAAGGAATTTCTGCCTTTTTGCCCCAAAATAAGAAAAAAATTTTTCATTTTTTTCTGAAATAATTGAAATTTCTGCAATTTTGCCCTAAAATAAGGAAAATTTCTGCAATTTTTGCCCATAATAAAGCAAATTTCTGCAATTTTTCCGCAAAATAAGGGGAATTTCTTTTTTTTGCCGCCAATTAAGGGAAATTTCTGCAATTTTGCCCTAAAATAAGGGGAATTTCTGCCACTTGCCCCAAAATAAGAGGAATTTCTGCCTTTTTGCCACAAAATAAAGAAAATTACTGCATGTTTTACCCCATAATTAGGTTAATTTCTGGAATTTTTCTCCAAAATACGAGGATTTTCTGCCTATTTCGCCGAAAATAAGGGGAATTTCTGCCATTTTGCCGCAAAATAAGTGAAATTTCTGCAGTTTTACCCCAAAATAAGGGGAATTTCTGCCTTTTTGCCCCAAAATTAGGGGAATTTCTGCAATTTTGCTTCAAAATACGGGGAATTTCTGCCTTTTTGCCCGAAAATAATAGGAATGTATACCTTTTTTCCATAAAAAAGGGAAATTTCTTCACTTTTGCCCCAAAATAAGGGGATTTTCTTACTTTTTGACTCAAAATAAGTGCAATTTCTGCCTTTTCCCCAAAAATAAACGGAATTTCTGTCTTTTTGCCCCAAAATAAGGGGAATTTCTGACTTTTTGCCCTGAAATAAGTGAAATTTCTAAAATTTTTCCCGAAAATAAGGGAAATGTCTGCTTTTTGTTCCAAAATAAGGAGAATTTCTGTCTTTTTGCCCAAAAATAAAGGGAATTTCAGCCTTTTTTTTCAAAATAAGGGGAATTTCTGCCTTTTTGCCCCAAAATAATAAAAATTTGTGCAATTTTGTACCAAAATAAAAGAAATTTCTGCCTTTTTGCCCCAAAATAAGAGAAATTTCTGCCTTTATTTCTGAAATAAATGAAATTTCTGCAATTTTGTCCCATAATAAGAAAAATTTCTGCAATTTTGTCCCAATGTAAAGAAAATTTCTGCAATTTTGCCCCAAAATAAGGGGATTTTTTTACTTTTTGCTCCCGAAAAAGGGGATTTTCTGTCTTTATGCACCAAAATAAAAAAAATTTCTGCTTTTTGCCATGAAAATTATGAGAATTTATGCAATTTTGCTTCAAAATACGGGGAATTTCTGCCTTTTAGCCCCAAAATAAAGGGAATTTCTGCATTTTACCTCAAAATAAGAATAATTTCTGCATTTTGCCCCAAAATATGGGGAATTTCTGCCTTTTTGTTCCAAAATAAAGAAAATTTCTTCAATTTTGTACCATAATAAAAGAAATTTCTGCTTTTTGCCCCAAAATAAAGGAAATTTGTGCCTTTTGCCCCAAAATAAGAAGAATTTCTGCCTTTTGCCCCAAATATGGGGAATTTCAGCATTTTACCTCAAAATAAGAAGAAATTCAGCCTTTTTGCACCAAAATACAAGGAATTTCTGACTTTTTGTCCCCAAAATAAAAGGAATTTCTGCATTTTTGCACCAATATTAGGGGAATTCCTGCAATTTTGCTCCAAAATACGGGTCATTTCTGCTTTTTTGCCCGAAATTAAGTGGAATTTCTGACTTTTGTTCGGAAATGAGTGAAATTTCTGCAATTTTAGCCAAAAATTAGGGATTTCATATTTTTGCCCTGAAATAAGGGAAATTTCTGCTATTTTTCCAGATATATTTGAAATTTCTGCAATTTTACCCCAAAATAAGAGGAATTTCTGCCTTTGTGCTCCAAAATAAGGAGAATTTCAGCCTTATTACCTCAAAATAAGGGGAATTTCTGCCTTTTTGCCCCAAAATATAAAAAATTTCTGCCTTTTTGCCCCAAAATAAAAAAAAAATTTTGCTTTTGTTTCTGAAATAATTGAAATTTCTGCAATTTTGCCCTAAAATAAGGAAAATTTCTGCAATTTTTCCCCATAATAAAGCAAATTTCTGCAATTTTTCCGCAAAATAAGGGGAATTTCTTTTTTTGCCCCCAAATAAGGGAAATTTCTGCAATTTTGCTCTGAAATAAGGGGAATTTCTGCCATTTGCCCCAAAATAAAAGGAATTTCTTCCTTTTTGCCACAAAATAAAGAAAATTACTGCATGTTTTACCCCAAAATTAGGTGAATTTCTGGAATTTTGCTCCAAAATACGAGGATATTCTGCCTTTTTCACCGAAAATAAGGGGACTTTCTGACATTTTGCCATGAAATAAGTGAAATTTCTGCAGTTTTACCCCAAAATAAGGGGAATTTCTGCCTTTTTGCCCAAAAATTAGGGGAATTTCTGCAATTTTGCTCCAAAATATTGAAAATTTCTGCCTTTTTGCCCGAAAATAATAGGAATGTATACCTTTTTGCCATAAAAAAGGGAAATTTCTTCAGTTTTGCCCCCAAATAAGGGGATTTTCCTGTTTTTTGACTCAAAATAAGTGCAATTTCTGCCTTTTCCCCAAAAAATAAATGGAATTTCTGTCTTTTTGCCCCAAAATAAGGGGAATTTCTGACTTTTTGCACTGAAATAAGTGAAATTTCTAAAATTTTTCCCCAAAATAAGGGATATGTCTGCTTTATGCCTCAAATAAGGGGAATTTCTGCTGTTTGCCCCAAATTAAAAAATAAATTTGCAATTTTGTACCAAAATAAAAGAAATTTCTGCCTTTTTGCCCCAAAATAAGATAAATTTCTGCCTTTTTTTCCCATAAATATGTGAAATTTCTGCAATATTGCCCTAAAATAAGGGAAATTTCTGCAATTTTGCCACAAAGTAAAGGAAATTTCTGCAATTTTGCCCCAAATAAAGGGAATTTCTGACTTTTTGCATCCAAAAAAAGGAGATTTTCTGTTTTTTGCCCCAAAATAAGGAGAATTTCAGCCTTTTTGCCCAAAAATTATGAGAATTTCTGCAATTTTTCTTAAAAATACGGAAAATTTCTGCCTTTTAGCCCCAAAATAAAGAGAATTTCTGCATTTTTCCCCAATACTAGGGGAATTTCTGCATTTTACCTCTAAAAGAGAATTTCTGCATTTTGCCCCAAATTATGGGGAATTTCAGCATTTTACCTCAAAATAAGAAGAATTTCAGCCTTTTTGAACCAAAATATGTGGAATTTCTTCTTTTTTGTTCCCAAAATAAAGTAAATTTCTGCATTTTTGAACCAATATTAGGAAAATTTCTGCAACTTTGCTCCAAAATACGGGTCATTTCTGCCTTTTTGCCCGAAATTTAGAAGATTTTCTGCCTTTTGCTCCCAAATGAGGGAAATTTCTGCAATTTTATACCAAAATAAGGGAAATTTCTGCATTTTGCCCCAAAATAAGAAACATTTTTGCTTTTTTTTCTGAAATAAGGGAAATTTCTGCAATTTTGCCTTAAAATAAGGGGAATTTCTGCCATTTGCCCCAAAATAAGGGGAATTTCTGCCTTTTTGCCACAAAATAAAGAAAATTACTGCATGTTATACCCCAAAATTAGGTGAATTTCTGTAATTTTGCTCCAAAATACGAGGATTTTCTGCCTTTTTCGCTGAAAATAAAGGGAATTTCTGCCATTTTGCCGCGAAATAATTGAAATTTCTGCAGTTTTACCCCAAAATAAAGGGGAATTTCTGCATTTTGCCACAAAATTAGGGGAATTTCTGCAATTTTGCTCCAAAATACGGGGAATTTCTGCCTTTTTGCCCGAAAATAAAGGGAATGTATACCTTTTTGCCATAAAAAGGGAAATTTCTTCACTTTTGCCCCAAAATAAGGAAATTTTCCTCCTTTTTGACTCAAAATAAGTGCAATTTCTGCCTTTTCCCCAAAAATAAACGGAATTTCTGTATTTTTGCCCCAAAATAAGGGGAATTTCTGACTTTTTGCCCTGAAATAAGTGAAATTTCTAAAATTTTTCCCCAAAATAAGGGAAATGTCTGCTTTTTGCCCCAAAATAAGGGGAATTTCTGCCTTTTTGCCACCAAATAAAGGGAATTTCTGCCTTTTTGCCACAAAATAAAGAAAATTACTGCATGTTTTACCCCAAAATTCGGGGAATTTCTGCAATTTTGCTCCAATATACGAGGATTTTCTGCCTTTTTCGCCGAAAATAAGGGAAATTTCTGTAATTTTGCCGCGAAATAAGTGAAATTTCTGCAGTTTTACCCCAAAATAAGGGGAATTTCTGCCTTTTTGCCCCAAAATTAGGGGAATTTCTGCAATTTTGCTCCAAAATACGGGAAAATTTCTGCCTTTTTGCCCGAAAATAATAGGAATGTATACATTTTTGCCATATAAAAGGGAAATATCTTCACTTTTGCCCCAAAATAATGGGATTTTTCTTTTTTTTGACTCAAAATAAGTACAATTTCTGCCTTTTCCTCAAAAAATAAACGGAATTTCTGTCTTTTTGCCCCAAAATAAGGGGAATTTCTGACTTTTTGCCCTGAAATAAGTGAAATTTCTAAAATTTTTCCCCAAAATAAGGGAAATGTCTGCTTTTTGCCACAAAATAAGGGAAATTTCTGCCTTTTTGCCCCAAAGAAAAAAAAGACTTTTGCAATTTTGTACCAAAATAAAAGAAATTTCTGCCTTTTTGCCCCACAATAAGAAATTTCTGCCTTTTTTCCCTGAAATATGTGAAATTTCTGCAATATTGCCCTAAAATAAGGGAAATTTCTGCAATTTTGCCACAAAGTAAAGGAAATTTATGCAATTTTGCCCCAAATAATGGGAATTTCTGACTTTTTGCACCCAAAAAATACGGAAATTTTCTGTCTTTGTGCCCCAAAATAAGGAGAATTTCAGCCTTTTTGCCCAAAAATTATGAGAATTTCTGCAATTTTTCTTAAAAATACGGAAAATTTCTGCCTATTAGCCCCAAAATATAGAGAATTTCTGCATTTTTCCCCAATACTAGGGGAATTTCTGCATTTTACCTCTAAAAGAGAATTTCTGCATTTTGCCCCAAAATATGGGGAATTTCAGCATTGTACCTCAAAATAAGAAGAATTTCAGCCTTTTTGCACCAAAATATGGGGAATTTCTTCCTTTTTGCCCCAAAAATAAAGTAAATTTCTGCATTTTTGAACCAATATTAGGGAAATTTCTGCAATTTTGCTCCAAAATACATGTCATTTCTGCCTTTTTGCCCGAAATTAAGATTTTCTGCCTTTTACTCCCAAATAAGGGAAATTTCTGCAATTTTATACCAAAATAAGGGAAATTTCTGCCTTTTTGCCCCAAAATAAGAAAAATTTTTGCTTTTTTTTGAAATAAGTGAAATTTCTGCAATTTTGCCCTAAAATAAGAAGAATTTCTGCCATTTGTCCCAAAATAAGGGGAATTTCTGCCTTTTTGCCACAAAATAAAAAAAATTACTGCATGTTTTACCCAAAAATTAGGTGAATTTCTGTAATTTTGCTCCAAAATACGAGGATTTTCTGTCTTTTTTGCCGAAAATAAGGGGAATTTCTGCCATTTTGCTGCGAAATAAGTGTAATTTCTGCAGTTTTACCCCAAAATAAAATGGAATTTCTGCATTTTGCCCCAAAATTAGGGAAATTTCTGCATTTTTGCTTCAAAATACGGGGAATTTCTGCCTTTTTGCCCGAAAATAAAGAAAATGTATACCTTTTTGCCATAAAAAGGGAAATTTCTTCACTTTTGTCCCAAAAAAGGGGATTTTCCTACTTTTTGACTCAAAATAAGTGCAATTTCTGCCTTTTCCCCAAAAATAAACGGAATTTCTGTCCTTTTGCCCCAAAATAAGGGGAATTTCTGACTTTTTGCCCTGAAATAAGTGAAATTTCTAAAATTTTTCCCGAAAATAAGGGAAATGTCTGCTTTTTGTTCCAAAATAAGGGGAATTTATGCCTTTTTGCCCTAAAATAAAGGGAATTTCAGCCTTTTTTCTCAAAATAAGGGGGATTTCTGCCTTTTTGCCCCAAAATAAGAAAAATTTGTGCAATTTTGTACCAAAATAAAAGAAATTTCTGCCTTCTTGCCCCAAAATAAGAGAAATTTCTGCCTTTTTTTCTGAAATAAGTGAAATTTCTGCAATTTTGTCCCAAAATAAGAAAAATTCCTGCAATTTTGCCCCAATGTAAAAGAAATTTCTGCAATTTTGCCCCAAAATAAGGGGATTTTTTGACTTTTTGCTTCCGAAAAAAGGGGATTTTCTGTCTTTATGCCCCAAAATAAAAAGAATTTCTGCCTTTTTGCCAGAAAATTATGAGAATTTATGCAATTTTGCTTCAAAATACGGGGAATTTCTGCCTTTTAGCCCAGAAATAAAGGGAATTTCTGCATTTTACCTCAAAATAAGAATATTTTCTGCATTTTGCCCCAAAATATGGGGAATTTCTGCCTTTTTGTTCCAAAATAAAGAAAATTTCTTCAATTTTGTACCATAATAAAAGAAATTTCTGCTTTTTGCCCCAAAATAAGGGAAATTTGTGCCTTTTTGCCCCAAAATAAGAATTTCTGCCTTTTGCCCCAAATATGGGGAATTTTAGCATTTTACCTTAAAATAAGAAGAATTTCAGCCTCTTTGCACCAAAATACAAGGAATTTCTGCCTTTTTGCCCCCAAAATAAAGGGAATTTCTGCATTTTTGCACCAATATTAGGGGGATTTCTGCAATTTTGCTCCAAAATACGGGTCATTTCTGCCTTTTTGCACGAAATTAAGTGGAATTTCTGCCTTTTTGTCCGGAAATAAGTGAAATTTCTGCAATTTTAGTCAAAAATTAGGGATTTCATATTTTGGCCCCAAAATAAGGGAAATTTCTGCTATTTTGCCAGATATATTTGAAATTTCTGCAATTTTACCCCAAAATAAGAAGAATTTCTGCCTTTGTGCTCCAAAATAAGGAGAATTTCAGCCTTATTACATCAAAATAAGGGGAAATTCTGCCTTTTTGCCCCAAAATAAAGGGAATTTCAGACTTTTTTTCTCAAAATAAGGGGAATTTCTGCCTTTTTGCCCCAAAATAAGAAAAATTTGTGCAATTTTGTACCAAAATAAAAAAATTTCTGCCTTTTTGCCCCAAAATAAGAGAAATTTCTGCCTTTTTTTTATGAAATGAGTAAAATTTCTGCAATTTTGTCCCAAAATAAAAAAAATTTCTGCAATTTTGCCCCAATGTAAAGGAAATTTCTGCTATTTTGCCCCAAAATAAGGGGAATTTCTGACTTTATGCTCCAAAATAAGGAGAATTTTAGCCTTATTACCTCAAAATAAGGGGAATTTCTGTCTTTTTGCCCCAAAATATAAGGAATTTCTGCCTTTTTGCCCCAAAATAAAAAAAATTTTGCTTTTTTTTCTGAAATAATTGAAATTTCTGCAATTTTGCCCTAAAATAAGGGAAATTTCTGCAATTTTTTCCCATAATAAAGCAAATTTCTGCAATTTTGCCGCAAAATTAGGGGAATTTTTTTTTTGCCCCCAAATAAGGGAAATTTCTGCAATTTTGCCCTAAAATAAGGGAAATTTCTGCCATTTTGCCCTGAAATAAGTGAAATTTCTGCAGTTTTACCCCAAAATAAGGGGAATTTCTGCCTTTTGCCCCAAATATGGGGAATTTCAGCATTTTACCTCAAAATAGGAAGAATTTCAGCCGTTTTGCACCAAAATACAAGGAATTTCTGCCTTTTTGCCCCCAAAATAAAGGGAATTTCTGCATTTTTGCACCAATATTAGGGGGATTTCTGCAATTTTGCTCCAAAATACGGGTCATTTCTGCCTTTTTGCCCGAAATTAAGTGGAATTTCTGCCTTTTTGTCTGGAAATAAGTGAAATTTCTGCAATTTTAGTCAAAAATTAGGGATTTCGTATTTTTGCCCCAAAATAAGGGAAATTTTTGCTATTTTGCCCTGATATATTTGAAATTTCTGCAATATTACCCCAAAATAAGAGGAATTTCTGACTTTGTGCTCCAAAATAAGGACAATTTCAGCCTTATTACCTCAAAATAAGAGGAATTTCTGCCTTTTGCCCCAAAATATAAGGAATTTCTGCCTTTTTGCCCCAAAATAAAAAAAAAGTTTGTTTTTTTTCTGAAATAATTGAAATTTCTGCAATTTTGCCCTAAAATAAGGAAAATTTCTGCAATTTTTCCCCATAATAAAGCAAATTTCTGCAATTTTTCCGCAAAATAAGTGGAATTTCTTTTTTTTTTTGCCCCCAAATAAGGGAAATTTCTGCAATTTTGCCCTAAAAGAAGGGGAATTTCTGCCATTTGCCCCAAAATACGAGGAATTTCTGCCTTTTTGCCACAAAATAAAGAAAATTACTGCATGTTTTACCCCAAAATTAGGTGAATTTCTGGAATTTTGCTCCAAAATACGAGGATATTCTGCCTTTTTCACCGAAAATAAGGGGAATTTCTGCCATTTTGCCGCGAAATAAGTGAAATTTCTGCAGTTTTACCCCAAAATAAGGGGAATTTCTGCCTTTTTGCCCCAAAATTAGGGGAATTTCTGCAATTTTGCTCCAAAATACGGGGAATTTCTGCCTTTTTGCCCGAAAATAATAGGAATGTATACCTTTTTGCCATAAAAAAGGGAAATTTCTTCACTTTTGCCCCAAAATAAGGGGATTTTCCTACTTTTTGACTCAAAATAAGTGCAATTTCTGCCTTTTCCTCAAAAAATAAACGTAATTTCTGTCTTTTTGCCCCGAATTAAGGGGAATTTCTGACTTTTTGCCCTGAAATAAGTGAAATTTCTAAAATTCTTCCTGAAAATAAGGGAAATGTCTGCTTTTTGTTCCAAAATAAGGGAAATTTCTGCCTTTTTGCCCCAAAATAAAGGGAATTTCAGCCTTTTTTCTCAAAATAAGGGGGATTTCTGCTTTTTTGCCCCAAAATAAGAAAAATTTGTGCAATTTTGTACCAAAATAAAAGAAATTTCTGCCTTTTTGCCCCAAAATAAGAGAAATTTCTGCCTTTTTTCTGAAATAAGTGAAGTTTCTGCAATTTTGTCCCAAAATAAGAAAAATTTCTGCAATTTTGCCCCAATGTAAAAGAAATTTCTGCAATTTTGCCCCAAAATAAGGGGATTTTTTGACTTTTTGCTCCCGAAAAAAAAGGATTTTCTGTCTTTATGCACCAAAATAAAAAGAATTTCTGACTTTTTGCCAGAAAATTATGAGAATTTATGCAATTTTGCTTCAAAATACGGGGAATTTCTGCCTTTTAGCCCCAAAATAAAGGGAATTTCTGCATTTTACCTCAAAATAAGAATAATTTCTGCATTTTGCCCCAAAATATGGGGAATTTCTGCCTTTTTGTTCCAAAATAAAGAAAATTTCTTCAATTTTGTACCATAATGAAAGAAATTTCTGCTTTTTGCCCCAAAATAGGGGAAATTTGTGCCTTTTTGCCCCAAAATAAGATTTTCTGCATTTTGCCCCAAATATGGGGAATTTTAGCATTTTACCTTAAAATAAGAAGAATTTCAGCCTCTTTGCACCGAAATACAAGGAATTTCTGCCTTTTTGCCCCCAAAATAAAGGGAATTTCTGCATTTTTGCACCAATATTAGGGGGATTTCTGCAATTTTGCTCCAGAATACGGTTCATTTCTGCCTTTTTGCCCGAAATTAAGTGGAATTTCTGCCTTTTTGTCCGGAAATAAGTGAAATTTCTGCAATTTTAGTCAAAAATTGGAAATTTCATATTTTTGCCCAAAAATAAGGGAAATTTCTGCTATTTTGCCAGATATATTTGAAATTTCTGCAATTTTACCCCAAAATAAGAGGAATTTCTGCCTTTGTGCTCCAAAATAAGGAGAATTTCAGCCTTATTACATCAAAATAAAGGGAATTTCTGCCTTTTTGCCCCAAAATAAAGGGAATTTCAGACTTTTTTTCTCAAAATAAGGGGAATTTCTGCCTTTTTGCCCGAAAATAAGAAAAATTTGTGCAATTTTGTACCAAAATAAAAGAAATTTCTGCCTTTTTGCCCCAAAATAAGAGAAATTTCTGCCTTTTTTATGAAATAAGTAAAATTTCTGCAATTTTGTCCCAAAATAAAAAAAAATTCTGCAATTTTGCCCCAATGTAAAAGAAATTTCTGCAATTTTCCCCCAAAATAAGGGGAATTTCTGACTTTGTGCTCAAAAATATAAGGAATTTCTGCCTTTTTGCCCCAAAATACAAAAAATTTTTGCTTTTTTTTCTGAAATAATTGAAATTTCTGCAATTTTGCCCTAAAATAAGGAAAATTTCTGCAATTTTTCCCCATAATAAAGCAAATTTCTGCAATTTTTCCGCAAAATTAGTGGAATTTCTTTTTTTTTTTGCCCCCAAATAAGGGAAATTTCTGCAATTTTGCCCTAAAATAAGGGGAATTTCTGCCACTTGCCCCAAAATACGAGGAATTTCTGCCTTTTTGCCACAAAATAAAGAAAATTACTGCATGTTTTACCCCATAATTAGGTGAATTTCTGGAATTTTGCTCCAAAATACGAGAATTTTCTGCCTTTTTCGCCGAAAATAAGGGAATTTCTGCCATTTTGCCGCGAAATAAGTGAAATTTCAGCAGTTTTACCCCAAAATAAGGGGAATTTCTGCCTTTTGCCCCAAAATTAGGGGAATTTCTGCAATTTTGCTCCAAAATATGGGGAATTTCTGCCTTTTTGCCCGAAAATAATAGGAATGTATATCTTTTTGCCATAAAAAAGGGAAATTTCTTCACTTTTGCCCCAAAATAAGGGGATTTTCCTACTTTTTGACTCAAAATAAGTGCAATTTCTGCCTTTTCCCCAAAAATAAACGGAATTTCTGTCTTTTTGCCCCGAATTAAGGGGAATTTCTGACTTTTTGCCCTGAAATAAGTGAAATTTCTAAAATTTTTCCCGAAAATAAGGGAAATGTCTGCTTTTTGTTCCAAAATAATGGGAATTTCTGCCTTTTTGCCCCAAAATAAAGGGAATTTCAGCCTTTTTTCTCAAAATAAGGGGGATTTCTGCTTTCTTGCCCCAAAATAAGAAAAATTTGTGCAATTTTGTACCAAAATAAAAGAAATTTCTGCCTTTTTGCCCCAAAATAACAGAAATTTCTGCCTTTTTTCTGAAATAAGTGAAATTTCTGCAATTTTGTCCCAAAATAAGAAAAATTCCTGCAATTTTGCCCCAATGTAAAAGAAATTTCTGCAATTTTGCCCCAAAATAAGGGGATTTTTTGACTTTTTGCTTCCGAAAAAAGGGGATTTTCTGTCTTTATGCCCCAAAATAAAAAGAATTTCTGCCTTTTTGCCAGAAAATTATGAGAATTTATGCAATTTTGCTTCAAAATACGGGGAATTTCTGCCTTTTAGCCCCAAAATAAAGGGAATTTCTGCATTTTACCTCAAAATAAGAATAATTTCTGCATTTTGCCCCAAAATATGGGGAATTTCTGCCTTTTTGTTCCAAAATAAAGAAAATTTCTTCAATTTTGTACCATAATGAAAGAAATTTCTGCTTTTTGCCCCAAAATAAGGGAAATTTGTGCCTTTTTGCCCCAAAATAAGATTTTCTGCCTTTTGCCCCAAATATGGGGAATTTTAGCATTTTACCTTAAAATAAGAAGAATTTCAGCCTCTTTGCACCAAAATACAAGGAATTTCTGCCTTTTTGCCCCCAAAATAAAGGGAATTTCTGCATTTTTGCACCAATATTAGGGGGATTTCTGCAATTTTGCTCCAAAATACGGGTCATTTCTGCCTTTTTGCCCGAAATTAAGTGGAATTTCTGCCTTTTTTTCCGGAAATAAGTGAAATTTCTGCAATTTTAGTCAAAAATTGGGGATTTCATATTTTTGCCCCAAAATAAGGGAAATTTCTGCTATTTTGCCAGATATATTTGAAATTTCTGCAATTTTACCCCAAAATAAGAGGAATTTCTGCCTTTGTGCTCCAAAATAAGGAGAATTTCAGCCTTATTACATCAAAATAAGGGGAATTTCTGCCTTTTTGCCCCAAAATATAAGGAATTTCTGCCTTTTTGCCACAAAATAAAAAAAATTTTTGCTTTTTTTTCTGAAATAATTGAAATTTCTGCAATTTTGCCCTAAAATAAGGAAAATTTCTGCAATTTTTTCCCATAATAAAGCAAATTTCTGCAATTTTTCCGCAAAATAAGGGGAATTTCTTTTTTTTGCCCCCAAATAAGGGAAATTTCTGCAATTTTGCCCTAAAATAAGGGGAATTTCTGCCATTTGCCCCAAAATACGAGGAATTTCTGCCTTATTGCCACAAAATAAAGAAAATTACTGCATGTTTTACCCCAAAATTAGGTGAATTTCTGGAATTTTGCTCCAAAATACGAGGATTTTCTGCCTTTTTCGCCAAAAATAAGGGGAATTTCTGCCATTTTGCCGCGAAATAAGTGGAATTTCTTCAGTTTTACCCCAAAATAAGGGGAATTTCTGCCTTTTTGCCCCAAAATTAGGGGAATTTCTGCAATTTTGCTCCAAAATACGGGGAATTTCTGCCTTTTTGCCTGAAAGTAATAGGAATGTATACATTTTAGCCATAAAAAAGGGAAATTTCTTCACTTTTGCCCCAAAATAAGGGGATTTTCCTTATTTTTGACTCAAAATAAGTGCAATTTCTGCCTTTTCCCCAAAAATAAACGGAATTTCTGTTATTTTGCCCCAAAATAAGGGGAATTTCTGACTTTTTGCCCTGAAATAAGTGATATTTCTAAACTTTTTCCCCAAAATAAGGGAAATGTCTTATTTTTGCCCCAAAATAAGGGGAATTTCTGCCTTTTTGCCCCAAAATAAAGGGAATTTCAGACTTTTTTTCTCAAAATAATGGGAATTTCTGCCTTTTTCCCCAAAAAAAGAAAAATTTGTGCAATTTTGTACCAAAATAAAAGAAATTTCTGCCTTTTTGCCCCAAAATAAGAGAAATTTCTGCCTTTTTTTTCCTGAAATAAGTGAAATTTCTGCAATTTTGTCCCAAAATAAAAAAAATTTCTGCAATTTTGCCCCAATGTAAAGGAAATTTCTGCAATTTTGCCCCAAAATAATGGGAATTTCTGACTTTGTGCTCCAAAATAAGGAGAATTTCAGCCTTATTACCTCAAAATAAGGGGAATTTCTGCCTTTTTGCCCCAAAATATAAGGAATTTCTGCCTTTTTGCCCCAAAATAAAAAAAAATTTTGCTTTTTTTTCTGAAATAATTCAAATTTCTGCAATTTTGCCCTAAAATAAGGAAAATTTCTGCAATTTTTCCCCATAATAAAGCAAATTTCTGCAATTTTTCCGCAAAATAAGGGGAATTTCTTTTTTTTGCCCCCAAATAAGGGAAATTTCTGAAATTTTGCCCTAAAATAAGGGGAATTTCTGCCATTTGCCCCAAAATAAGAGGAATTTCTGCCTTTTTGCCACAAAATAAGAAAAATTACTGCATGTTTTACCCCAAAATTAGGTGAATTTCTGGAATTTTGCTCCAAAATACAAGGATTTTCTGCGTTTTTCGCCGAAAATAAGGGAATTTCTGCTATTTTGCCGCGAAATAAGTGAAATTTCTGCAGTTTTACCCCAAAATAAAGGGAATTTCTGCCTTTTTGCCCCAAAATTAGGGGAATTTCTGCAATTTTGCTCCAAAATACGGGGAATTTCTGCTTTTTTGCCCAAAAATAATAGGAATGTATACATTTTTGCCATAAAAAAGGGAAATTTCTTCACTTTTGCCCCAAAATAAGGGGATTTTCCTACTTTTTGACTCAAAATAAGTGCAATTTCTGCCTTTTTCTCAAAATAAACGGAATTTCTGTCATTTTGCCCAAAAATAAGGGGAATTTCTGACTTTTTGCCCTGAAATAAGTGAAATTTCTAAAATTTTTCCCAAAAATAAGGGAAATGTCTGCTTTTTGTTCTAAATTAAGGGGAATTTCTGCCTTTTTGCCCCAAAATAAAGGGAATTTCAGCCTTTTTTCTCAAAATAAGGGGAATTTCTGCCTTTTTGCCTTAAAATAAGAAAATTTGTGCAATTTTGTACCAATATAAAAGAAATTTCTGCCGTTTTGCCCCAAAATAAGAGAAATTTCTGCTTTTTTTTTCTGAAATAAGTGAAATTTCTGCAATTTTGTCCCAAAATAAGGAAAATTTCTGCAATTTTGCCCCAATGTAAAAGAAATTTCTGCAATTTTGCCCCAAAATAAGGGGATTTTTTGACTTTTTGCTCCCGAAAAAAGGGGATTTTCTGTCTTTATGCCCCAAAATAAAAAGAATTTCTGCCTTTTTGCCAGAAAATTATGAGAATTTATGCAATTTTGCTTCAAAATACGGGGAATTTCTGCCTTTTAGCCCCAAAATAAAGGGAATTTCTGCATTTTACCTCAAAATAAGAATAATTTCTGCATTTTGCCCCAAAATATGAGGAATTTCTGCCTTTTTGTTCCAAAATAAAGAAAATTTCTTCAATTTTGTACCATAATAAAAGAAATTTCTGCTTTTTGCCCCAAAATAAGGGAAATTTGTGCCTTTTTGCCCCAAAATAAGATTTTCTGCCTTTTGCCCCATATATGAGGAATTTCAGCATATTACCTTAAAATAAGAAGAATTTCAGCCTCTTTGCACCAAAATACAAGGAATTTCTGCCTTTTTGCCCCCAAAATAAAGGGAATTTCTGCATTTTTGCACCAATATTAGGGGAATTTCTGCAATTTTGCTCCAAAATACGGGTCATTTCTGCCTTTTTGCCCGAAATTAAGTGGAATTTCTCCCTTTTTGTCCAGAAATAAGTAAAATTTCTGCAATTTTAGCCAAAAATTAGGGATTTCATATTTTTGCCCCAAAATAAGGGAAATTTCTGCTATTTTGCCAGATATATTTGAAATTTCTGCAATTTTACCCCAAAATAAGAGGAATTTCTGCCTTTGTGCTCCAAAATAAGGAGAATTTCAGCCTTATTACCTCAAAATAAGGGGAATTTCTGCCTTTTTGCCCCAAAATAAAAAAAAATTTTGCTTTTTTTTCTGAAATAATTGAAATTTCTGCAATTTTGCCCTAAAATAAGGAAAATTTCTGCAATTTTTCCCCATAATAAAGCATATCTGCAATTTTTCCGCAAAATAAGGGGAATTTCTTTTTTTTGTCCCCTAATAAGGGAAATTTCTGCAATTTTGCCCTGAAATAAGGGGAATTTCTGCCATTTGCCCCAAAATAAGAGGAATTTCTGCCTTTTTGCCACAAAATAAAGAAAATTACTGCATGTTTTACCCCAAAATTAGGTGAATTTCTGGAATTTTGCTCCAAAATACGAGGATTTTCTGCCTTTTTCGCCGAAAATAAGGGGAATTTCTGACATTGTGCCGCGAAATAAGTGAAATTTCTGCAGTTTTACCCCAAAATAAGGGGAATTTCTGCCTTTTTGCCCCAAAATTAGGGGAATTTCTGCAATTTTGCTCCAAAATACGGGGAATTTCTGCCTTTTTGCCCGAAAATAATAGGAATGTATACCTGTTTGCCATAAAAAAGGGAAATTTCTTCACTTTTGCCCCAAAATAAGGGGATTTTCCTCCTTTTTGACTCAAAATAAGTGCAATTTCTGCCTTTTCCCCAAAAAATAAACGGAATTTCTGTCTTTTTGTCCCAAAATAAGGGGAATTTTTGACTTTTTGTCCTGAAATAAGTGAAATTCCTAAAATTTTTCCCCAAAATAAGGGATATGTCTGCTTTTTGCCTCAAAATAAGGGGAATTTCTGCTTTTTTGCCCCAAAGTAAAAAAAAAATTTGCAATTTTTTACCAAAATAAGAGAAATTTCTGCCTTTTTTCTCAGAAATATATGAAATTTCTTCAATATTGCCCTAAAATAAGGGAAATTTCTGCAATTTTGCCAAAAAGTAAAGGAAATTTCTGCAATTTTGCCCCAAATAAAGGGAATTTCTGACTTTTTGCATCCAAAAAAAGGAGATTTTTTGTCTTTTTGCCCCAAAATAAGGAGAATTTCAGCCTTTTTGCCCAAAAATTTAAGAATTTCTGCAATTTTTCTTCAAAATACAGAAAATTTCTGCCTTTAAGCTCCAAAATAAAGGGAATTTCTGCATTTTTCCTCAATACTAGGGGAATTTCTGCATTTTACCTTTAAAAGAGAATTTCTGCATTTTGCCCCAAAATATGGGGAATTTCAGCATTTTACCTCAAAATAAGAAGAATTTCAGCCTTTTTGCACCAAAATATGGGGAATTTCTTCCTTTTTGCCCCCAAAATAAAGTAAATTTCTGCATTTTTGCACCAATATTAGGAAAATTTCTGCAATTTTGCTCCAAAATACGGGTCATTTTTGCCTTTTTGCCCGAAATTAAGAAGATTTTCTGCCTTTTGCCCCCAAATAAGGGAAATTTCTACAATTTTATACCAAAATAAGGGAAATTTCTGCATTTTGCCCCAAAATAAGAAAAATTTTTGCTTTTTTTTCCTGAAATAAGGGAAATTTCTCCAATTTTGCCCTAAAATAAGGGGAATTTCTGCCATTTGCCCCAAAATAAGGGGAATTTCTGCCTTTTTGCCACAAAATAAAGAAAATTACTGCATGTTTTACCCCAAAATTAGGTGAATTTCTGTAATTTTGCTCCAAAAAACGAGGATTTTCTGCCTTTTTCGCTGAAAATAAGGGGAATTTCTGCCATTTTGCCGCGAAATAAGTGAAATTTCTGCAGTTTTACCCCAAAATAAAAGAAAATTTCTGCATTTTGCCACAAAATTAGGGGAATTTCTGCATTTTTGCTTCAAAATACGGGGAATTTCTGCCTTTTTTCTCGAAAATAAAGGGAATGTATACTTTTTTGCCATAAAAAGGGAAATTTCTTCACTTTTGCCCCAAAATAATAGGATTTTTTGTTTTTTTGACTCAAAATAAGTGCAATTTCTGCCTTTTCCCCAAAAATAAATGGAATTTCTGTCTTTTTGCCCAAAAATAAGGGGAATTTCTGACTTTTTGCCCTGAAATAAGTAAAATTTCTACAATTTTTCCCCAAAATAAAGGAAATGTCTGCTTTTTGCTCCAAAATAAGGGGAATTTCTGCCTTTTTGCCCCAAAATAAAGGGAATTTCAGCCTTTTTCCCTCAAAATAAGGGGAATTTCTGCCTTTTTGCCCCAAAATAAGAAAAATTTGTGCAATTTTCTACCAAAATAAAAGAAATTTCTGCCTTTTTGCCCCAAAATAAGAGAAATTTCTGCCTTTTTTTCTGAAATAAGTAAAATTTCTGCAATTTTGTCCCAAAATAAGAAAAATTTCTGCAATTTTGCCCCAAAGTAAAGGAAATTTCTGCAATTTTGCCCCAAAATAAGGGGATTTTTTGACTTTTTGCTCCCGAAAAAAGGGGATTTTCTGTCTTTATGCCCCAAAATAAAAAGAATTTCTGCCTTTTTGCCAGAAAATTATGAGAATATATGCAATTTTGCTTCAAAATAAGGGGAATTTCTGCCTTTTAGCCCCAAAATAAAAGGAATTTCTGCATTTTACCTCAAAATAAGAATAATTTCTGCATTTTGCCCCAAAATATGGGGAATTTCTGCCTTTTTGTTCCAAAATAAAGAAAATTTCTTCAATTTTGTACCATAATAAAAGAAATTTCTGCTTTTTGCCCCAAAATAAGATAAATTTGTGCCTTTTTTCCCCAAAAATAAGAAGAATTTCTGCCTTTTGCCCCAAATATGGGGAATTTCAGCATTTTACCTCAAAATAAGAAGAATTTCAGCCTTTTTGCACCAAAATACAAGGAATTTCTGCCTTTTTGCCCCCAAAATAAAGGGAATTTCTGCATTTTTACACCAATATTAGGGGAATCTCTGCAATTTTGCTCCAAAATACGGGTCATTTCTGCCTTTTTGCCCGAAATTAAGTGGAATTTCTGCCTTTTTGTCTGGAAATAAGTAAAATTTCTGCAATTTTAGCCAAAAATTATGGATTTCATATTTTTGCCCCAAAATAAGGGAAATTTCTGCAATTTTGCCAGATATATTTGAAATTTCTGCAATTTTACCCCAAAATAAGAGGAATTTCTGCCTTTGTGCTCCAAAATAAGGAGAATTTCAGCCTTATTACATCAAAATAAGGGGAATTTCTGCTTTTTTGCCTCAAAATATTAGGAATTTCTGCGTTTTTGCCCCAAAATAAAAAAAATTTTTGCTTTTTTTTCTAAAATTATTGAAATTTCTGCAATTTTGCCCTAAAATAAGGAAAATTTCTGCAATTTTTCCCCATAATAAAGCAAATTTCTGCAATTTTTCCGCAAAATAAGGGGAATTTCTTTTTTTTTGCCCCCAAATAATGTAATTTTCTGCAATTTTGCCCTGAAATAAGGGGAATTTCTGCCATTTGCCTTAAAATAAGAGGAATTTCTGCCTTTTTGCCACAAAATAAAGAAAATTACTGCATGTTTTACCCCAAAATTAGGTGAATTTCTGGAATTTTGCTCCAAAATACGAGGATTTTCTGCCTTTTTCGCCGAAAATAAGGGGAATTTCTGACATTGTGCCGCGAAATAAGTGAAATTTCTGCAGTTTTACCCCAAAATAATAGGAATTTCTGCCTTTTTGCCCCAAAATTAGGGGAATTTCTGCATTTTTGCTTCAAAATACAAGGAATTTCTGTCTTTTTGCCCGAAAATAAAGGGAATGTATACCTTTTTGCCATAAAAAGGAAAATTTCTTCACTTTTGCCCCAAATTAAGGGGTTTTTCCATCTTTTTGACTCAAAATAAGTGCAATTTCTGCCTTTTCCCCAAAAATAAACGGAATTTCTGTTTTTTTGCCCCAAAATAAGGGGAATTTCTGATATTTTCCCTGAAATAAGTAATATTTCTAAAATTTTTCCCCAAAATAAGGGAAATGTCTGCTTTTTGCCCCAAAATAAGGGGAATTTCTGCTTTTTTGCCCCCAAATAAGAGGAATTTCAGCCTTTTCGCCCCAAAATAAGGAGAATTTCAGCCTTTTGCCCCAAAATATGGGGAATTTCTGCCTTTTTGCCCCAAAATAAGAAAAATTTCTGCAATTTTGTACCAAAATAAAAGAAATTTCTGCCTTTTGCCTCAAATTAAGAGAAATTTCTGTTTTTTTTCCCTGAAATAAGTGAAATTTCTCCAATTTTGCCCCAAAATAAGGGAAATTTCTTTAATTTTGCCCCAAATAAGGAGATTTTCTGACTTTTTGCACCCGAAAAAATGAGTTTTTCTGTCTTTTTCCCCCAAAATAAGGAGAATTTCAGCCTTTTTGCACGAAAATTAAGAGAATTTCTGCAATTTTTCTTCAAAATACGAAAAATTTCTGCCTTTTAGCCCATAAATAAAGGGAATTTCTGCATTTTTCCTTAATACTAGGGAAATTTCTACATTTTACTTCTAAATAAGGAGAATTTCTGCATTTTACCTCAAAATAAGAAGAATTTCTGCCTTTTTCCCCAAAATATGAGGAATTTCTTCCTTTTTGTTCCAAAATAAAAAAAAAATTTCTTCAATTTTGTACCATAATAAAAGAAATTTCTCTTTTTTGCCCCAAAATAAGGGAAATTTCTGACTTTTTACTGTGAAATAAATGAAATTTCTGCAATTTTGCCCGAAAATAAGGGAAATTTGTACCTTTTTGCCCGAAAATAAAGGGAATTTCTGTTTTTTGCCCCAAAATATTGGGAATTTCAGAATTTTACCTCAAAATAAGGGGAATTTCTGCCTTTTTGCCCCAAAATAATGCAAATTTCTGCTTTTTGCCCCAAAAGAAGAAAAATTTTTGCTTTTTTCTGAAATAAGTGAAATTTCTGCAATTTTCCCCTAAAATAAGGAAAATTTCTGCAATTTTTCCCCATAATAAAGCAAATTTCTGCAATTTTGCCACAAAATTTGGGGAATTTCTGTTTTTTGCCCCCAAATAAGGGAAATTTCTGCAATTTTGCCCTAAAATAAGGGGAATTTCTGCCATTTTGCCCCGAAATAAGTGAAATTTCTGCAGTTTTACTCGAAAATAAGGGGAATTTCTGTTTTTTTGCCCCAAAATTAGGGGAATTTCTGCAATTTTGCTTCAAAATACGGGGAATTTATGCCTTTTTGCTCGAAAATAAAGGGAATGTATACCTTTTTGCCATTAAAAAGGGAAATTTCTTCACTTTTCCCCAAAATAAGGGGATTTTCCACCTTTTTGACTCAAAATAAGTGCAATTTCTGCCTTTTCCCCAAAAATGAACGGAATTTCTGTCTTTTTGCCCCAAAATAAGGGGAATTTCTCACTTTTTGCCCTGAAATAAGTGAAATTTCTAAAATTTTTCCCCAACATAAGGGAAATGTCTGCTTTTTGCCTTAAAATAAGGGGAATTTCTGCCTTTTTGCCCCAAAATAAGGGGAATTTCAGCCTTTTTTCCTCAAAATAAGGGGAATTTCTGTCTTTTTGCCCCAAAATAAGAAAAATTTGTGCAATTTTGTACCAAAATAAAAGAAATTTCTGCCTTTTTGCCCCAAAATAAGAGAAATTTCTGCCTTTTTTTTCTGAAATAAGTGAAATTTCTGCAATTTTGTTCCAAAATAAGAAAAATTTCTGCAATTTTGCCCCAATGTAAAGGAAATTTCTGCAATTTTGCCCCAAAATAAGGGGATTTTCTGACTTTTTGCTCCCGAAAAAAGGGGATTTTCTGTCTTTATTTCACGAAATAAAAAGAATTTCTGCCTTTTTGCCAGAAAATTATGAAAATTTATGCAATTTTGCTTCAAAATACGGGGAATTTCTGCCTTTTAGCCCCAAAATAAAGGGAATATCTGCATTTTGCCTCAAAATAAGAATAATTTCTGCATTCTGCGCCAAAATATGGAGAATTTCTGCCTTTTTGTTCCTAAATAAAGAAAATTTCTTCAATTTTGTACCATAATAAAAGAAATTTCTGCTTTTTGCCTCAAAATAAGGGAAATTTCTGCCTTTTTGCCCCAAAATAAGAAGTATTTCTGCCTTTTGCCCCAAATATGGAGAATTTCAGCATTTTACCTCAAAATAAGAAGAATATCAGCCTTTTTGCACCAAAATACAAGGAATTTCTGCCTTTATGCCCCCAAAATAAAGGGAATTTTTACATTTTACCTTTAAATAAGGGGAATTTCTGGATTTTACCTCAAAATAAGAAGAATTTCAGCCTTTTTGCACCAAAATATGGAAAATTTCTTCCTTTTTGCCCCCAAAATAAAGTAAATTTCTGCATTTTTGCACCAATATTAGGAAATTTTCTGCAATTTTGCTCCAAAATACGGGTCATTTCTGCCTTTTTGCCCGAAATTAAGAAGATTTTCTGCCTTTTGCCCCCAAATAAGGGAAATTTCTGCAATTTTATACCAAAATAAAGGAAATATCTGCATTTTGCCCAAAATAAGAAAAATTTTTGCTTTTTTTTCTGAAATAAGGAAAATTTCTGCAATTTTGCCCTAAAATAAGAGGAATTTCTGCCATTTGCCCCAAAATAAGGGGAATTTCTGCCTTTTTGCCACAAAATAAAGAAAATTACTGCATGTTTTACCCCAAAATTAGGTGAATTTTTGTAATTTCGCTCCAAAATACGAGGATTTTCTGCCTTTTTCGCTGAAAATAAGAGGAATTTCTGCCATTTTGCTGCGAAATAAGTGAAATTTCTGCAGTTTAACCCCAAAATAAAGGGGAATTTTTGCATTTTGCCACAAAATTAGGGGAATTTCTGCATTTTTGCTTCAAAATACAGGGAATTTCTGCCTTTTTGCCCGAAAATAAAGGGAATGTATACCTTTTTGCCATAAAAAGGGAAATTTCTTCACTTTTGCCCCAAAATAAGGGGATTTTCTGTCTTTTTGACTCAAAATAAATGCAATTTCTGCCTTTTCCCCTAAAATAAACGGAATTTCTGTTTTTTTGCCCCAAAATAAGGGGAATTTCTGAATTTTTGCCCTAAAATAAGTGAAATTTCTAAAATTTTTCCCCAAAATAAGGGAAATGTTTGCTTTTTGCCCCAAAATAAGGGGAATTTCTGCGTTTTTGCCCCCAAATAAGGGGAATTTCAGCCTTTTTACCTAAAAATAAAGGGAATTTCTGCCTTTTGCCCCAAAATATGGGGAATTTCTGCCTTTTTGCCCCAAAATAGGAAAAATTTCTGCAATTTTGTACCAAAATAAAAGAAATTTCTGCCTTTTTACCCCAAAATAAGAGAAATTTCTGCCTTTTTTCCCTGAAATAAGTGAAATTTCTCCAATTTTGCCCCAAAATAAGAGAAATTTTTTCAATTTTGCTCCAAATAAGGGGATTTTCATACTTTTTGCACCCGAAAAAAGGAGATTTTCTGTCTTTTTGCCCCAAAATAAAAAGAATTTCAGCCTTTTTGCACTAAAATTAAGAGAATTTCTGCAATTTTTCTTCAAAATACGAAAAATTTCTGCCTTTTAGCCCCAAAATAAAGGGAATTTCTGCATTTTTCCCCAATATTAGGGGAATTTCTACATTTTACCTCTAAATAAGGGGAATTTCTGCATTTTACCTCAAAATAAGAAGAATTTCTGCCTTTTACCCCAAAATATGGGGAATTTCTTCCTTTTTGTTCCAAAATAAAGAAAATTTCTTCAATTTTGTACCATAATAAAAGAAATTTCTCTTTTTTGCCCCAAAATAAGGGGAATTTCTGACTTTTTACTGTGAAATAAACAAATTTCTGCAAATTTGCCCGAAAATAGGGAAATTTGTACCTTCTTGCCCGAAAATAAAGGGAATTTCTGTTTTTTGCCCCAAAACATAGGGAATTTCAGAATTTTACCTCAAAATAAGGGGAATTTCTGCCTTTTTGCCCCAAAATGTTGCGAATTTCTGCTTATTGCCCCAAAATAAGAAAAATTTTTGCTTTTTTATGAAATAAGTGATATTTCTGCAATTTTCCCCTAAAATAAGGGAAATTTCTGCAATTTTTCCCCATAATAAAGCAAATTTCTGCAATTTTGCAGCAAAATTAGGGGTATTTCTGTTTTTTGCCCCAAAATAAGTGAAATTTCTGCAATTTTGCCCTAAAATAAGGGGAATTTCTGCCATTTTGCCCCGAAATAAGTGAAATTTCTGCAGTTTTACCCCAAAATAAGGGAGATTTCTGCCTTTTTGCCCCAAAATTAGGGGAATTTCTGCAATTTTGCTTCAAAATACGGGGAATTTATGCCCTTTTGCCCGAAAATAAAGGGAATGTATACCTTTTTGCCATAAAAAGGGAAATTTCTTAACTTTTGCCCCAAAATAAGGGGATTTTCCACCTTTTTGACTCAAAATAAGTGCAATTTCTGCCTTTTCCCCAAAAATAAATGGAATTTCTGTCTTTTTGCCCCAAAATAAGAAGAATTTCTGACTTTTTTCCCTGAAATAAGTGAAATTTCTAAAATTTTTCCCCAAAATAAGGGAAATGTCTGCGTTTTGCCCCAAAATAAGGGGAATTTCTGCCTTTTTGCCCCAAAATAAGGGTAATTTCAGCCTTTTTTCCTCAAAATAAGGGGAATTTATCCCTTTTTGCCCCAAAATAAGAAAAATTTGTGCAATTTTGTACCAAAATAAAAGAAATTTCTGCCTTTTTGCCCCAAAATAAAATAAATTTCTGCCTTTTTTTCTGAAATAAGTGAAATTTCTGAAATTTTGTCCCAAAATAAGAAAAATTTCTGCAACTTTGCCCCAATGTAAAAGAAATTTCTGCAAGTTTGCCCCCAAATAAGGGGATTTTCTGACTTTTTGCTCCCGAAAAAAGGGGATTTTCTGTCTTTATGCCCCAAAATAAAAAGAATTTCTGCCTTTTTGCCAGAAAATTATGAGAATTTATGCAATTTTGCTTCAAAATACGGAGAATTTCTGCCTTTTAGCCCCCAAATAAAGGGAATTTCTGCATTTTACCTAAAAATAAGAATGATTTCTGCATTTTGCCCCAAAATATGTAGAATTTCTGCCTTTTTGTTCCAAAATAAAGAAAATTTCTTCAATTTTGTACCGTAATAAAAGAAATTTCTACTTTTTGCCCCAAAATAAGGGAAATTTGTGCCTTTTTGTCCCAAAATAAAAAGAATTTCTGCCTATTGCCCCAAATATGGGGAATTTCAGCATTTTACTTCAAAATAAGAAGAATTTCAGCCTTTTTGCACCAAAATACAAGGAATTTCTGCCTTTTTGCCCCCAAAATAAAGGGAATTTCTGCATTTTTGCACCAATATTAGAGGAATTTCTGCAATTTTGCTCCAAAATACGGGTCATTTCTGCCTTTTTGCCCGAAATTAAGTGGAATTTCTGCCTTTTTGTCCGGAAATAAGTTAAATTTCTGCAATTTTAGCCAAAAATTAGGGATTTCATCTTTTTGCCTCAAAATAAGGGAAATTTCTGCTATTTTGCCCTGAAATATTTGAAATTTCTGCAATTTTACCCCAAAATAAGAGGAATTTCTGCCTTTGTGCTCCAAAATAAGGAGAATTTCAGCCTTATTACCTCAGAATAAGAGGGAATTCCTGTTTTTGCCCCAAAATATAACGAATTTCTGCCTTTTTGCCCCAAAATAGAGAAAATTTCTGCAATTTTGCCCCAAAATAAGGGGAATTTCTCCCTTTTTGCCCGAAAATAAAGGAAATTTCAGCCTTTTTATCTGAAAATAAGTGAAATTTCTGCAATTTTTCCCCAATTAAAGGAAATTTCTGCAATTTTGCCCCAAAATAAGGTAAATTCCTGCAATTTTGCCCAAAAATAAGTGGAATTTCTGAGTTTTGCCCCTAAATAAGGAGAATTTCTGTTTTTTTGCTCCAACATATAGGAAATTTCTGCCTTTTTGCCCCACAATTAGGGGAATTTCTGCAATTTTGCTCCAAAATACAGGGAATTTCTGCTTTTTTGCCCGAAAATAAGGGGAATGTATACCTTTTTGCCATAAAAAAGGGAAATTTCTTCATTTTTGCTCCAAAATAAGGGGAATTTCTGCCTTTTTGCCTCTAAATAAGTGGAATTTCTGTCTTTTTGCCCCAAAACAAAAGAAATTTCTGTCTTTTTTGCCCGAAAATAAGGGGAATTTCTGACTTATTACCCTGAAATAAGTGAAATTTCTGCAATTTTGGCCCAATATAAAAGAAATTTCTGCCTTTTTGCCCCCAAATAAGGGGAATTTCTGCCTTTTTACCTCAAAATAAGGGGTATTTCTGCATTTTGCCACAAAATATTAGGAATTTCTGCCTTTTTGCCCCCAAATGAGAAAAATATCTGCCTTTTTTCTTATAATAAGTGAAATTTCTCCAATTTTGCACCAAAATAAGGGAAATTTCTGGAATTTTGCCCCAAAATAAGTGGAATTTCTGAGTTTTGTCCCAAAATAAGAAGAACTTCTGTCTTTTTGCCTGAACATAGAGGGATTTTCTGCCTTTTTGCCCCACAATTAGGGGATTTTCTGCAATTGTGCTCCAAAATATGAGAAATTTCTGCTTTTTTGCCAGAAAATAAGGGGAATGTATACCTTTTGCCACAAAAAAGGGAAATTTCTTCATTTTTGCCCCAAAATAAGAGGAATTTCTTCCTTCTTACCTCAAAATAAGTGAAATTTCTGCCTTTTGACCCAAAAATAAACGGAGTTTCTGTATTTTGCCCCAAAATAAAAGGAATTTTTTAATTTTGCCCTGAAATAAGTGAAATTTCTGCAATTTTGCCTAAAAATATGGGAAATTTCTGCCTTTTTGCCACAAAATAAAGGGAAATTTTGCCTTTTTTCCCCAAAATAAGGGGAATTTCAGCATTTTACCTCATAATAAGGGGAATCTCTCCCTTTTTGCCCCAAAATATAGGAAATTTTTGCATTTTTGCCCCAAAATAAAGAAAATTTCTACAATTTTGTACCAAAATAAAAGAAATTTCTGCCTTTTTGCCCAAAAATAAGAGAAATTTCTGTGTTTTTTTCTCTGAAATAAGTGAAATTTCTGCAGTTTTGCCCCAAAATAAGGGTAATTTCTGCAATTTTGCCCCAAAATAAAGGAAATTTCTGCAATTTTGCCACAAAATAAGAGGAATTTCTGAATTTTGCCCTGAAATAAGGAGAATTTCTGTCTTTTTGCCCCAAAATAATGTGAATTTCTGAATTTTCCCTCAAAATTATGGGAATATGTGCAATTTTGCTTCAAAATATGGGGAAATCTTCCTTATTGCACAAAAATAAAGGGAATTTCTGCATTTTTGCACCAATATAAGGGAAATTTCTGAAATTTAGCTTTAAAATACGGGGTATTTCTGCGTTATTGCCCGAAATAAAGTGATATTTCTGCCTTTTTGCCCTGAAATATTTGAAATTTCTGCCATTTTACCCCAAAATAAGGGGAATTTCTGTTTTTGGCCCCAAAATTAGGGGAATTTCTGCTTTAGCCCCAAAATAAGGCAAATTTCTCTTTTTGCCCTGAAATAATTAAAATTTCTGCAATTTTGCCCCAAAATAACAGGAATTTCTGCCTTTTTGCCCAAAATAAGGGGAATTTTAGCATTTTACCTCCAAATAAGGGGAATTTCTGCCTTTTTGCCACAAAATATGGGGAATTTCTGCCCTATTGCCCTTAAATAAGGAAAATTTCTGCTTTTCTGCCCCAATTAACGGAAATTTCTGCCTTTTTGCCACAAAGTAAAGGGAATTTCTGCCTTTTTGCCCCAAAATAACGGGAATTTCAGCCTTTTTACCTCAAAATAAGGGAAATTTCTGCCTTTTGCCCCAAAATATGGGTAATTTCTGCCTTTTTGTTCCAAAATACGGAAAATTTCTACAATTTTGTATCAAAATAAAAGAAATTTCTGTTTTTTGTCCCAAAATCAAAGTAATTTCTGACTTTTTGCCCTGAAATAAATGAAATTCCTGCAATTTTGCCCAAAAATAAGGGAAATTTGTGCCTTTTTGCCCCAAAATGAGGGGAATTTCTGCATTTTTTGCCCAAAATATGGAGAATTACAGGATTTTACCTCAAAATAAGGGGAATTTAAGCCTTTTTGCACCAAAATATAGGGAATTTCTGCCTTTTTGCCACAAAATAAGAAAAATTTCTGCAACTCTGTATCAAAATAAAAGAAATTTCTAAAATTTTGCCCCAAAATAAGGGAAATTTCTGATTTTTGCCCTAAAATAAGGAGAATTTCTGTATTTTTGCTCCAAAATAAAGGGAATTTCTCCTTTTTGTCCCAAAATTAGGGGAGTTTCTACAATTTTGCTTCAAAATACAGGGAATTTCTTTCTCTTTTCCTGAAAATAAGGGTAATTTCTGCCTTTTTGCCCCAAATAAAGGGAATTTCTGAATTTTTGCCCCAATATTAGGGAAATTTCTTTAATTTTGCTCCAAAATACGAAGAATTTCTGCCCTTTTACCCAAAATTAAAGGGATTTTCTGCGTTTTTGCTCTCAAATAAAAGAAATTTCTGCAATTTTGCCCTAAAATAAGGGGAATTTCTGCAATTTTTCCCTATAATAAAGCAAATTTCTGCAATTTTGCCCTAAAATAAAAGAAATTTCTGTTATTTGCCCCCAAATAAGAGAAATTTCTGCAATTTTGCCCTAAAATAAGGGGAATTTCTGCCATTTGCTTCAAAATAAGAGGAATTTCTGCCTTTTTGCCACAAAATAAAAAAAATTACTGCATGTTTTACCCCAAAATAAGGTGAATTTCTGCAATTTTGCTCCAAAATACGAGGATTTTCTGCCTTTTTCGCCGAAAATAAGGGGAATTTCTGCCATTTTGCCGCGAAATAAGTGAAATTTCTGCAGTTTTACCCTAAAATAAGGAGAATTTCTGCCTTTTTCTCCCAAAATTAGGGGAATTTCTGCAATTTTGCTCGAAAATATGGGGAATTTCTGCCTTTTTTCCCGAAAATAATGAAAATGTATAACTTTTTGCCATAAAAATAGGAAATTTCTTTACTTTTGCCCCAAAATAAGTGGATTTTCCTCTTTTTTGACTCAAAATAAGTGTAATTTCTGCCTTTTTCCCCAAAATAAACGGAATTTCTGTGTTTTTGCCTCAAAATAAGGGGAATTTCTGAATTTTTGCCCTGAAATAAGTGAAATTTCTAAAATTTTTCCATAAAATAAAAAAAATGTCTGCTTTTTGCCCCAAAATAAGGGGAATTTCTGCCTTTTTGCCCCAAAATAAGGGGAATTTCAGCCTTTTTACCTCAAAATAATGGGAATTTCTGACTTTTTGCCCCAAAATATGGGGAATTTCTACCTTTTTGCTTCAAAATAAGAAAAATTTCTGCAATTTTGTACCAAAATAAACGAAATTTCTGCATTTTTGCCCCAAAATAAGAGAAACTTTTGCCTTTTTTTCCTGAAATAAGTGAAATTTCTGCAATTTTGCCCCAAAATAAGGAAAATTTCTGCAATTTTGCCCCAATGTAAAGGAAATTTCTGCAATTTTGCCCCAAAATATAGGGATTTTCTGACTTTTTGCTCCCGAAAAAAGGGGATATTCTTTGTTTTTGCCCATAAGTAAGAAGAATTTCTGCATTTTTGCCTGAAAATTATGAGAATTTCTTCAATTTTGCTTCAAAATACGGGGAATTTCTGCCTATTAGCCCCAAAATAAAGGGAATTTCTGCATATTACCTCAAAATAAGAATAATTTCTGCATTTTGCCCCAAAATATGGGAAATTTCTGCCTTTATGTTCCAAAATAAGAAAAATTTCTTCAATTTTGTACCATAATAAAAGAAATTTCTGTTTTTTCCCCAAAATAAAAGGAATTTCTGACTTTTTGCCCTGAAATAAATGAAATTTCTGCAATTTTGCCTGAAAATAAGGAAAATTTGTGCCTTTTTGCCCCAAAATAAGAAGAATTTCTGCCTTTGGCCCCAAAATATGGGGAATTTCAGCACTTTACCTCAAAATAAGAATAATTTCAGCCTTTTTGCACCAAAATACGGGGAATTTCTGTCTTTTTGCTTCCCAAAAAAGGAATTTCTGCATTTTTGAAACAATATTAGGGGAATTTCTGAATTTTGTTCCAAAATACGGGTCATTTCTGCCTATTTCCCCGAAATTAAGTGGAATTTCTGCCTTTATGTTCGGAAATAAGTGAAATTTCTGCAATTTTAGCCAAAAATTAGGGATTTCATCTTTTTGCCCCAAAATAAGGGTAATTTCTGCCATTTTGCCCATAAATATTTGAAATTTCTGCAGTTTCACCCCAAAATAAGGGGAATTTCTGACTTTTTGCCCCAAAAAAGGGGAATTTCTCCCTTTTTGCCCCAAAATAATGGAAATTTTAGCCTTTTTACCTGAAAATAAGTGAAATTACTGCAATTTTGCCCCGAATAAGAGAAATTTCTGCCTTTTTGCCTCCAAATAATGGAAATTTCAGCCTTTTTACCTCAAAATAAGGGGAATTTCTGCATTTTTGCCACAAAATATTAGGAACTTCTACCTTTTTGCCCCAAAATAAGGAAAATTTCTGCCTTTTTTCCCTGAAATAAGTGAAATTTCTTCAATTTTGCCCTAAAATAAGTGAAATTTCTGCAATTTTGCCCTAAAATAAGGGAAATTTCTGGAATTTTGCCCCAAAATAAGTGGAATTTCTGAGTTTTGCCCCAAAATAAAGAGAATTTCTGTCTTTTTGCCCGAACATATAAGGATTTTATGCATTTTTGCCCTACAATTAGGGGATTTTCTGCAATTGTGCTCCAAAATACGAGGAATTTCTGCTTTTTTGCCTGAAAATAAGGGGAATATATACCTTTTGCCACAAAAAAAGGAAATTTCTTCATTTTTGCCCTAAAATAAGAGAAATTTCTTCCTTCTTACCTCAAAATAAGTGAAATTTCTGCTTTTTTACCCAAAAATAATCGGAATTTCTGTCTTTTTGCCCCAAAATAAAAGGAATTTTTGAATTTTGCCCTGAAATAAGTGAAATTTCTGCAATTTTGCCCCAAAATATGGGAAATTTCTGCCTTTTTGCCTCAAAATTAGGGGAATTTCTGCAATTTTGCTCCAAAATACAGGGAATTTCTGCGTTTTACCCGAAAATAAAGGGAATGTATACGTTTTTGCCATAAAAAGGGAAATTTCTTCACTTTTGCCCCAAAATAAGGGATTTTCCGCCTTTTTGACTCAAAATAAGTGAATTTCTGCATTTTCCCCAAAAATAAATGGAATTTCTGTCTTTTTGCCGCAAAATAAGAGGAATTTCTGAATTTTTGCCCTGAAATAAGTGAAATTTCTAAAATTTTTCTCCAAAATAAGGGAAATGTCTGCTTTTTGTCCCAAAATAACGGGAATTTGTGGCTTTTTGCACCAAAATATGGGGAATTTCTGAATTTTTGCCCCAAAATAAGAAAAATTTCTGCAATTTTGTACAAAATAAAAGAAATTTCTGCCTTTTTGCCCCAAAATAAGATAAATTTTTGCCTTTTTTCCCTGAAATAAGTAAAATTTCTGCAATTTTGCCCCAAAATAAGGAAAATTTCTCCAATTTTGCCCCAATGTAAAGGAAATTTCTGCAATTTTGCCCCAAAATAAGGGGATTTTCTGAATTTTTGCTCCCGAAATAAGGGGATTTTCTGGCTTTTTGCCCCAAAATAAGGAGAATTTCTGCCTTTTTGCCTGAAAAATATGAGAATTTCTGCAATTTTGCTTCAAAATGCGGGGAATTTCTGCCTATTAGCACCAACATAAAGGGAATTTCTGCATTTTACCTCAAAATAAGAATAATTTCTGCATTTTGCACCAAAATATGGGGAATTTCTGCCTTTTTGTTCCAAAATAAGGAAAATTTCTTCAATTTTGTACCATAATAAAAGAAATTTATGCTTTTTGCCCCAAAATAAAGAGAATTTCTGACTTTTTGCTCTGAAATAAATGAAATTTCTGCAATTTTGCCCAAAAATAAGGGAAATTTGTGCCTTTTTGCCCCAACATAAGAAGAATTTCTGCCTTTTGCCCCAAAATATGGGGAATTTCAGCATTTTACGTCAAAATAAGAAGAATTTCAGCCTTTTTGCACCAAAATACGGGAAATTTGTGCCTTTTTGCCCCCAAAATAAAGTGAATTTCTGCGTTTTTGCTTTAAAATATGGGTCATTTCTGCCTTTTGCCCGAAATTAAGTGGAATTTCAAACTTTTTGTTCAGAAATAAGTGAAATTTCTGCAATTTTAGCCAAAAATTAGGGATTTCATCTTTTTTCCTCAAAATAAGGGAAATTTCTGCCATTTTGCACTGTAATATTTGAAATTTCTGCAATTTTACCCCAAAATAAGAGGAATTACTGACTTTTTGCCCCCAAATAAGGGGAATTTCAGCCTTATTACCTCACAATAAAAGGAATTTCTGCTTTTTTGCACCAAAATATAAAAAATTTCTGCCTTTTTGCCCCAAAATAAAGAAAATTTCTGCAATTTTGAACCAAAATAACGGGAATTTCTTCCTTTTTGACCCAAAATAAAGGAAATTTCAGCCTTTTTACCTGAAAATAAGTGAAATTACTGTAATTTTGCCCCAAATAAGGGAAATTAATGCAATTTTGCCTGAAAATAAGGTAAATTCCTGCAACTTTGCCCCAAAATAAGTGGAATTTCTGAGTTTTGCCCCAAAATAAGGAGAATTTCTGTCTTTTTGCCCCAACATATAGGGAATTTCTGCCTTTTTGCCCCACAATTAGGGGAATTTCTGCAATTTTGCTCAAAAATACGGTTAATTTCTGCCTTTTTGCCAGAAAATAAGGGGAATGCATAACTTTTTGCCATAAAAAAGGGAAATTTCTTCATTTTTGCTCTAAAATAAGGGGAATTTCTGCCTTTTTGCCTCTAAATAAGTGGAATTTCTGTCTTTTTCCCCCAAAACAAAGGGAATATCTTTCTTTTTTGCCCCAAAATAAGGGGAATTTCTGACTTATTAACCTGAAAGAAGTGAAATTTCTGCAATTTTGCCCCAAAATAATGGAAATTTCTTCCTTTTTCCCCAAAATAAAGGAAATTTCTGCCTTTTTACCTCAAAATAAAGGAAATTTCTGCATTTTTGCCACAAAATACTAGGAATTTTTGCGTTTTTGCCCCAAAATAAGGAAAATTTCTGCCTTTTTATTTCCTGAAATAAGTGAAATTTCTTCAATTTTGCCTTAAAATAAGTGAAATTTCTGCAATTTTGCCCGAAAATAAGGGAAATTTCTGGAATTTTGCCCCAAAATAAGTGGAATTTCTGAGTTTTGCCCCAAAATAAGGATTATTTCTGTCTTTTTGCCCAAACATATAGGGATTTTCTGTGTTTTGGCCCCACAATTAGGGGATTTTCTGCAATTGTGCTCCAAAATACGAGGAATTTCTGCTTTTTTGCCCCAAAATAAGGGGAATGTTTACCTTTTGCCACAAAAAAGGGAAATTTCTTCATTTTTGCCCCAAAATAAGAGGAATTTCTTTCTTCTTACCTCATAATAAGTGAAATTTCTGCCTTTTTACCCAAAAATAAATGGAATTTCTTTCTTTTTGTCCCAAAATAAAAAGATTTTTTGAATTTTGCCCTGAAATAAGTGAAATTTCTGCAATTTTGCCCCAAAATAAGGGAAATATCTGCCTTTTTGCCACAAAATAAAGTGAATTTCTGTCTTTTTTCCCTAAAATAAGGGGAATTTCAGCATTTTACCTCATAATAAGGGGAATCTCTGCTTTTTGCCCCGAAATATAGGGAATTTCTGCATTTTTGTCCCAAAATAAAGAAAATTTCTACAATTTTGTACCAAAATAAAAGAAATTTCTGCCTTTTTGCCCAAAAATAAGAGAAATTTCTGTGTTTTTTCTCTGAAATAAGTGAAATTTCTGCAATTTTGCCCCAAAATAAGGGTAATTTCTGCAATTTTGCCCCAAAATAAAGGAAATTTCTGCAATTTTGCCACAAAATAAGAGGAATTTCTGAATTTTGCCCTGAAATAAGGAGAATTTCTGTCTTTTTGCCCCAAAATAATGTGAATTTCTGAATTTTCCCTCAAAATTATGGGAATATGTGCAATTTTGCTTCAAAATATGGGGAAATCTTCCTTATTGCACAAAAATAAAGGGAATTTCTGCATTTTTGCACCAATATAAGGGAAATTTCTGAAATTTAGCTTTAAAATACGGGGTATTTCTGCGTTATTGCCCGAAATAAAGTGATATTTCTGCCTTTTTGCCCTGAAATATTTGAAATTTCTGCCATTTTACCCCAAAATAAGGGGAATTTCTGTTTTTGGCCCCAAAATTAGGGGAATTTCTGCTTTAGCCCCAAAATAAGGCAAATTTCTCTTTTTGCCCTGAAATAATTAAAATTTCTGCAATTTTGCCCCAAAATAACAGGAATTTCTGCCTTTTTGCCCAAAATAAGGGGAATTTTAGCATTTTACCTCCAAATAAGGGGAATTTCTGCCTTTTTGCCACAAAATATGGGGAATTTCTGCCCTATTGCCCTTAAATAAGGAAAATTTCTGCTTTTCTGCCCCAATTAACGGAAATTTCTGCCTTTTTGCCACAAAGTAAAGGGAATTTCTGCCTTTTTGCCCCAAAATAACGGGAATTTCAGCCTTTTTACCTCAAAATAAGGGAAATTTCTGCCTTTTGCCCCAAAATATGGGTAATTTCTGCCTTTTTGTTCCAAAATACGGAAAATTTCTACAATTTTGTATCAAAATAAAAGAAATTTCTGTTTTTTGTCCCAAAATCAAAGTAATTTCTGACTTTTTGCCCTGAAATAAATGAAATTCCTGCAATTTTGCCCAAAAATAAGGGAAATTTGTGCCTTTTTGCCCCAAAATGAGGGGAATTTCTGCATTTTTTGCCCAAAATATGGAGAATTACAGGATTTTACCTCAAAATAAGGGGAATTTAAGCCTTTTTGCACCAAAATATAGGGAATTTCTGCCTTTTTGCCACAAAATAAGAAAAATTTCTGCAACTCTGTATCAAAATAAAAGAAATTTCTAAAATTTTGCCCCAAAATAAGGGAAATTTCTGATTTTTGCCCTAAAATAAGGAGAATTTCTGTATTTTTGCTCCAAAATAAAGGGAATTTCTCCTTTTTGTCCCAAAATTAGGGGAGTTTCTACAATTTTGCTTCAAAATACAGGGAATTTCTTTCTCTTTTCCTGAAAATAAGGGTAATTTCTGCCTTTTTGCCCCAAATAAAGGGAATTTCTGAATTTTTGCCCCAATATTAGGGAAATTTCTTTAATTTTGCTCCAAAATACGAAGAATTTCTGCCCTTTTACCCAAAATTAAAGGGATTTTCTGCGTTTTTGCTCTCAAATAAAAGAAATTTCTGCAATTTTGCCCTAAAATAAGGGGAATTTCTGCAATTTTTCCCTATAATAAAGCAAATTTCTGCAATTTTGCCCTAAAATAAAAGAAATTTCTGTTATTTGCCCCCAAATAAGAGAAATTTCTGCAATTTTGCCCTAAAATAAGGGGAATTTCTGCCATTTGCTTCAAAATAAGAGGAATTTCTGCCTTTTTGCCACAAAATAAAAAAAATTACTGCATGTTTTACCCCAAAATAAGGTGAATTTCTGCAATTTTGCTCCAAAATACGAGGATTTTCTGCCTTTTTCGCCGAAAATAAGGGGAATTTCTGCCATTTTGCCGCGAAATAAGTGAAATTTCTGCAGTTTTACCCTAAAATAAGGAGAATTTCTGCCTTTTTCTCCCAAAATTAGGGGAATTTCTGCAATTTTGCTCGAAAATATGGGGAATTTCTGCCTTTTTTCCCGAAAATAATGAAAATGTATAACTTTTTGCCATAAAAATAGGAAATTTCTTTACTTTTGCCCCAAAATAAGTGGATTTTCCTCTTTTTTGACTCAAAATAAGTGTAATTTCTGCCTTTTTCCCCAAAATAAACGGAATTTCTGTGTTTTTGCCTCAAAATAAGGGGAATTTCTGAATTTTTGCCCTGAAATAAGTGAAATTTCTAAAATTTTTCCATAAAATAAAAAAAATGTCTGCTTTTTGCCCCAAAATAAGGGGAATTTCTGCCTTTTTGCCCCAAAATAAGGGGAATTTCAGCCTTTTTACCTCAAAATAATGGGAATTTCTGACTTTTTGCCCCAAAATATGGGGAATTTCTACCTTTTTGCTTCAAAATAAGAAAAATTTCTGCAATTTTGTACCAAAATAAACGAAATTTCTGCATTTTTGCCCCAAAATAAGAGAAACTTTTGCCTTTTTTTCCTGAAATAAGTGAAATTTCTGCAATTTTGCCCCAAAATAAGGAAAATTTCTGCAATTTTGCCCCAATGTAAAGGAAATTTCTGCAATTTTGCCCCAAAATATAGGGATTTTCTGACTTTTTGCTCCCGAAAAAAGGGGATATTCTTTGTTTTTGCCCATAAGTAAGAAGAATTTCTGCATTTTTGCCTGAAAATTATGAGAATTTCTTCAATTTTGCTTCAAAATACGGGGAATTTCTGCCTATTAGCCCCAAAATAAAGGGAATTTCTGCATATTACCTCAAAATAAGAATAATTTCTGCATTTTGCCCCAAAATATGGGAAATTTCTGCCTTTATGTTCCAAAATAAGAAAAATTTCTTCAATTTTGTACCATAATAAAAGAAATTTCTGTTTTTTCCCCAAAATAAAAGGAATTTCTGACTTTTTGCCCTGAAATAAATGAAATTTCTGCAATTTTGCCTGAAAATAAGGAAAATTTGTGCCTTTTTGCCCCAAAATAAGAAGAATTTCTGCCTTTGGCCCCAAAATATGGGGAATTTCAGCACTTTACCTCAAAATAAGAATAATTTTAGCCTTTTTGCACCAAAATACGGGGAATTTCTGTCTTTTTGCTTCCCAAAAAAGGAATTTCTGCATTTTTGAAACAATATTAGGGGAATTTCTGAATTTTGTTCCAAAATACGGGTCATTTCTGCCTATTTCCCCGAAATTAAGTGGAATTTCTGCCTTTATGTTCGGAAATAAGTGAAATTTCTGCAATTTTAGCCAAAAATTAGGGATTTCATCTTTTTGCCCCAAAATAAGGGTAATTTCTGCCATTTTGCCCATAAATATTTGAAATTTCTGCAGTTTCACCCCAAAATAAGGGGAATTTCTGACTTTTTGCCCCAAAAAAGGGGAATTTCTCCCTTTTTGCCCCAAAATAATGGAAATTTTAGCCTTTTTACCTGAAAATAAGTGAAATTACTGCAATTTTGCCCCGAATAAGAGAAATTTCTGCCTTTTTGCCCCCAAATAATGGAAATTTCAGCCTTTTTACCTCAAAATAAGGGGAATTTCTGCATTTTTGCCACAAAATATTAGGAACTTCTACCTTTTTGCCCCAAAATAAGGAAAATTTCTGCCTTTTTTCCCTGAAATAAGTGAAATTTCTTCAATTTTGCCCTAAAATAAGTGAAATTTCTGCAATTTTGCCCTAAAATAAGGGAAATTTCTGGAATTTTGCCCCAAAATAAGTGGAATTTCTGAGTTTTGCCCCAAAATAAAGAGAATTTCTGTCTTTTTGCCCGAACATATAAGGATTTTATGCATTTTTGCCCTACAATTAGGGGATTTTCTGCAATTGTGCTCCAAAATACGAGGAATTTCTGCTTTTTTGCCTGAAAATAAGGGGAATATATACCTTTTGCCACAAAAAAAGGAAATTTCTTCATTTTTGCCCTAAAATAAGAGAAATTTCTTCCTTCTTACCTCAAAATAAGTGAAATTTCTGCTTTTTTACCCAAAAATAATCGGAATTTCTGTCTTTTTGCCCCAAAATAAAAGGAATTTTTGAATTTTGCCCTGAAATAAGTGAAATTTCTGCAATTTTGCCCCAAAATATGGGAAATTTCTGCCTTTTTGCCTCAAAATTAGGGGAATTTCTGCAATTTTGCTCCAAAATACAGGGAATTTCTGCGTTTTACCCGAAAATAAAGGGAATGTATACGTTTTTGCCATAAAAAGGGAAATTTCTTCACTTTTGCCCCAAAATAAGGGATTTTCCGCCTTTTTGACTCAAAATAAGTGAATTTCTGCATTTTCCCCAAAAATAAATGGAATTTCTGTCTTTTTGCCGCAAAATAAGAGGAATTTCTGAATTTTTGCCCTGAAATAAGTGAAATTTCTAAAATTTTTCTCCAAAATAAGGGAAATGTCTGCTTTTTGTCCCAAAATAACGGGAATTTGTGGCTTTTTGCACCAAAATATGGGGAATTTCTGAATTTTTGCCCCAAAATAAGAAAAATTTCTGCAATTTTGTACAAAATAAAAGAAATTTCTGCCTTTTTGCCCCAAAATAAGATAAATTTTTGCCTTTTTTCCCTGAAATAAGTAAAATTTCTGCAATTTTGCCCCAAAATAAGGAAAATTTCTCCAATTTTGCCCCAATGTAAAGGAAATTTCTGCAATTTTGCCCCAAAATAAGGGGATTTTCTGAATTTTTGCTCCCGAAATAAGGGGATTTTCTGGCTTTTTGCCCCAAAATAAGGAGAATTTCTGCCTTTTTGCCTGAAAAATATGAGAATTTCTGCAATTTTGCTTCAAAATGCGGGGAATTTCTGCCTATTAGCACCAACATAAAGGGAATTTCTGCATTTTACCTCAAAATAAGAATAATTTCTGCATTTTGCACCAAAATATGGGGAATTTCTGCCTTTTTGTTCCAAAATAAGGAAAATTTCTTCAATTTTGTACCATAATAAAAGAAATTTATGCTTTTTGCCCCAAAATAAAGAGAATTTCTGACTTTTTGCTCTGAAATAAATGAAATTTCTGCAATTTTGCCCAAAAATAAGGGAAATTTGTGCCTTTTTGCCCCAACATAAGAAGAATTTCTGCCTTTTGCCCCAAAATATGGGGAATTTCAGCATTTTACGTCAAAATAAGAAGAATTTCAGCCTTTTTGCACCAAAATACGGGAAATTTGTGCCTTTTTGCCCCCAAAATAAAGTGAATTTCTGCGTTTTTGCTTTAAAATATGGGTCATTTCTGCCTTTTGCCCGAAATTAAGTGGAATTTCAAACTTTTTGTTCAGAAATAAGTGAAATTTCTGCAATTTTAGCCAAAAATTAGGGATTTCATCTTTTTTCCTCAAAATAAGGGAAATTTCTGCCATTTTGCACTGTAATATTTGAAATTTCTGCAATTTTACCCCAAAATAAGAGGAATTACTGACTTTTTGCCCCCAAATAAGGGGAATTTCAGCCTTATTACCTCACAATAAAAGGAATTTCTGCTTTTTTGCACCAAAATATAAAAAATTTCTGCCTTTTTGCCCCAAAATAAAGAAAATTTCTGCAATTTTGAACCAAAATAACGGGAATTTCTTCCTTTTTGACCCAAAATAAAGGAAATTTCAGCCTTTTTACCTGAAAATAAGTGAAATTACTGTAATTTTGCCCCAAATAAGGGAAATTAATGCAATTTTGCCTGAAAATAAGGTAAATTCCTGCAACTTTGCCCCAAAATAAGTGGAATTTCTGAGTTTTGCCCCAAAATAAGGAGAATTTCTGTCTTTTTGCCCCAACATATAGGGAATTTCTGCCTTTTTGCCCCACAATTAGGGGAATTTCTGCAATTTTGCTCAAAAATACGGTTAATTTCTGCCTTTTTGCCAGAAAATAAGGGGAATGCATAACTTTTTGCCATAAAAAAGGGAAATTTCTTCATTTTTGCTCTAAAATAAGGGGAATTTCTGCCTTTTTGCCTCTAAATAAGTGGAATTTCTGTCTTTTTCCCCCAAAACAAAGGGAATATCTTTCTTTTTTGCCCCAAAATAAGGGGAATTTCTGACTTATTAACCTGAAAGAAGTGAAATTTCTGCAATTTTGCCCCAAAATAATGGAAATTTCTTCCTTTTTCCCCAAAATAAAGGAAATTTCTGCCTTTTTACCTCAAAATAAAGGAAATTTCTGCATTTTTGCCACAAAATACTAGGAATTTTTGCGTTTTTGCCCCAAAATAAGGAAAATTTCTGCCTTTTTATTTCCTGAAATAAGTGAAATTTCTTCAATTTTGCCTTAAAATAAGTGAAATTTCTGCAATTTTGCCCGAAAATAAGGGAAATTTCTGGAATTTTGCCCCAAAATAAGTGGAATTTCTGAGTTTTGCCCCAAAATAAGGATTATTTCTGTCTTTTTGCCCAAACATATAGGGATTTTCTGTGTTTTGGCCCCACAATTAGGGGATTTTCTGCAATTGTGCTCCAAAATACGAGGAATTTCTGCTTTTTTGCCCCAAAATAAGGGGAATGTTTACCTTTTGCCACAAAAAAGGGAAATTTCTTCATTTTTGCCCCAAAATAAGAGGAATTTCTTTCTTCTTACCTCATAATAAGTGAAATTTCTGCCTTTTTACCCAAAAATAAATGGAATTTCTTTCTTTTTGTCCCAAAATAAAAAGATTTTTTGAATTTTGCCCTGAAATAAGTGAAATTTCTGCAATTTTGCCCCAAAATAAGGGAAATATCTGCCTTTTTGCCACAAAATAAAGTGAATTTCTGTCTTTTTTCCCTAAAATAAGGGGAATTTCAGCATTTTACCTCATAATAAGGGGAATCTCTGCTTTTTGCCCCGAAATATAGGGAATTTCTGCATTTTTGTCCCAAAATAAAGAAAATTTCTACAATTTTGTACCAAAATAAAAGAAATTTCTGCCTTTTTGCCCAAAAATAAGAGAAATTTCTGTGTTTTTTCTCTGAAATAAGTGAAATTTCTGCAATTTTGCCCCAAAATAAGGGTAATTTCTGCAATTTTGCCCCAAAATAAAGGAAATTTCTGCAATTTTGCCACAAAATAAGGGGAATTTCTGACTTTTTGCCCTGAAATAAGGAGAATTTCTGTTTTTTTGCCCCAAAATAATGTGAATTTCTGCATTTTCCCTCAAAATTAGAAGAATATGTGCAATTTTGCTTCAAAATACGGGGAAATCTGCTTTATTGCACAAAAATAAAGGGAATTTTTGCATTTTTGCACCAATATAAGGGGAATTTCTGAAATTTAGCTTTAAAATACGGGGAATTTCTGCGTTATTGCCCGAAATAAAGTGATATTTCTGCCTTTTTTTCTGAAATATTTGAAATTTCTGGCATTTTACCCCAAAATAAAGGGAATTTCTGATTTTGGCCCCAAAACTAGGGGAATTTCTGCTTTTAGCCCCAAAATAAGGCAAATTTCTCACTTTTTGCCCTGAAATAATTGAAATTTCTGCACTTTTGCCCCAAAATAACAGGAATTTCTGCCTTTTTGCCTAAAATAAGGAGAATTTCAGCATTTTACCTCCAAATAAGGGGAATTTCTGCCTTTTTGCCACAAAATATGGGAATTTCTGCCCTATTGCCCTTAAATAAGGAAAATTTCTGCTTTTCTACCCCAATTAATGGGAATTTCTGCCTTTTTGCCACAAAGTAAAGGGAATTTCTGCCTTTTTGCCCCAAAATAACGGGAATTTCAGCCTTTTTACCTCAAAATAAGGGGAATTTCTGCCTTTTTCCCCAAAATATGGGTAATTTCTGCCTTTTTGTTCCAAAATAAGAAAAATTTCTACAATTTTCTATCAAAATAAAAGAAATTTCTGCTTTTTGCCCCAAAATAAAAGTAATTTCTGAATTTTTGCCCTGAAATAAATGAAATTCCTGCAATTTTGCCCGAAAATAAGGGAAATTGTGACTTTTTGCCCCCAAATGAGAGGAATTTCTGCATTTTTGCCCAAAAATATGGGGAATTTCAGGATTTTACCTCAAAATAAAAGGAATTTCAGCCTTTTTGCACCAAAATATGGGGAATTTCTGCCTTTTTGCCACAAAATAAGAAAAATTTCTGCAAGTCTGTAACAAAATAAAAGAAATTTTTAAAATTTTGCCCCAAAATAAGGGAAATTTCTGATTTTTGCCCCAAAATAAAGAGAATTTCTTTATTTTTGCCCCAAAATACAGGGAATTTCTGCCTTTTTGCCCCAAAATTAGGGAAGTTTCTGCAATTTTGCTTCAAAATACAGGGAATTTTTTCCTCTTTTCCCGAAAATAAGGGGAACTTCTGCCTTTTTGCCCCAAATAAATGGAATTTCTGCATTTTTGCCCCAATATTAGAGGAATTTCTGCAATTTTTCTTAAAAACCTAGGGAATTTCTGCCTTTTTACCTGAAATAAAGGGGATTTTCTGCCTTTTTGCTCCCAAATAAAAAAATTTCTGCAATTTTATCCCAAAATAATGTGAATTTCTGCCTTGTTGCCCCAAAATAAGGGGAATTTCTGCTTTTTGCCCTGAAATATGTGAAATTTCTGCAATTTTACCACAAAATAAGGTGAATTTCTGCCTTCTTGCCCCAAAATAATGGGAATTTCTGCCTTTTTGCCCCAAAATAAGAAAAATTTCTGCTTTTTTTCTTTGAAATAAGTGGAATTTCTGCAATTTTGCCCTATAATAAGGGAAATTTCTGCAATTTTTCCTTATAATAAGGGAAATTTCTGCAATTTTGCCCCAAAATAAGGGGAATTTATGTTTTTGCCCCCAAATAAGGGAAATTTCTGCAATTTTGCCCTAAAATTAGGGGAATTTCTGCCTTGTGCCCCAAAATAAGGACAATTTCTGCCTTTTTGCCCAAAAATTAAAAAAAAATACTGTATTTTTACCCTAAATTAGGTGAATTTCTTCAATTTTGCTCCAAAATACGGGGATTTTCTGCCTTTTCGATGAAAATAAGGGGAATTTCTGCCATTTTGCCGCGAAATAAGTGAAATTTCTGCAGTTTTACCACAAAACGAGGGGAATTTCTGCCTTTTTGTCCAAAAACTAGGGGAATTTCTGCAATTTTGCTTCAAAATACAGAGAATTTTTGCCTTGTGGCCCGAAAATAAAGGGAATGTATACCATTTTGTCATAAAAAAAGGAAATTTCTTCATTTTCTGCCCCAAAATAAGGGGATTTTTCACCTTTTTGACTCAAAATAAGTGCAATTTCTGCCTTTTCCCCAAAAATAAACGAAATTTCTGTCTTTTTGCCCAAAAATAAGGGAAATTTCTGAATTTTTGCCCCAAAATAAGGGGAATTTCAGCCTTTTTACGTCAAAATAAGGGGAATTTCTGCCTTTTTGCCTCCAAAATAAAAGGAATTTCTGCATTTTTGCACCAATATTAGGGGAATTTCTGCAATTTTGCTCCAAAATACGGGTCATTTATGCCTTTTTGCCCAAAATTAAGTGGAATTTCTGCCTTTGGTCCGAAAATAAGTGAAATTTCTACAATTTTTGCCAAATATTAGGGATTTCATCTTTTTGCCCAAAAATAAGGGAAATTTCTGCCATTTTGCCCTGAAATATTTGAAATTTCTGCAATTTTACCGCAAAATAAGAGGAATTTCTGCCTTTTTGCCCCAAAATAAGGGGAATTTCAGCCTTATTACCTCAAAATAAGGGGAATTTCTGCCTTTTTGCCACAAAATATAAGGAATTTCTGCCTTTTTGTTCCAAAATAAGGGAAATTTCTGCAATTTTGCCCTAAAATAAGGGGAATTTCTGCCATTTGTTCTAAAATAAGGGGAATTTCTTCCTTTTTGCCACAAAATAAAAAAAAATTACTGCATGTTTTACCCCAAGATTAGGTGAATTTCTGCAATTTTGCTCCAAAATACGAGGATTTTCTGCCCTTTTCGCCAAATATAAGGGGAATTTCTTCAATTTTGCCGAGAAATAAGTGAAATTTCTGAAGTTTTACACCAAAATAAGGGGAATTTCTGCCTTTTTGTCCCAAAATTAGGGGAATTTCTGCAATTTTGCTTCAAAATATGGGGAATTTCTGCCTTTTTGCCCGAAAATAAAGGGAATGTATACCTTTTTGCCATAAAAAAGGGAAATTTCTTCACTTTTGCCCCAAAATAAGGGGATTTTCCGCCTTTTTGACTCAAAATAATTGCAATTTCTGCCTTTTCCCCCAAAATAAACGGAATTTCTGTCTTTTTGCCTCAAAATAAGGGGAATTTTTGACTTTTTGCCCTGAAATAAGTGAAATTTCTAAAATTTTTCCCCAAAATAAAAGAAATGTCTGCTTTTTGCCCCAAAATAAAGAGAATTTCTGCCTTTTTGCCCCCAAATAAGGAAAATTTCAGCCTTTTTACCTCAAAATAAGGGGAATTTCTGCCTTTTGCCCCAAATATGGGGAATTTCTGCCTTTTGGCCCCAAAATAGAAAAAATTTCGGCAATTTTGTACCAAAATAAATGAAATTTCTGCCTTTTGGCCCCAAAATAAAAGAAATTTCTGCATTTTTGTCTGGAAATAAGTGAAATTTCTGCAATTTTGCCACAACATAAGGAAAATTTCTGCAATTTTGCCCCAAAGTAAAGGAAATTTCTGCAATTTTGCTTCAAATAAGGGGGATTTCTGACTTTTTGCACCCGAAAAAAGATTTTCTGTCTTTTTGCCCCAAAATAAGGAGAATTTCAGCCTTTTTGCCTGAAAATTATGAAAATTTCTGCAATTTTTTTTCAAAATACAAAAAATTTCTGCCTTTTAGCCCCAAAATAAAGGGAATTTCTGCATTTTTTTCCAATATTAGGGGAATTTCTACATTTAACCTCTAAATAAGGGGAATTTCTGCATTTTACCTCAAAATAAGAAGAATTTCTGCCTTTTACCCCAAAATATGGGGAATTTCTGCATTTTTGCCAAAAAATAAAGAAAATTACTGCATGTTTTACCCCAAAATTAGGTGAATTTCTTCAATTTTGCTCCAAAATATGAAGATTCTGCCTTTTTCGACAAAAATAAGGGGAATTTCTGCGATTTTGCTGCGTAATAAGTGAAATTTCTGCAGTTTTACCCCAAACTAAGGGGAATTTCTGCCTTTTTGTCCCTAAATTAGGAGAATTTCTGCTTTTTGCCCCAAAATAAAAAAATTTCTGCGATTTTGTACCAAAATAAAAAAAATTTCTGCCTTTTTGCTCCAAAATAATAGAAATTTTTGCCTTTTTTCCCTGAAATAAGTGAAAATTTTCCATTTTGCCCACAAATAAGGGAAATTTCTGCAATTTTGCCCCAAAGTAAAGGAAATTTTTGCAATTTTGCCCCAAATAAGAAAAATTTCTGACTTTTTGCACCCGAAAAAAGGAGATTTTCTGTCTTTTTGCCCCAAACTAAGGGGAATTTTTGCATTTTTTCCCTGAAATAAGTGAAATATCTGCAATTTTGTTCCAAAATAAGGAAAATTTTTGCAATTTTGCCCCAATGTAAAGGAAATTTCTGCAATTTTGCCCCAAAATAAGGGGAGTTTTTGACTTTTTGCTACCGAAAAAGGGGATTTTCTGTCTTTTTGCCCCAAAATAAAAAAAAATTTCAACTTTTTTGCCCGAAAATTATGAGAATTTCTGCAATTTTGCTTCAAAATACGGGAAATTTCTGCCTTTTAGCCCCAAAATAAAAGGAAGTTCTGCATTTTACCTCAAAATAAGAATAATTTCTGCATTTTGCCCCAAAATATGGGAAATTTCTAATTTTTTGTTCCAAAATATGGAAAATTTCTTCAATTTTGTACCATAATAAAAGAAATTTCTGCTTTTTGCCCCAAAATAAGGGGATTTTCTGACATTTTGCCCTGAAATAAATAAAATTTCTGCAATTTTGCCCGATAATAAGGGAAATTTGTGCCTTTTTGCCCCAAAATAAGAAGAATTTCTGCCTTTTGCCCCAAAATATGGGGAATGTCAGCATTTTCCCTGAAAATAAGAAGAATTGCAGCCCTTTTGCACAAAAATACGGGGAATTTCTGCTTTTTTGCCCCCAAAATAAAGGGAATTTCTGCATTTTTGCACCAATATTAGGAAAATTTCTGCAATTTTGCTCCAAAATACGGGTCATTTCTGCCTTTTTGCCGGATATTAAGTGGTATTTCTGCCTTTTTGTCCAGAAATAAGTGAAATTTCTGCAATTTTAGCCAAAAATTAGGAATTTCATTTTTTGCCCCAAAATAAGAAAAATTTCTGCCATTTTGCCCTGAAATATTTGAAATTTCTGCAATTTTACCCCAAAATAAGGGAAATTTCTTCTTTTTTGCCCCAAAATAAGGGGAATTTCAGCCTTATTACCTCAAAATAATGGGAATATCTGCCTTTTTGCCCCAAAATATATAGAATTTCTGCCTTTTTGCCCCAAAATGAGGAAAATTTCTGCAATTTTGCCTTAAAATAAGGGGAAATTCTCTCTTTTTTTGACCCAAAATAAAGGAAATTTCAGCCTTTTTACCTGAAAATAAGTGAAATTTATGCAATTTTGCACCAAATAAAAGAAATTTCTGATTTTTGCCCCAAAATAAGGAGAATTTCTGTATTTTTGCCCCAAAATAAAGGGAATTTCTGCCTTTTTGCCCCAAAATTAGGGGAGTTTCTGCAATTTTGCTTCAAAATACAGGGAATTTCTTCCTCTTTTTTCGAAAATAAGGGGAACTTCTGCCTTTTTGCCCCAAATAAAGAGAATTTCTGCATTTTTGCCCCAATATTAGGGGAATTTCTTCTTTTTTGCCCTGAAATATGTGAAGTTTCTGCAATTTTACCCCAAAATAAGGTGAATTTCTGCCTTTTTCCCCAAAATAATGGGAATTTCTGCCTTTTTGCCCCAAAATAAGAAAAATTTTTGCTTTTTTTTCTCTGAAATAAGTGAAATTTCTGCAATTTTTCCCTAAAATAAGGGAAATTTCTGCAATTTTTTCCCATAATAAGGGAAATTTCTGCAATTTTTCCCCAAAATAAAAGGAATTTCTGTTTTTTGCCTCCAAATAAGGGAAATTTCTGCAATTTTGCCCTAAAGTAAGGGCAATTTCTGCCTTTTGCCCCAAAATGAAGAAAATTACTTTATTTTTTACCCCAAAATTAGGTGAATTTCTGCAATTTTGCTCCAAAATACAGGGATTTTCTGCATTTTTCGCCGAAAATAAGGGGAATTTCTGCATTTTGCCGTGAAATGAGTGAAATATCTGCAGTTTTACCCCAAAATAAGGGGAATTTCTGCATTTTTGCCCAAAAATTAGGGGAATTTCTTCAATTTTGCACCAAAATACAGGAAATTTCTGAATTTTGGCTAAAAAATAAAGGGAATGTATACATTTTTGCCATAAAAAAAGGAAATTTCTTCATTTTTGCCCCAAAATAAGGGGATTTTTCACCTTTTTAACTCAAAATAAGTGCAATTTCTGCCTTTTCCCCAAAATAAACAAAATTTCTGTCTTTTTGCCCAAAAATAAAGGGAATTTCTGATTTTATGCCCCAAAATAAGAAGAATTTCAGCCTTTTTACCTCAAAAGAAGGGAAATTTCTGCCTTTTTGCCCCCAAAATAAAGGGAATTTCTGATTTTTGCACCAATATTAGTAGAATTTCTGCAATTTTGCTCCAAAATACGGGTCATTTCTGCCTTTTGCCCAAAATTAAGTGGAATTTCTGCCTTTTTGTCCGGAAATAAGTAAAATTTCTGCCATTTTAGCCAAAAATTAGGGATTTCATTTTTTTGCGCCAAAATAAGGAAAATTTCTGCCATTTTGCCCTGAAATATTTGAAATTTCTGCAATTTTGGTTCAAAATAAGGGAAATTTTTGCTTTTTTGCCCCAAAATAAGGGAAATTTCAGCCTTATTACCTCAAAATAAGAGGAATTTTTGCCTTTTTGCCCCAAAATATAAGGAATTTCTGCCTTTTTGCCCCAAAATAAGGAAAATTTCTGCAATTTTGCCCCAAAATAAGAGGAATTTCTCCCTTTTTGCCCCAAAATAAAAAAAATTTCAGCCTTTTTACCTGAAAATAAGTGAAATTTCTGCAATTTTGCCCCAAATAAAGGAAAATCCTGCAATTTTGCTTCAAAATAAGGTAAATTCCTGCAATTTTGCCCCAAAATAAGCGGAATTTCTGAGTTTTGCCCCAAAATAAGGAGAATTTCTGTTTTTTTGTCCCAACATATAAGGAATTTCTGCCTTTTTGCCCCACAATTAGGGGAATTTCTGCAATTTTGCTCCAAAATACGGGGAATTTCTGCCTTTGTGCCCGAAAATAAGGGGAATGCATACCTTTTTGCCATAAAAAAAGGAAATTCCTTTATTTTTTCTCCAAAATAAGGGGAATTTCTGCCTTTTTGCCTCTAAATAAGAGAAATTTCTGTCTTTTTCCCCCTAAACAAAGAGAATTTCTTTCTTTTTTGCCCCAAAAGAAGAAGAATTACTGACTTATTACCCTGAAATAAGTGAAATTTCTGCAATTTTGCCCCAAAATAAAGGAAATTTTTGCCTTTTTCCCAAAATAAGGGAAATTTCTGCCTTTTTACCTCAAAATAAAAGAAATTTCTGCATTTTTGCCACAAAATATTAGGAATTTTTGTTTTTTTGCCCCAAAATAAAGAAAATTTCTGCCTTTTTTGCCTGAAATAATTCAAATTTCTTCAATTTTGCCCCAAAATAAGTGAGATTTCTGCAATTTTGCCCCAAAATATAGGAAATTTCTGGAATTTTGCCCCAAAATAAGTGGAATTTCTGAGTTTTGCCCCAAAATAAGGAGAATTTCTGTCTTTTTGACGAACATATAGGGATTTTCTACTTTTTGCCCATAATTAGGGAATTTTCTGCAATTGTGCTCCAAAATACGGAGAATTTCTGCTTTTTTGCCCGAAAATAAGGGGAATATATACCGTTTGCCACAAAAAAGAAAAATTTCTTCATTTTTGCCCAAAAATAAGAGGAATTTCTGCTTTCTTACCTCAAAATAAGTGAAATTTTTGCCTTTTTACCCAAAAATAAACGGAGTCTGTCTTTTTGCCCCAAAATAAAAAGAATTTTTGAATTTTACCCTGAAATAAGTGAAATTTCTGCAATTTTGCCCCAAAGTAAGGAAAATTTCTGCCTTTTTGCCCCAAAATGTGGGGAATTACTGCATTTTTGCCCCAAAATAAAGAAAATTTCTGCATCTTTGTACCAAAATAAAAAAAATTTCTGCCTTTTTGCCCCAAAATAAGAGAAATTTTTGCGTTTTTTCCCTGAAATAAGTGAAATTTCTTCAATTTTGCCCCAAAATAAGGGAAATTTCTGCAATTTTGCCCCAAAATATAGTAAATTTCTTCAATTTTGCCTTAAAATAAGGGGAATTTCTGACTTTTTTCCCTGAAATAAGGAGAATTTCTGTCTTTTTGCCCCAAAATAATGTGAATTCCTGCATTTTCCCTCAAAATTAGGGGAATATGTGCAATTTTGCTTCAAAATACGGGGAAATCTACCTTATTGCACAAAAATAAAGGGAATTTCTGCATTTTTGCACCAATATAAGGGGAATTTCAGAAACTTAGCTTTAAAATACGGGGAATTTCTGCATTATTGCCCAAAATAAAGTGGAATTTCTGCCTTTTTGCCCTGAATTATTTGAAATTTCTGCAATTTAACCACAAAATAAGGCGAATTTCTGTTTTTGGCCCCAAAATTACGGGAATTTCTGCTTTATGCCCCAAAATAAGGCAAATTTATGACTTTTTGCCCTGAAAAAATTGAAATTTCTGCAATTTTGCCCCAAAATAATAGGGATTTCTGCTTTTTTGCCCAAAATAATGGGAATTTCAGCATTTTACCTCCAAATAAGGGGAATTTCTGCCTTTTTGCCACATAATATGGGGAATTTCTGCCCTATTGCCCTTAAATAAGGAAAATTTCTTCTTTTCTGCCCCAATTAATGAGAATTTCTGCCTTTTTGCCACAAAGTAAAGGGAATTTCTGCCTTTTTGCCCCAAAATAACGGGAATTTCAGCCTTTTACCTCAAAATAAGGGGAATTTCTGCCTTTTGCCCCAAAATATGGGTAATGTCTGCCTTTTTGTTCCAAAATAAGGAAAATTTCTAAAATTTTGTATCAAAATAAAAGAAATTTCTGCTTTTTGCCCCAAAATCAAAGGAATTTCTGACTTTTTGCCCTGAAATAAATGAAATTCCTGCAATTTTGCCCGAAAATAAGGGATATTTGTGCCTTTTTGCCCCAAAATGAGGGGAATTTCTGCCTTTTTGCCCCAAAATATGGGGACTTTCAGGATTTTACCTCAAAATAAGGGGAATTTCTGCTTTTTTTGCACCAAAATATGGGGAATTTCTGCATTTTTGCCACAAAATAAGAAAAATATCTGCAAGTCTGTAACAAAATAGAAGAAATTTTTAAAATTTTGCCCCAAAATAAGGGAAATTTCTGATTTTTGCCCCAAAATAAGGAGAATTTCTGTATTTTTGCCCCAAAATAAAGGGAATTTCTGCCTTTTTGCCCCAAAATTAGGGGAGTTTCTGCAATTTTGCTTCAAAATACAGGGAATTTCTGCCTCTTTTTCCGAAAATAAGGGGAACTTCTTCCTTTTTGCCCCAAATAAAAGGAATATCTGCATTTTTGCCCCAATATTAGAAGAATTTCTTCCTTTTTACCCCAAAATATGGGGAATTTCTGCTTTTTTTGCCCCAAAATAAGAAAAATTTCTGCAATTTTGTACCAATATAAAAGAAATTTCTGCCTTTTTGCCCCAAAATAAAAAAATTTCTGCCTTTTTTCTGAAATAAGTGAAATTTCTGCAATTTTGCCCCAAAAAAGGGAAATTTCTGCAATTTTGCCCCAATGTAAAGGAAATTTCTGCAATTTTGCCCCAAAATAAGGGGAATTTCTGACTTTATGCTCCCGAAAAAAGGAGATTTTCTGTCTTTTTGCCCCAAAATAAAGAAAATTTCTGCCTTTTTGCCTGAAAATTATGAGAATTTCTGCAATTTTACTACATAATACAGGGAATTTCTGCCTTTTAGCCCCAAAATAAAGGGAATTTCTCCATTTTCCCTCAATATTTGGAGTATTTCTGCATTTTACCTCTAAATAAGGGGAATTTCTGCATTTTACCTCAAAATAAGAAGAATTTCTGCCTTTTGCCCCAAAATATGGGGAATTTCTGCCTTTTTGTTCCAAAATAAGGAAAATTTCTTAAATTTTGTACCATAATAAAAGAAATTTCGGCTTTTTGCCCCAAAATAAGGGGAATTTCTGACTTTTTGCCCTGAAATAAATGAAATTTTTGCAATTTTTCCTAAAAATAAGGGAAATTTGTGCCTTTTTGCCCTAAAATAAAGGGAATTTCGGCCTTTTGCCCTAAAAAATAGGGAATTTCTGCCTTTTTGCCTGAAAATAAGAAGAATACATACCTTTTTGCCATAAAAAAGGTAAATTTCTTCATTTTTGCTCCAAAATAATGGGAATTTCTGCTTTTTTGCCTCTAAATAAGTGTAATTTCTGTTTTTTTCCCCGAAAACAAAGAGAATTTCTGTCTTTTTTGCCCCAAAATAAGAAAAATTTCTGACTTGTTACCCTGAAATAAGTGAAATTTCTGCAATTTTGCCCCAAAATAAGGGAAATTTCTGCATTTTAGTCTCCAAATAAGGGAATTTCACCCTTTTTACCTCAAAATAAGGGGAATTTCTGAATTTTGGCACAAAATATTAGGAATTTCTGCCTTTTTGCCCCAAAATAAGGAAAATTTCTGCCTTTTTTACCTGAAATAAGTGAAATTTCTGCAATTTTGCCGCAAAATAAGTGAAATTTCTGCAATTTTGCCCCAAAATAAGGGAAATTTCTAGAATTTTGCCCCAAAATAATTGGAATTTCTGAGTTTTGCCCCAAAATAATGTGAATTTCTGCCTTTTTGCCCCACATTAGGGGAATTTCTGCAATTCTGCTCAAAGATACGGGGAATTTCTGCCTTTTTGCCCGAAAATAAAGGGAATGCATACCTTTTTGACATAAAAAAGGGAAATTTCTTCTTTTTTGCCCCAAAATAAGGGAAATTTGCTTTTTTGCCCTGAAATATGTGAAATTTCTGCAATTTTAGCCCAAAATAAGGTGAATTTCTGCCTATTTGCCCCAAAATAATGGGAATTTCTGCTTTTTGCCCCAAAATAAGAAAAATTTTTGCTTTTTTTCTCTGAAATAAGTGAAATTTCTAAAATTTTGCCCTAAAATAAGGGAAATTTCTGCCATTTTCCCCATAATAAGAGAAATTTCTTCAATTTTGCCCCAAAATAAAGGGAATTTCTCTTTTTTTGCACCCAAATAAGGAAAATTTCTGCAATTTTGCCCTAAAATAAGGGAAATTTCTGCCTTTTGCCCCAAAATAAAAAGAATTTCTGCCTTTTTGCCCCAAAATAAGGAAAATTACTGTATTTTTTACCCCAAAATTAGGTGAATTTCTGCAATTTTGCTCCAAAATACGGGGATTTTCTGCCTTTTTCGCCAAAAATAAGGGGAATTTCTTCCATTTTGCTGCAAAATAAGTGAAATTTCTGCAGTTTTACCCAAAAATAAGGGGAATTTCTGCCTTTTAGCCCCAAAATTAGGGGAATTTCTGCAATTTTGGTACAAAAATATGGGGAATTTCTGCCTTTTTGCCCGAAAATAAAGGAAATGTTTACCTTTTTTCTATAAAACAAAGGAAATTTTTTCATTTTTGCCCCCAAAAAAGGGGATTTTCCGCCTTTTTGACTCAAAATTAGTGCAATTTCTGCCTTTTCTTCAAAAATAAACAAAATTTCTGTCTTTTTGCACCAAAATAAGGGAAATTTCTGACTTTTTGACCAAAAATAAGTGTAATTTCAGCCTTTTTATCTCATAATAAGGGGAATTTCTGCCTTTTTGCCCCAAATATGGGAAATTTCTGCTTTTTTGCCCCAAAATATGAAAAATTTCTGCAATTTTGTACCAAAATAAAAGAAATTTCTTCCTTTTTGCCCCTAAATAAGAAAATTTCTGCCTTTTTTCTGAAATAAGTGAAATTTCTGCAATTTTGCCCCAAAATAAGGGAAATTTCTGCCTTTTTGCCCTGAAATATGTGAAATTTCTGTAATTTTAGCCCAAAATAATTGAATTTCTGCATATTTGCCCCAAAATAATGGGAATTTCTGCCTTTTTGCCCCAAAATAAGAAAAATTTTTGCTTTTTTTCTCTGAAATAAGTGAAATTTCTGCAATTTTGCCCTACAATAAGGGAAATTTCTGCAATTTTTCTCTATAATAAGAGAAATTTCTTCAATTTTGCCCCAAAATAAAGGGAATTTCTGTTTTTTTGCACCCAAATAAGGGAAATTTCTGCAATTTTGCCCTAAAATAAGGGGAATTTCCGCCTTTTGCCCCAAAATAAAAAGAATTTCTGCCTTTTTGCCCCAAAATAAGGAAAATTACTGTATTTTTTACTCCAAAATTAGGTGAATTTTTTGCAATTTTGCTCCAAAATACGGGGATTTTTTGCCTTTTTCGCCAAAAATAAGGGGAATTTCTTCAATTTTGCTGCGAAATAAGTGAAATTTCTGCAGTTTTACCCCAAAATAAGGGGAATTTCTGCCTTTTTGCCCCAAAATTAGGGGAATTTCTGCAATTTTGGTACAAAAATATAGCGAATTTCTGCCTTTTTGCCCGAAAATAAATGGAATGTTTACCTTTTTGCCATAAAAAAAGGAAATTTTTTGATTTTTGCCCCCAAATAATGAGATTTTCTGCCTTTTTGACTCAAAATAATTGCAATTTCTGCCTTTTCCCCAAAAATAAACAAAATTTCTGTCTTTTTGCACCAAAATTAGGGGAATTTCTGACTTTTTGCCCGAAAATAAGTGGAATTTCAGCCTTTTTACCTCAAAATAAGGGAAATTTCTGCCTTTTTGTTCCAAAATATAGGGAATTTCTGCCTTTTTGCCCCAAAATAGGAAAAATTTCTGCAATTTGTAACAAAATAAAAAAAATTCTGCCTTTTTGCCCCAAAATAAGAAAATTTCTTCCTTTTTTTCTGAAATAAGTTAAATTTTTGCAATTTTGCCCCAAAATAAGGGAAATTTTTGCAATTTTGCCCCAATGTAAAGGAAATTTCTGCAATTTTGCCCCAAAATAAGGGGAATTTCTGACTTTATGCTCCCAAATAAAGGAGATTTTCTGTCAATTTGCCCCAAAATAAAGAGAATTTCTGCCTTTTTGCCCGAAAATTATGAGAATTTATGCAATTTTGCATAAAAATACGGGGAATTTCTGCCTTTGAGCCACAAAATAAAGGGAATTTCTGCATTTTGCCCCAATATTTGAGGAATTTCTGCATTTTACCTCTAAATAAGGGGAATTTGTGCAGTTTACCTCAAAATAAGAAGAATTTCTGCCTTTTGCCCCAAAATATGGGGAATTTCTGCCTTTTTTGCTTCCAAAATAAGGAAAATTTCTTCAATTTTGTACCATAATAAAAGAAATTTCTGCTTTTTGCCCCAATATAAAGGGAATTTCTGACTTTTTGCCCTGAAATAAATGAAATTTCTGCAATTTTGCCTGAAAATAAGAGAAATTTGTGACTTTTTGCTTCAAAATAAGGGAAATTTCTGCCTTTTGCCCAAAAATATGGGGAATTTCTGCCTTTATGCCCGAAATTAAGGAGAATGCATACCTTTTTGCCATAAAAAAGTTAAATTTCTTCATTTTTGCTCCAAAATAATGAGAATTTCTGCTTTTTTGCCTCTAAATATGTGTAATTACTTTGTTTTTCCCCCAAAACAAAGGAAATTTCTGTCTTTTTGCCCCAAAATAAAGAAAATTTCTGACTTATTATCCTGAAATAAGTGAAATTTCTGCAATTTTGCCTCAAAATAAGGGAAATTTCTGCCTTTTTGCCCCCAAATAAGGGGAATTTCAGCCTTTTTACCTCAAAATAAGGGGAATTTCTGAATTTTGGCACAAAATATTAGGAATTTCTGCCTTTTTGCCCCAAAATAAGGAAAATTTCTGCCTTTTTTACCTGAAATAAGTGAAATTTCTGCAATTTTGCCCCAAAATAAGTGAAATTTCTGCAATTTTGCCCAAAAATAAGGGAAATTTCTGGAATTTTGCCCCAAAATAAGTGGAATTTCTGAGTTTTGCCCAAAAATAAGGCGAATTTCTGCCTTTTTTCCCTACAATTATGGGAATTTCTGCAATTTTCCTCAAAAATACGTGGAATTTCTGCCTTTTTGCCCGAAAATAAGGGGAATGCATACCTTTTTGCCATAAAAAGGGAAATATCTTCATTTTTGCCCCAAAATAAGGGAAATTTCTGCCTTTTTGCCCTGAAATAGGTAAAATTTCTGCAATTTTAGCCCAAAATAAGGTGAATTTCTGCCTATTTGCCCCAAAATAATGGGAATTTCTGCCTTTTTGCCCAAAAATAAGAAAAAAAATTTGCTTTTTTTCTCTGAAATAAGTAAATTTTCTGCAATTTTGCCTTAAATAAGGGAATTTTCTGCAATTTTTTCCCATAATATGGAAATTTCTGCAATTTTGCCCCAAAATAAAGGGAATTTCTGTTTTTTTTGCACCCAAATAAAAGAAAATTTCTGCAATTTTGCCCTAAAATAAGGAGAATTTCTGCCTTTTGCCCCAAAATAAAAAGAATTTCTCTTTTTGCCCGAAAATAAAGAAAATTACTGTAATTTTTACCCCAAAATTAGGTGAATTTCTGCAATTTTGCTCCAAAATACGGGGATTTTCTGCCTTTTTTGCTGAAAATAAGGGGAACTTCTGCCATTTTGCTGCGAAATAAGTGAAATTTCTGCAGTTTTACCCCAAAATAAGGGGAATTTCTGCCTTTTTGCCCCAAAATTAGAGGAATTTCTGCAATTTTGCTCCAAAATATGGGGAATTTCTGCCTTTTTGCCCAAAAAAAAGGGAATGTTTACCTTTTTGCCATAAAAAAGGAAAATTTCTTCATTTTTGCCCCCAAATAAGGGGATTTTCTACCTTTTTGACTCAAAATACGTGCAATTTCTGCCTTTTCCCCAAAAATAAACAAAATTTCTGTTATTTTGCACCAAAATAAGGGGAATTTCTGACTTTTTGCTAGAAAATAAGGGGAATTTCAGCCTTTTTACCTCAAAATAAAGGGAATTTCTGCGTTTTTGCCCCAAAATATGGGGAATTTCTGCCTTTTTGCCACAAAATAGGAAAAATTTCTGCAATTTTGTAACAAAATTAAAGAAATTTCTTCCTTTTTGCCCCAAAATAAGAAAATTTCTGCCTTTTTTCTGAAATAAGTGAAATTTCTGCAATTTTGCCCCAAAATAAGGGGAATTTCTGACTTTATGCTCTCGAAAACAGGAGATTTTCTGTTTTTTTGCCCCAAAATGAGGAGAATTTCTGCCTTTTTCCCGAAAATTATGAGAAATTCTGCAATTTTGCTTCAAAATACGGGGAATTTCTGCCTTTGAGCTACAAAAGAAAGGGAATTTCTGCATTTTGCCCCAATATTTGGGGAATTTCTGCATTTTACCTCTAAATAAGGGGAATTTCTGCATTTTACCTCAAAATAAGAAGAATTTCTGCTTTTTGCCCCAAAATATGAGGAATTTCTGCCATTTTGTCAAAAATAAGGAAAATTTCATCAATTTTGTACCATAAGAAAAGAAATTTCTGCTTTTTGCCCCAAAATAAGGGGAATTTCTGACTTTTTGCCCTGAAATAAATGAAATTTCTGCAATTTTCCCCGAAAATAAGGGAAATTTGTGCCTTTTTGCCACAAAATAAGAGGAATTTCTGCCTTTTGCCCCAGAATATGGTGAATTTCTGCCTTTATGCCCGAAAATAAGAACAATGCATACATTTTTGCCAAAAAAGGGAAATTTCTTCATTTTTGCTCCAAAATAATGGGAATTTCTCCTTTTTTGCCTCTAAATACGTGTAATTTCTTTCTTTTTTTCCCAAAACAAAGGTAATTTCTGTCTTTTTGCCCCAAAATATAAAAAATTTCTGACTTATTACCCTGAAATAAGTGAAATTTCTGCAATTTTGCCTCAAAATAAGGGAAATTTCTGCCTTTTTGCCCCTAAATAAGAGGAATTTCAGCCTTTTTACCTCAAAATAAGGGGAATTTCTGAATTTTGGCACAAAATATTAGGAATTTCTGCCTCTTTGCCCCAAAATGAGGAAAATTTCTGCCTTTTTTACCTCAAATAAGTGAAATTTCTGCAATTTTGCCCCAAAATAAGTAAAATTACTGCAATTTTGCCCCAAAATAAGAGAAATTTCTGGAATTTTTCCCCAAAATAAGTGGAATTTCTGAGTTATGCCCCAAAATAAGTAGAATTTCTGCCTTTTTGCCCCACAATTAGGGGAATTTCTGCAATTTTGCTCAAAAATACGGGGAATTTCTGCCTTTTTGCCCGAAAATAAGGGGAATGCATACCTTTTTGCCATAAAAAAGGGAAATATCTTCATTTTTGCCCCAAAATAAGGGAAATTTCTGCCTTTTTGCCGTGAAATATGTGAAATTTCTGCAATTTTAGCACAAAATAAGGAGAATTTCTGCCTATTTGCCCCAAAATAATGGGAATTTCTGCCTTTTTGCCTCAAAATAAGAAAAATTTTTGCCTTTTTTCTCTGATATAAGTGAAATTTTTGCAATTTTGCTCTAAAATAAGGGAAATTTCTGCAATTTTTCCCCCTAATAAGAGAAATTTCTACAATTTTGCCCCAAAAAAAAGGAATTTCTGTTCTTTTTCACCCAAATAAGTGAAATTTCTGCAATTTTGCCCTAAAATAAGGGGAATTTCTTCCTTTTGCCCCAAAATAAAAAGAATTTCTTTTTGCCCCAAAATAAAGAAAATTACTGTATTTTTCCCCAAAATTAGGTGAATTTCTGCAATTTTGCTCCGAAATACGTGGATTTTCTGCCTTTTTCACCGAAAATAAGGGGAATTTCTGCCATTTTGCTGCGAAATAAGTGAAATTTCTGAAGTTTGACCAGAAAATAAGAGGAATTTCTGCCTTTATGCCCCAAAATTAGGAGAATTTCTGCAATTTTGTACCAAAAATATAGGGAATTTCTGCTTTTTTGCCAGAAAATAAACGGAATGTTTACCTTTTTGCCATAAAAAAGGGAAATTTCTTCATTTTTGCCCCCAAATAAGGGGATTTTCCGCCTTTTTGACTCAAAATAAGTGCAATTTCTGCCTTATCCCCAAAAATAAATGAAATTTCTGTCTTTTTGCACCAAAATAAGGGAAATTTCTGACTTTTTGCCCGAAAATAAGTGGAATTTCAGCCTTTTTACCTCAAAATAAGGGGAATTTCTGCGTTTTTTCCCCAAAATATGGGGAATTTCTGCCTTTTTGCCCCAAAATAGGAAAAATTTCTGCAATTTTGTACCAAAATAAAAGAAATTTCTTCCTTTTTGCCCCAAAATAAGAAAATTTCTGCCTTTTTTCTGAAATAAGTGAAATTTCTGCAATTTTGCTTCAAAATAAGGGAAATTTTTGCAATTTTGCCCCAATGTAAAGGAAATTTCTGCAATTTTGCCCCAAAATAAGGGGAATTTCTGACTTTATGCTTCCGAAAAAAGGAGATTTTCTGTCTTTTTGCCCCAAAATAAGGAGAATTTCTGCCTTTTTGCCCGAAAATTATGAGAATTTCTGCAATTTTGCTTCAAAATACGGGGAATTTCTGCCTTTGAGTCACAAAATAAAGGGAATTTCTGCATTTTGCCCCAATATTTGGGGAATTTCTGCATTTTACCTCTAAATAAGGGGAATTTCTGCATTTTACCTCAAAATAAGAAGAATTTCTGCCTTTTGCCCCAAAATATGAGGAATTTCTGCCTTTTTGTTCCAAAATAAGGAAAATTTCTTCATTTTTGTACCATAATAAAAGAAATTTCTGCTTTTTGCCCCAAAATAAGGGAAATTTCTGCCTTTTTGCTCTGAAATATATGAAATTTCTGCAATTTTAGCCCAAAATAAGGTGAATTTCTGTCTATTCGCCCCAAAATAATGGGAATTTCTGCCTTTTTGCCCCAAAATAAGAAAAATTTTTGCTTTTTTTCTCTGAAATAAGTGAAATTTTTGCAATTCTTCTCTAAAATAAGGGAAATTTCTGCAATTTTTCCCCATAATAAAAAAATTTCTGCAATTTTGCTTCAAAATAAAGGGAATTTCTGTTTTTTTGCACCCAAATAAGGGAAATTTCCGCAATTTTATCCCAAAATAAGGTGAATTTCTGCCTTTTTTCCCCAAAATAAGGGGAATTTCTGCCATTTTGCCTTGAAATATTTGAAATTTCTGCAATTTTACCCAAAAATAAAGAGAATTTCTGCCTTTTGCCCCAAAATAAGAGGAATTGCAGCCTTATTACCTCAAAATAAGGAGAATTTCTGCCTTTTTGCCCCAAAATATAAGGAATTTCTGCCTTTTTGCCCCAAAATCAGGATAATTTCTGCAATTTTGCGCCGAAAAGGGTAATTTCTTCCTTTTTGCCAAAAAATAAAAGAAATTTCAGCCTTTTTACCTGAAAATAAGTGAAATTACTGCCATTTTGCCCAAAATAAGGGAAATTTCTGCAATTTTGCCCCAAAAGAAGGTAAATTTCTGCCTTTTATCCCCAAAATAAAGGAAATTTCTGGAATTTTGCCCCAAAATAAGGAGAATTTCTGATTTTTGCCCCAAAATAAAAGAAATTTCTGCCTTTTGCTCTAAAATTAGGGGAATTTCTGCAATTTTGCTTCAAAATACGGGGAATTTCTGCTTTTTTGCCCGAAAATAAGGGGAATGCATACCTTTTTGCCATAAAAAAGGAAAATTTCTTCATTTTTGCCCCAAAAAAGGAAAATTTCTTCATTTTTGCCCCAAAATAAGGGGAATTTTTGAATTTTGCCCTGAAATAAGTGAAATTTCTGCAATTTTGTCCTAAAATAAGAGAAATTTCTGCCTATTTGCCACAAAATAAGGGGAATTTCTGTCTTTTTGCCCCAAAATAAGAGGAATTTCAGCCTTTTTCCTCATAATAATGGGAATCTCTGCCTTTTTGCCCCAAAATGTGGGGAATTTCTGCATTTTTGCCTCAAAATAAAGAAAATTTCTGCAATTTTGTACCAAAATAAAAGAAATTTCTGCTTTTTTGTCCCAAAACAAGAGAAATTCCTGTCTTCTTTCCCTGAAATAAGTGAAATTTCTGCAATTTTGACCAAAACAAGAAAAATTTCTCCAATTTTGCTACAAAATAAGGGAAATTTCTGCAATTTTGCCTCAAAATAAAGGGAATTTCTGACTTTTTGCCCTGAAATAAGGAGAATTTCTGTCTTTTTGCCCCAAAATAATGTGTATTTCTTCATTTTCCCTCAAAATTAGGGGAAATTGTGCAATTTTGCTTCAAAATACGGGGGATTTCAGCCTTATTGCACCAAAATAAAGGGAATTTCTGCATTTTTAACCAATATAAGGGGAATTTCTAAAATTTACTCCAAAATATGGGGAATTTCTGCCTTATAGCCCGAAATTATGTGGAATTTCTGCCTTTTTGCCCTGAAATATTTGAAATTTCCACAATTTTACCCCAAAATAAGTGGAATTTCTGTTTTTGGCCCTAAAATTAGGGGAATTTCTGCTTTTTGCCCCAAAATAAGGCAAATTTCTGACTTTTGCCCTGAAATAAGTGAAATTTCTGCAATTTTGCCCCAAAATAAGGGGGATTTATGCCTTTTTGCCCAAAAGAAGGGGAATTTCAGCATTTTACCTAAAAATAAGGGGAATTTCTGCCTTTTTGCCACAAAATATGGGGAATTTCTGCCTTATTGCCCCCAAATAAAGAAAATTTCTGCTTTTCTGCCCCAATTAACAGGAATTTCTGCCTTTTTGCCACAAAGTAAAGGAAATTTCTGCCTTTTTGCCCCAATATAAAGGGAATTTCTGCCATTTTTCCCTGAAATATTTAAAATTTCTGCAATTTTACCTTAAAATAAAGAAAATTTCTGACTTTTTGCCCCAAAATAAGAAGAATTTCAGCCTTATTACCTCAAAATAATAGGAATTTCTGCCTTTTTGCCCCAAAATATAAGTAATTTCTGTTTTTTGCCCAAAAATAAGGAAAATTTCTGCAATTTTGCCACGAAAAGGGGAATTTCTTTCTTTTTGCCCCAAAATAAAGGAAATTTCAGCCTTTTTACCTAAAAATAAGAGAAATTACTGCAATTTTGCCCCATATAAAGGAAATTTCTGCAATTTTACTCCAAAATAAAGAAAATTTCTGCAATTTTGCCCCAAAATAAAGGAAATTTCTGGAATTTTGCCCCAAATAAGGAGAATTTCTGATTTTTCCCCAAAATAAAGGGAATTTCTTCCTTTTGCCCCAAAATAAGGGGAATTTCTGCCTTTTTGCCTCTAAATAAGTGGAATTTCTGTCTTTTTCCCCCAAAACAAAGATAATTTCTGTCTTTTTTTTCCCCAAAATAAGGGGAATTTCTGACTTATTACCCTGAAATAAGTGAACTTTCTTCAATTTTGCCCCCCAAAAAAGAAAATTTCTGCCTTTTTGCCACCAAATAAAGGGAATTACAGCATTTTTACCTCAAAATAATGGGAATTTCTTCATTTTTGCAACAAAATATTAAAAATTTCTGCCATTTTGCCCTAAAATAAAGAAAATTTCTGCCTTTTTTTCCTGAAGTAAGTGAAATTTCTGAGATTTTGCCCCAAAATAAGGGAAATTTTTGCAATTTTGTTACAAAATATAAAAAATTTCTGGAATTTTGCCCCAAAATAAGTGGAATTTCAGAGTTTTGCCCTAAAATAAGGAGAATTTCTGTCTTTTTGCCCCAACATATAGGGAATTTCTGCCTTTTTGCCCCACAAGTAGGGGAATTTCTGCAATTTTGCTCCAAAATATGGGGAATTTCTGCTTTTTTGCCCCAAAATAAGGGAAATGTATACCTTTTGCCACAAAAAGGGAAATTTCTTCATTTTTGCCCCAAAATATAAGGAATTTCTGCATTTTTACCTCAAAATAATTTAAATTTCTGCCTTTTTACCCAAAAATAAACGGAATTTCTGTCTTTTTGCCTCAAAATAACGGGAATTTTTGAATTTTGCCCTGAAATAAGTGAAATTTCTGCAATTTTTCAACAAAATAAGAGAAATTTCTGCCTTTTTGCCACAAAATAAGGAGAATTTCTGTCTTTTTGCCCCAAAATAATGGGAATTTCTGACTTATTACCCTGAAATAAGTAAAATTTCTTCAATTTTGCCCCAAAATAACAAAAATTTCTGCCTTTTTGCCACCAAATAAAGGAAATTACAGCCTTTTACCTCAAAATAAGGGGAATTTCTGCATTTTTGCCACAAAATATTAAAAATTTCTGCCTTTTTGCCCTAAAATAAAGAAAATTTCTGCCTTTTTGTCCTGAAGTAAGTGAAATTTCTGAGATTTTGCCCCAAAATAAGGAAAATTTTTGCAATTTTGCCCCAAAATACAAAAAATTTTGGGAATTTTGCCCCAAAATAAGTGGAATATCAGAGTTTTGCCCCAAAATAAGGAGAATTTCTGTCTTTTTTCCCCAACATATATGGAATTTCTGCCTTTTTGCCCCACAAGTAGGGGAATTTCTGCAATTTTGCTCCAAAATACGAGGAATTTCTGCTTTTTTGTCCCAAAATAAAAGAAATGTATACCTTTTGCCACAAAAAGGGAAATTTCTTCATTTTTGCCCCAAAATATAAGGAATTTCTGCATTTTTACCTCAAAATAAGTGAAATTTCTGCCTTTTTACCCAAAAATAAATGAAATTTCTTTCTTTTTGCCCCAAAATAATGAGAATTTTTGAATTTTGCCCTGAAATAAGTGAAATTTCTGCAATTTTGCAAAAAAATAAGAGAAATTTCTGCCTTTTTGCCACAAAATAAGGGGAATTTCTGTCTTTTTGCCCCAAAATAAGGGGAATTCAGCCTTTTTCCTTATAATAAGGGGAATCTCTGCCTTTTTGCTCCAAAATATGGGGAATTTCTGCATTTTTGCCCCAAAATAAATAAAATTTCTGCAATTTTGACCAAACTAAGAAAAATTTCTCCAATTTTGCCACAAAATAAGGGAAATTTCTGCAATTTTGCCTCAAAATAAGGGGAATTTCTGACTTTTTGCCCTGAAATAAGAATAATTTCTGTCTTTTTGCCCTAAAATAATGTGTATTTCTGCATTTTCTCTCAAAATTAAAGGAATTTGTGCAATTTTGCTTCAAAATACGGGGGATTTCAGCCTTATTGCACCAAAATAAAGGGAATTTCTGCATTTTTTCACAAATATAAGGGGAATTTCTGAAATTTTGCTCCAAAATACGGGGAATTTCTGCCTTATAGCCCGAAATTAAGTGAAATTTCTGCCTTTTTGCCCTGAAATATTTGAAATTTCCACACTTTTACCCCAAAATAAAGGGAATTTCTGTTTTTGGCTCCAAAATTAGGGGAATTTCTGCTTTTTGCCCTAGAATAAGGCAAATTTCTGACTTTTTGCCCTGAAATAAGTGAAATTTCTGCAATTTTGCCACAAAATAAGGGGAATTTCTGCTATTTTGCCCAAAATACGGGGAATTTCTACCTTTTAGCCCGAAGTTAAGTAGAATTTCTGCCTTTTTGCCCTGAGATATTTGAAATTTCCACAATTTTACCCCAAAATAAAGGGAATTTCTGTTTTTGGACCTAAATTAGGGGAATTTCTGCTTTTTGCCCCACAATAAGGCAAATTTCTGACTTTTTGCCCTGAAATAAGTGAAATTTCTGCAATTTTGCCCCAAAATAAGAGGAATTTCTGCTATTTTGCCCAAAATAAGGGGAATTTCAGCATTTTACCTAATAAAAAGGGGAATTTCTGCCTTTTTGCCACAAAATGTGGGGAATTTCTGCCTTATTGCCCCCAAATAAGGAAAATTTCTGCTTTTCTGCCTTAATTAACGGGAATTTCTGCCTTTTTGCCACAAAGGAAAAAAATTTCTGCCTTTTTGCCCCAAATTAAGGGGAATTTCAGCCTTTTTACCTCAAAATAAGGGAATTTCTGCCTTTTGCCCCAAAATATGGGGAATTTCTGCCTTTTTGTTCCAAAATAAGGAAAATTTCTTCAATTTTGTACCAAAATAAAAGAAATTTCTGATTTTTGCCCCAAAATAATAGGAATTTCTGAATTTTGTCCTGAAATAAATAAAATTTCTGCAATTTTGCCCGAAAATAAGAAAAATTTGTGCCTTTTTGCCACAAAATATAAAAAATTTCTGCCTTTTTGCCACAAAATAAGAAAAATTTCTGCAATTCTGTACCAAAATAACAGAAATTTCTCCAATTTTACCCCAAAATAGGGGAAATTTCTGCAATTTTGCCCTAAAATAAGGGAAATTTCTTCAATTTTGCCCCAAAATAAGGAGAATTTTTGATTTTTGCCCCAAAATAAAAGAAATTTCTGCCTTTTGTTCCAAAATTAGGGAAATTTCTGCAATTTTGCTTCAAAATACGGGGAATTTCTGCTTTTTTGCCCGAAATTAAGGGGAATGCATACCTTTTTGCCATATAAAAGGGAAATTTCTTCATTTTTGCCCAAAAATAAGGGGAATTTCTGCCTTTTTGCCTCTAAATAAGTGGAATTTCTGTCTTTTTCCCCCAAAATAAAGGAATTTCTGTCTTTTTTGCCCCAAAATAAGGGGAATTTCTGACATATTACCCTGAAATAAGTGAAATTTTTTCAATTTTGCCCGAAAATAAGGAAAATTTCTGCCTTTTTGCCCCCAAATAAGGGGAATTACAGCCTTTTTACCTCAAAATAAAGGAAATTTCTGCATTTTTGCCACAAAATATTGAGAATTTCTGCCTTTTTGCCCTAAAATAAAGAAAATTTCTGCCTTTTTTTCCTGAAGTAAGTGAAATTTCTGCAATTTTGCCCCAAAATAAGGGAAATTTCTGAAATTTTGCCCCAAAATAAAGGAAATTTCTGGAATTTTGCCCCAAAATAAGTGGAATTTCTGAGTTTTGCCCCAAAATAAAGAGAATTTCTGTTTTTTGCCCCAACATATAGGGAATCCTTGCCTTTTTGCCGCACAACTAGGGGAATTTCTGCAATTTTGCTCCAAAATACGGGGAATTTCTGCTTTTTTGCCCGAAAATAAGGGGAATGTATACCGTTTGCCACAATAAAAAGAAATTTCTTCATTTTAGCCCCAAAATAAGAGGAATTTCTGCCTTTTTACCTCAAAATAAGTGAAATTTCTGCCTTTTTACCCAAAAATAAACGGAATTTCTGTTTTTTTGCCCCAAAATAATGGGAATTTTTGAATTTTGCCCTGAAATAAGTGAAATTTCTGCAATTTTGTCCTAAAATAAGAGAAATTTCTGCCTTTTTGCCACAAAATAAGAGGAATTTCTGTCTTTTTGCCCCAAAATAAGAGGAATTTCAGCCTTTTTTCTCATAATAATGGGAATCTCTGCCTTTTTGCTTCAAAATGTGGGGAATTTCTGCATTTTTGCCTCAAAATAAAGAAAATTTCTGCAATTTTGTACCAAAATAAAAGAAATTTCTGCTTTTTGTCCCAAAACAAAAGAAATTCCTGTCTTCTTTCCCTGAAATAAGTGAAATTTCTGCAATTTTGACCAAAACAAGAAAAATTTCTCCAATTTTGCTACAAAATAAGGGAAATTTCTGCAATTTTTCCTCAAAATAAAGGGAATTTCTGACTTTTTGCCCTGAAATAAGGAGAATTTCTGTCTTTTTGCCCCAAAATAATGTGTATTTCTGCATTTTCCCTCAAAATTAGGGGAAATTGTGCAATTTTGCTTCAAAATACGGGGGATTTCAGCCTTATTGCACCAAAATAAAGGGAATTTCTGCATTTTTCACCAATATAAGGGGAATTTCTAAAATTTACCCCAAAATATGGGGAATTTCTGCCTTATAGCCCGAAATTATGTGGAATTTCTGCCTTTTTGCCCTGAAATATTTGAAATTTCCACAATTTTACCCCAAAATAAGTGGAATTTCTGTTTTTGGCCCTAAATTTAGGGGAATTTCTGCTTTTTGCCCCAAAATAAGGCAAATTTCTGACTTTTGCCCTGAAATAAGTGAAATTTCTGCAATTTTGCCCCAAAATAAGGGGGATTTATGCCTTTTTGCCCAAAAGAAGGGGAATTTCAGCATTTTACCTAAAAATAAGGGGAATTTATGCCTTTTTGCCACAAAATATGGGGAATTTCTGCCTTATTGCCCCCAAATAAAGAAAATTTCTGCTTTTCTGCCCCAATTAACAGGAATTTCTGCCTTTTTGCCACAAAGTTAAGGAAATTTCTGCCTTTTTGCCCCAATATAAGGGGAATTTCTGCCATTTTTCCCTGAAATATTTAAAATTTCTGCAATTTTACCCCAAAATAAAGAAAATTTCTGCCTTTTTGCTCCAAAATAAGAGGAATTTCAGCCTTATTACCTCAAAATAAGAGGAATTTCTGCCTTTTTGCCCCAAAATATAAGTAATTTCTGTTTTTTGCCCAAAAATAATAAAAATTTCTGCAATTTTGCCCCGAAAAGGGGAATTTCTTTCTTTTTGCCCCAAAATAAAGGAAATTTCAGCCTTTTTACCTAAAAATAAGTGAAATTACTGCAATTTTGCCCCATATAAAGGAAATTTCTGCAATTTTACTCCAAAATAAAGAAAATTTCTGCAATTTTGCCCCAAAATAAAGGAAATTTCTGGAATTTTGCCCCAAATAACGGGAATTTCTGATTTTTGCCCCAAAATAAAGGAAATTTCTTACTTTTGCTCCAAAATAAGGGGAATTTCTGCCTTTTTGCCTCTAAATAAGTGGAATTTCTGTCTTTTTCCCCCAAAACAAAGATAATTTCTGTCTTTTTTTGCCCCAAAATAAGGGGAATTTCTGACTTATTACCCTGAAATAAGTGAAATTTCTTCAATTTTGCCCCCCAAAAAAGAAAATTTCTGCCTTTTTGCCACCAAATAAAGGGAATTACAGCCTTTTTACCTCAAAATAATGGGAATTTCTTCATTTTTGCCACAAAATATTAAAAATTTCTGCCATTTTGCCCTAAAATAAAGAAAATTTCTGCCTTTTTTTCCTGAAGTAAGTGAAATTTCTGAGATTTTGCCCCAAAATAAGGGAAATTTTTGCAATTTTGTTCCAAAATACAAAAAATTTCTGGAATTTTGCCCCAAAATAAGTGGAATTTCAGAGTTTTGCCCTAAAATAAGGAGAATTTCTGTCTTTTTGCCCCAACATATAGGGAATTTCTACCTTTTTGCCCCACAAGTAGGGGAATTTCTGCAATTTTGCTCCAAAATATGGGTAATTTCTGCTTTTTTTCCCCAAAATAAGGGAAATGTATACCTTTTGCCACAAAAAGGGAAATTTCTTCATTTTTGCCCCAAAATATAAGGAATTTCTGCATTTTTACCTCAAAATAATTTAAATTTATGCCTTTTTACCCAAAAATAAACGAAATTTCTGTCTTTTTGCCCCAAAATAAGGAGAATTTTTGAATTTTGCCCTGAAATAAGTGAAATTTCTGCAATTTTGCAACAAAATAAGAGAAATTTCTGCCTTTTTGCCACAAAATAAGGAGAATTTCTGTCTTTTTGCCCCAAAATAATGGGAATTTCTGACTTATTACTCTGAAATAAGTAAAATTTCTTCAATTTTGCCCCAAAATAACAAAAATTTCTGCCTTTTTGCCACCAAATAAAGGAAATTACAGCCTTTTACCTCAAAATAAGGGGAATTTCTGCATTATTGCCACAAAATATTAAAAATTTCTGCCTTTTTGCCCTAAAATAAAGAAAATTTCTGCCTTTTTTTCCTGAAGTAAGTGAAATTTCTGAGATTTTGCCCCAAAATAAGGAAAATTTTTGCAATTTTGCCCCAAAATACAAAAAATTTCTGGAATTTTGCCCCAAAATAAGTGGAATATCAGAGTTTTGCCCCAAAATAAGGAGAATTTCTGTCTTTTTCCCCCAACATATATGGAATTTCTGCCTTTTTGCCCCACAAGTAGGGGAATTTCTGCAATTTTGCTCCAAAATACGGGGAATTTCTGCTTTTTTGTCCCAAAATAAAAGAAATGTATACCTTTTGCCACAAAAAGGGAAATTTCTTCATTTTTGCCCCAAAATATAAATAATTTCTGCATTTTTACCTTAAAATAAGTGAAATTTCTGCCTTTTTACCCAAAAATAAATGAAATTTCTGTCTTTTTGCCCCAAAATAAGGAGAATTTTTGAATTTTGCCCTGAAATAAGTGAAATTTCTGCAATTTTGCAAAAAAATAAGAGAAATTTCTGCCTTTTTGCCACAAAATAAGGGGAATTTCTGTCTTTTTGCCCCAAAATAAGGGGAATTTCAGCCTTTTTCCTTATAATAAGGAGAATCTCTGCCTTTTTGCTCCAAAATATGGGGAATTTCTGCATTTTTGCCCCAAAATAAATAAAATTTCTGCAATTTTGTACCAAAATAAAAGAAATTTCTGCTTTTTTGCCCCAAAACAAGAGAAATTCCTGTCTTCTTTCCCTGAAATAAGTGTAATTTCTGCAATTTTGACCAAACTAAGAAAAATTTCTCCAATTTTGCCACAAAATAAGGGAAATTTCTGCAATTTTGCCTCAAAATAAGGGCAATTTCTGACTTTTTGCCCTGAAATAAGAATAATTTCTGTCTTTTTGCCCTAAAATAATGTGTATTTCTGCATTTTCTCTCAAAATTAAAGGAATTTGTGCAATTTTGCTTCAAAATACGGGGGATTTCAGCCTTATTGCACCAAAATAAAGGGAATTTCTGCATTTTTCACAAATATAAGGGGAATTTCTGAAATTTTGCTCCAAAATACAGAGAATTTCTGCCTTATAGCCCGAAATTAAGTGAAATTTCTGCCTTTTTGCCCTGAAATATTTGAAATTTCCACAATTTTACCCCAAAATAAGGGGAATTTCTGTTTTTGGCTCCAAAATTAGGGGAATTTCTGCTTTTTGCCCTAGAATAAGGCAAATTTCTGACTTTTTGCCCTGAAATAAGTGAAATTTCTGCAATTTTGCCACAAAATAAGGGGAATTTCTGCTATTTTGCCCAAAATACGGGGAATTTCTGCCTTTTAGCCCAAAATTAATTAGAATTTCTGCCTTTTTGCCCTGAGATATTTGAAATTTCCACAATTTTACCCCAAAATAAAGGGAATTTCTGTTTTTGGACCTAAATTAGGGGAATTTCTGCTTTTTGCCCCACAATAAGGCAAATTTTTGACTTTTTTCCCTGAAATAAGTGAAATTTCTGCAATTTTGCCCCAAAATAAGAGGAATTTCTGCTATTTTGCCCAAAATAAGGGGAATTTCAGCATTTTACCTAATAATAAGGGGAATTTCTGCTTTTTTGCCACAAAATGTGGGGAATTTCTGCCTTATTGCCCCCAAATAAGGAAAATTTCTGCTTTTCTGCCTTAATTAACGGGAATTTCTGCCTTTTGCCACAAAGGAAAAAAATTTCGCCTTTTTGCCCCAAAATAAGGGGAATTTCAGCCTTTTTACCTAAAATAAGGGAATTTCTGCCTTTTGCCCCAAAATATGGGGAATTTCTGCCTTTTTGTTCCAAAATAAGGAAAATTTCTTCAATTTTGTACCAAAATAAAAGAAATTTCTGATTTTTGCCCCAAAATAAAAGGAATTTCTGACTTTTTGTCCTGAAATAAATAAAATTTCTGCAATTTTGCCCGAAAATAAGAAAAATTTGTGCCTTTTTGCCACAAAATATAAAAAATTTCTGCCTTTTTGCCACAAAATAAGAAAAATTTCTGCAATTCTGTACCAAAATAACAGAAATTTCTCCAATTTTACCCCAAAATAGGGGAAATTTCTGCAATTTTGCCCTAAAATAAGGGAAATTTCTTCAATTTTGCCCCAAAATAATGGGAATTTCTGACTTTTTGCCCCGAAATAAGGAGAATTTCTGTATTTTCGCCCCAAAATAAAGGGAATTTTTGCCTTTTTGCCCCAAAATTAGGGGAGTTTCTGCAATTTTGCTCAAAAATACAGGGAATTTCTGCTTCTTTCCCCGAAAATAAAGGGAACTTCTGCCTTTTTGCCCCAAATAAAAGAAATTTCTGCATTTTTGCCCCAATATTAGGGGAATTTCTGCAATTTTGCTCCAAAATACGGGGAATTTCTGCCATTTTGCCCGAAATTAAGGGGATTTTCTGCTTTTTTGCCCCCAAATAAGGGAAATTTCTGCAATTTTATTCCAAAATAAGAAGAATTTCTGCCTTTTTTCCACAAAATAAAAGGAATTTCTGCCTTTTTGCCCTGAAATATGTGAAATTTCTGCAATTTCATTCCAAAATAATGGGAATTTCTGCTTTTTTGCCCGAAAATAAGGGGAATATATACAGTTTGCCACAAAAAAGGGAAATTTCTTCATTTTTGCCCAAAAATAAGAGGAATTTCTGCTTTCTTACCTCAAAATAAGTGAAATGTTTGCCTTTTTACCCAAAAATAAACGGAGTCTGTCTTTTTGCCCCAAAATAAAAGAAATTTTTGAATTTTACCCTGAAATAAGTAAAATTTCTGCAATTTTGCCCCAAAATAAGGAAAATTTCTGCCTTTTTGCCCCAAAATATTGGGAATTACTGCATTTTTGCCCAAAAATAAAGAAAATTTCTGCAATTTTGTACCAAAATAAAAGAAATTTCTCCCTTTTTGCCCCAAAATTAGAGAAATTTTTGCGTTTTTTCCCTGAAATAAGTGAAATTTCTTCAATTTTGCCCCAAAATAAGGGAAATTTCTGCAATTTTGCCCCAAAATATAGTAAATTTCTTCAATTTTGCCTTAAAATAAGGGGAATTTCTGACTTTTTTCCCTGAAATAAGGAGAATTTCTGTCTATTTGCCCCAAAATAATGTGAATTCCTGCATTTTCCCTCAAAATTAGGGGAATATGTGCAATTTTGCTTCAAAATACGGGGAAATCTACCTTATTGCACAAAAATAAAGGGAATTTCTGCATTTTTGCACCAACATAAGGGGAATTTAAGAAACTTAGCTTTAAAATACGGGGAATTTCTGCATTATTGCCCGAAATAAAGTGGAATTTCTGCCTTTTTGCCCTGAATTATTTGAAATTTCTGCAATTTAACCACAAAATAAGGCGAATTTCTGTTCTTTTGCCCCAAAATAAGGGGAATTTTTGAATTTTGCCCTGAAATAAGTGAAATTTCTGCAATTTTGTCCTAAAATAAGAGAAATTTCTTCCTCTTTGCCACAAAATAAGGGGAATTTCTGTCTTTTTGCCCCAAAATAAGAGGAATTTCAGCCTTTTTCCTCATAATAATGGGAATCTCTGCATTTTTGCCCCAAAATGTGGGAATTTCTGCATTTTTGCTTCAAAATAAAGAAAATTTCTGCAATTTTGTACCAAAATAAAAGAAATTTCTGCTTTTTTGTCCCAAAACAAGAGAAATTCCTGTCTTCTTTCCCTGAAATAAGTGAAATTTCTGCAATTTTGACCAAAACAAGAAAAATTTCTCCAATTTTGCTACAAAATAAGGGAAATTTCTGCAATTTTGCCTCAAAATAAAGGGAATTTCTGATTTTTGCCCTGAAATAAGGAGAATTTCTGTCTTTTTGCCCCAAAATAATGTGTATTTCTGCATTTTCCCTCAAAATTACGGCAAATTGTGCAATTTTGCTTCAAAATACGGGGGATTTCAGCCTTAATGCACCAAAATAAAGGGAATTTCTGCATTTTTCACCAATATAAGGGGAATTTCTAAAATTTACTCCAAAATATGGGGAATTTCTGCCTTATAGCCCGAAATTATGTGGAATTTCTGCCTTTTTGCCCTGAAATATTTGAAATTTCCACAATTTTACCCCAAAATAAGTGGAATTTCTGTTTTTGGCCCTAAAATTAGGGGAATTTCTGCTTTTTGCCCCAAAATAAGGCAAATTTCTGACTTTTGCCCTGAAATAAGTGAAATTTCTGCAATTTTGCCCCAAAATAAGGGGGATTAATGCCTCTTTGCCCAAAAGAAGGGGAATTTCAGCATTTTACCTAAAAATAAGGGGAATTTATGCCTTTTTGCCACAAAATATGGGGAATTTCTGCCTTATTGCCCCCAAATAAAGAAAATTTCAGCTTTTCTGCCCCAATTAACAGGAATTTCTGCCTTTTTGCCACAAAGTTAAGGAAATTTCTGCCTTTTTGCCCCAATATAAGGGGAATTTCTGCCATTTTTCCCTGAAATATTTAAAATTTCTGCAATTTTACCCCAAAATAAAGAAAATTTCTGCCTTTTTGCCCCAAAATAAGAGGAATTTCAGCCTTATTACCTCAAAATAAGAGGAATTTCTGCCTTTTTGCCCCAAAATATAACTAATTTCTGTTTTTTGCCCAAAAATAAGGAAAATTTCTGCAATTTTGTCCCGAAAAGGGGAATTTCTTTCTTTTTGCCCCAAAATAAAGGAAATTTCAGCCTTTTTACCTAAAAATAAGTGAAATTACTGCAATTTTGCCCCATATAATAGAAATTTCTGCAATTTTACTCCAAAATAAAGAAAATTTCTGCAATTTTGCTTCAAAATAAAGGAAATTTCTGGAATTTTGCCCCAAATAAGGGGAATTTCTGATTTTTGCCCCAAAATAAAGGGAATTTCTTACTTTTGCCCCAAAATAAGGGGAATTTCTGCCTTTTTGCTTCTAAATAAGTGGAATTTCTGTCTTTTTCCCCCAAAACAAAGATAATTTCTGTCTTTTTTTGCCCCAAAATAAGGGGAATTTCTGACTTATTACCCTGAAATAAGTGAAATTTCTTCAATTTTGCCCCCCAAAAGAGAAAATTTCTGTCTTTTTGCCACCAAATAAAGGGAATTACAGCCTTTTTACCTCAAAATAATGGGAATTTCTTCATTTTTGCCACAAAATATTAAAAATTTCTGCCATTTTGCCCTAAAATAAAGAAAATTTCTGCCTTTTTTTCCTGAAGTAAGTGAAATTTCTGAGATTTTGCCCCAAAATAAGGGAAATTTTTGCAATTTTGTTCCAAAATACAAAAAATTTCTGGAATTTTGCCCCAAAATAAGTGGAATTTCAGAGTTTTGCCCTAAAATAAGGAGAATTTCTGTCTTTTTGCCCCAACATATAGGGAATTTCTGCCTTTTTGCCCCACAAGTAGGGGAATTTCTGCAATTTTGCTCCAAAATATGGGTAATTTCTGCTTTTTTGCCCCAAAATAAGGGAAATGTATACCTTTTGCCACAAAAAGGGAAATTTCTTCATTTTTGCCCCAAAATATAAGGAATTTCTGCATTTTTACCTCAAAATAATTTAAATTTCTGCCTTTTTACCCAAAAATAAACGGAATTTCTGTCTTTTTGCCCCAAAATAAGGGGAATTCCTGCATTTTCCCTCAAAATTAGGGGAATATGTGCAATTTTGCTTCAAAATACGGGGAAATCTACCTTATTGCACAAAAATAAAGGGAATTTCTGCATTTTTGCACCAATATAAGGGGAATTTCAGAAACTTAGCTTTAAAATACGGGAATTTCTGCGTTATTGCCCGAAATAAAGTGGAATTTCTGCCTTTTTGCCCTGAATTATTTGAAATTTCTGCAATTTAACCACAAAATAAGGCGAATTTCTGTTTTTGGCCCCAAAATTACGGGAATTTCTGCTTTATGCCCCAAAATAAAGCAAATTTCTGACTTTTTGCCCTGAAAAAATTGAAATTTCTGCAATTTTGCCCCAAAATAATAGGAATTTCTGCTTTTTTGCCCAAAATAAAGGGAATTTCAGCTTTTTACCTCCAAATAAGGGGAAATTCTGCCTTTTTGCCACAAAATATGGGGAATTTCTGCCCTATTGCCCTTAAATAAGAAAAATTTCTTCTTTTCTGCCCCAATTAATGAGAATTTCTGCCTTTTTGCCACAAAGTAAAGGGAATTTCTGCTTTTTTGCCCCAAAATAACGGGAATTTCAGCCTTTTACCTCAAAATAAGGGGAATTTCTGCCTTTTGCCCCAAAATATGGGTAATGTCTGCCTTTTTGTTCCAAAATAAGGAAAATTTCTAAAATTTTGTATCAAAATAAAAGAAATTTCTGCTTTTTGCCCCAAAATCAAATGAATTTCTGACTTTTTGCCCTGAAATAAATGAAATTCCTGCAATTTTGCCCGAAAATAAGGGATATTTGTGCCTTTTTGCCCCAAAATGAGGGGAATTTCTGCCTTTTTGCCCCAAAATATGGGGACTTTCAGGATTTTACCTCAAAATAAGGGAAATTTCAGCTTTTTTGCACCAAAATATGGGGAATTTCTGCATTTTTGCCACAAAATAAGAAAAATTTCTGCAAGTCTGTAACAAAATAGAAGAAATTTTTAAAATTTTGCCCCAAAATAAGGGAAATTTCTGATTTTTGCCCCAAAATAAGGAGAATTTCTGTATTTTTGCCCCAAAATAAAGGGAATTTCTGCCTTTTTGCCTTAAAATTAGGGGAGTTTCTGCAATTTTGCTTCAAAATACAGGGAATTTCTGCCTCTTTTTCCGAAAATAAGGGGAACTTCTTCCTTTTTGCCCCAAATAAAAGGAATATCTGCATTTTTGCCCCAATATTAGAAGAATTTCTGTACTTTTGCTCCAAAATATGGGGAATTTCTGCCTTTTTACCTGAAATTAAGGGGATTTTCTGCATTTTTGTCCCCAAATAAAGGAAATTTCTGCAATTTTATCCAAATATAAGGGGAATTTGTGCCTTTTTGCCCCAAAATAATGGGAATTTCGGCCTTTTGCCCTGAAATATGTGAAATTTCTGCAATTTTACCTTAAAATAAGGTGAATTTCTGCCTTTTTGCCCAAAAATAATGGGAATTTCTGCCTTTTTGCCCGAAAATAAGAAAAATTTTTGCTTTTATTCTTTGAAATAAGTGAAATTTCTGCAATTTTGCCCTAAAATAATGGAAATTTCTGCAATTTTTCCCCATAATAAGAAAATTTTCTGCAATTTTGCTCCAAAATAAAAGGAATTTCTGTTTTTTGCCTCCAAATAAGGGAAATTTCTGCAATTTTATCCCAAAATAAGGGGAATTTCTGCATTTTTGCCCCAAAATAAGGGGAAATTCTGCCTTTTTGCCCTGAAATAAGTGAAATTTCTGCAGTTTTATCCCAAAATAAGGGGAATATCTGCCTTTTTGCACAAAAATTAGGGGAATTTCTGCAATTTTGCTCCAAAATACGGGGAATTTCTGCCTCTTTGCCCGAAAACAAAGTGAATGTATACCTCTTTGCCATAAAAAAGGGAAATTTCTTCATTTTTGCCCCAAAAAAGGGGGATTTTCTGCCTTTTTGACTCAAAATAAGTGCAAATTCTGACTTTTCCCCAAAAATAAACGAAATTTCTGTCTTTTTGCACCAAAATAAAGTTAATTTCTGACTTTTTGCCCGAAAATAAGGGGAATTTCAGCATTTTTACCACAAAATAAGGGGAATTTCTTCCTTTTTGCCCCAAAATATGGGGAATTTCTGCTTTTTTGCCCCAAAATAAGAAAAATTTCTGCAATTTTGTACCAATATAAAAGAAATTTCTGCCTTTTTGCCCCAAAATAAATAAATTTCTGACTTTTTTCTGACATAAGTGAAATTTCTGCATATTTGCCCCAAAAGAAGGGAAATTTCTGCAATTTTGCCCCAATGTAAAGGAAATTTCTGCAATTTTGCCCCAAAATAAGGGGAATTTCTGACTTTATGCCCCCGAAAAAAGGAGATTTTCTGTCTTTTTGCCCCAAAATAAAGAAAATTTCTGCCTTTTTGCCTGAAAATTATGAGAATTTCTGCAATTTTACTACATAATACAGGAAATTTCTGCCTTTTAGCCCCAAAATAAAGGGAATTTCTCCATTTTCCCTCAATATTTGGAGAATTTCTGCATTTTACCTCTAAATAAGGGGAATTTCTGCATTTTACCTCAAAATAAGAAGAATTTCTGCCTTTTGCCCCCAAATATGGGGAATTTCTGCTTTTTTTTCCAAAATAAGGAAAATTTCTTCAATTTTGTACCATAATAAAAGAAATTTCTGCTTTTTGCCCCAAAATAAGGGGAATTTCTGACTTTTTGCCTTGAAATAAATGAAATTTTTGCAATTTTCCCTAAAAATAAGGGAAATTTGTGACTTTTTGCCCCAAAATAAGGGGAATTTCGGCCTTTTGCCCTAAAAAATGGGGAATTTCTGCCTTTTTGCCCGAAAATAAGAAGAATGCATACCTTTTTGCCATAAAAAAGGTAAATTTCTTCATTTTTGCTCCAAAATAATGAGAATTTCTGCTTTTTTGCCTCTAAATAAGTGTAATTTCTGTCTTTTTCCCTGAAAACAAAGAGAATTTATGTCTTTTTTGCCCCAAAATAAGGAAAATTTCTGACTTATTACATTGAAATAAGTGAAATTTCAGCAATTTTGTCCCAAAATAAGGGAAATTTCTGCCTTTTTGTCTCCAAATAAGGGGAATTTCAGCCTTTTTACCTCAAAATAAGGGGAATTTATGAATTTTGGCACAAAATATTAGGAATTTCTGCCTTTTTGCCCCAAAATAAGGAAAATTTCTGCGTTTTTTACCTGAAATAAGTGAAATTTCTGCAATTTTGCCCCAAAATAAGTGAAATTTCTGCAATTTTGCCCCAAAATAAAGGAAATTTCTGGAATTTTGTTCCAAAATAATTGGAATTTCTGAGTTTTGCCCCAAAATAAGGTGAATTTCTGCCTTTTTGCCCCGCATTAGGGGAATTTCTGCAATTTTGCTCAAAAATACGGGGAATTTCTGCCTTTTTGCCCGCAAATAAAGGGAATGCATACCTTTTTGCCATAAAAAAGGGAAATTTCTTCTTTTTGCCCCAAAATAAGGGAAATTTCTGCTTTTTTGCCCTGAAATATGTGAAATTTCTGCAATTTTAGCCCAAAATAAGTTGAATTTCTGCCTATTTGCCCCAAAATAATAGGATTTTCTGCCTTTTTGCCCCAAAATAAGAAAAATTTTTGCTTTTTTTCTCTGAAATAAGTGAAATTTCTGAAATTTTGCCCTAAAAAGAGGGAAATTTCTGCCATTTTCCCCATAATAAGAGAAATTTCTTCAATTTTGCCCCAAAATAAAGGGAATTTCTATATTTTTTGCACACAAGTAAGGAAAATTTCTGCAATTTTGCACTAAAATAAGGGGAATTTCTGCCTTTTGCCCCAAAATAAAAAAAAAATTCTGCCTTTTTGCCCCAAAATAAGGAAAATTACTGTATTTTTTACCCCTAAATTAGGTGAATTTCTGCAATTTTGCTCCAAAATACGGGGATTTTTCTGCCTTTTTCGCCAAAAATAAGGGGAATTTCTTCCATTTGCTGCAAAATAAGTGAAATTTCTGCAATTTTACCCCAAAATAAGGGGAATTTCTGCCTTTTTGCCCCAAAATTAGGGGAATTTCTGCAATTTTGGTACAAAAATATGGGGAATTTCTGCCTTTTTGCATCGAAAATAAAGGAAATGTTTACCTTTTTGCTATAAAAAAAGGGAAATTTTTTCATTTTTGCCCCCAAAAAAGGAGATTTTCCGCCTTTTTGACTCAAAATAAGTGCAATTTCTGCCTTTTCTCCAAAAATAAACAAAATTTCTGTCTTTTTGCACCAAAATAAGGGAAATTTCTGACTTTAAGACCGAAAATAAGTGGAATTTCAGCCTTTTTATCTCAAAATAAGGGGAATTTCTGCCTTTTTGCCCCAAAATATGGGGAATTTCTGCCTTTTTGCCCGAAAATAGGAAAAATTTCTGCAATTTTGTACCAAAATAAAAGAAATTTCTTCCTTTTTGCCCCTAAATAAGAAAATTTCTGCCTTTTTTTAGAAATAAGTGAAATTTCTGCAATTTTGCCCCAAAATAAGGGAAATTTCTGCATTTTTGCCATGAAATATGTGAAATTTCTGCAATTTTAGCCCAAAATAAGGTGAATTTCTGCCTTTTTGCCCCAAAATAAGAAAAATTTTTGCTTTTTTTCTCTGAAATAAGTGAAATTTCTGCAATTTTGCCCTACAATAAGGGAAATTTCTGCAATTTTTCTTTATAATAAGAGAAATTTCTTCAATTTAGCTTCAAAATAAAGGGAATTTCTGTTTTTTTGCACCCAAATAAGGGAAATTTCTGCAATTTTGCCCTAAAATAAGGGGAATTTCCGCCTTTTCCCCCAAAATAAAAAGAATTTCTGCCTTTTTGCCTCAAAATAAGGAAAATTACTGTATTTTTTACCCCAAAATTAGGTGAACTTTTGCAATTTTGCTCCAAAATACGGGGATTTTCTGCCTTTTTCGCCAAAAATAAGGGGAATTTCTTCCATTTTGCTGCGAAATAAGTGAAATTTCTGCAGTTTTACCCCAAAATAAGGGGAATTTCTGCCTTTTTGCCCCAAAATTAGGGGAATTTCTGCAATTTTGGTACAAAAATATGGGGAATTTCTGCCTTTTTGCCCGAAAATAAATGGAATGTTTACCTTTTTGCCATAAAAAAAGGAATTTTTTTGATTTTTGCCCCCAAATAAAGAGATTTTCTGCCTTTTTGACTCAAAATAAGTGCAATTTCTGCCTTTTCCCCAAAAATAAACAAAATTTCTGTCTTTATGCACCAAAATAAGGGGAATTTCTGACTTTTTGCCCGAAAATAAGTGGAATTTCAGCCTTTTTACCTCAAAATAAGGGGAATTTCTGCCTTTTTGTTCCAAAATATGGGGAATTTCTGCTTTTTTGCCCCAAAATAGGAAAAATTTCTGCAATTTGTAACAAAATAAAAAAAATTTCTGCCTTTTTGCCCCAAAATAAGAAAATTTCTTCCTTTTTTTCTGAAATAAGTTAAATTTTTGCAATTTTGCCCCAAAATAAGGGAAATTTCTGCAATTTTGCCCCAATGTAAAGGAAATTTCTGCAATTTTGCTTTAAAATAAGGGGAATTTCTGACTTTATGCTCCCAAATAAAGGAGATTTTTGTCTTTTTGCCCCAAAATAAAGAGAATTTCTGCCTTTTTGCCCGAAAATTATGAGAATTTATGCAATTTTGCTTCAAAATACGGGGAATTTCTGCCTTTGAGCCACAAAATAAAGGGAATTTCTGCATTTTGCCCCAATATTTGAGGAATTTCTGCATTTTACCTCTAAATAAGGGGAATTTGTGCATTTTACCTCAAAATAAGAAGAATTTCTGCCTTTTGCCACAAAATATGGGGAATTTCTGCCTTTTTTGCTTCCAAAATAAGGAAAATTTTTTCAATTTTGTACCATAATATAAGAAATTTCTGCTTTTTGCCCCAATATTAGGGGAATTTCTGACTTTTTGCCCTGAAATAAATGAAATTTCTGCAATTTTGCCTGAAAATAAGAGAAATTTGTGACTTTTTGCTTCAAAATAAGGGGAATTTCTGCCTTTTGCCCCAAAATATGGGGAATTTCTGCCTTTATGCCCGAAATTAAGGAGAATGCATACCTTTCTGCCATAAAAAAGGGAAATTTCTTCATTTTTGCTCCAAAACAATGGGAATTTCTGCTTTTTTGCCTTTAAATATGTGTAATTACTTTGTTTTTCCCCCAAAACAAAGGGAATTTCTGTCTTTTTGCCCCAAAATAAGGAAAATTTCTGACTTATTATCCTGAAATATGTGAAATTTTGCAATTTTGCCTCAAAATAAGGGAAATTTCTGCCTTTTTCCCCCAAATAAGGGGAATTTCAGCCTTTTTACCTCAAAATAAGGGGAATTTATGAATTTTGGCACAAAATATTAGGAATTTCTGCCTTTTTGCCCCAAAATAAGGAAAATCTCTGCCTTTTTTACCTGAAATAAGTGAAATTTCTGCAATTTTGCCCCAAAATAAGTGAAATTTCTGCAATTTTGCCCCAAAATAAGGGAAATTTCTGGAATTTTGCCCCAAAATAGAGTGGAATTTCTGAGTTTTGCCCCAAAATAAGGCGAATTTCTGCATTTTTGCCCCACAATTAGGGGAATTTCTGAAATTTTGCTCAAAAATACGTGGAATTTCTGCCTTTTTGCCCGAAAATAAGGGGAATGCATACCTTTTTGCCATAAAAAAGGGAAATATCTTCATTTTTGCCCCAAAATAAGGGAAATTTCTGCCTTTTTGCCGTGAAATAGGTAAAATTTCTGCAATTTTAACCCAAAATATGGTGAATTTCTGCCTATATGCCCCAAAATAATGGGAATTTCTTCCTTTTTGCCCAAAAATAAGAAAAAATTTTGCTTTTTTTCTCTGAAATAAGTGAAATTTCTGCAATTTTGCCCTAAAATAAGGGAATTTTCTGCAATTTTTCCCCATAATATGAGAAATTTCTGCAATTTTGCCCCAAAATAAAGGGAATTTATGTTTTTTTTGCACCCAAATAAAAGAAAATTTCTGCAATTTTGCCCTAAAATAAGGAGAATTTCTGCCTTTTGTTCCAAAATAAAAAGAATTTCTCTCTTTTTGCCCGAAAATAAAGAAAATTACTGTAATTTTTACCCCAAAATTAGGTGAATTTCTGCTATTTTGCTCCAAAATACGAGAATTTTCTGCTTTTTTCGCCGAAAATAAGGGGTATTTCTGCCATTTTGCCGCGAAATAAGTGAAATTTTTGCAGTTTTACCCCAAAATAAGGGGAATTTCTGCCTTTTTGCCCCAAAATTAGAGAAATTTCTGCAATTTTGCTCCAAAATACGGGGAATTTCTGCCTTTTTGCCTGAAAATAATAGGAATGTATACTTTTTTGCCATAAAAAAAAGCAATTTCTTCACTTTTGCCCCAAAATAAGGGGATTTTCCTCCTTTTTGACTCAAAATAAGTGCAATTTCTGCCTTTTTCCCAAAAAATAAATGGAATTTCTGTATTTTTGCCCCAAAATAATGGGAATTTCTGAATTTTGCCCTGAAATAAGTGAAATTTCTAAAATTTTTCCCCAAAATAAGGGAAATGTCTGCTTTTTGCCCCAAAATAAGGGGAATTTCTGCCTTTTTGCTTCAAAGAAAAAAAAAGATTTTTGCAATTTTGTACCAAAATAAAAGAAATTTCTGCCTTTTTGTTTCAAAATAAGAAAAATTTCTGCCTTTTTTCATGAAATATGTGAAATTTCAGCAATATTGCCCTAAAATAAGGGAAGTTTTTGCAATTTTGCCACAAAGTAAAAGAAATTTATGCAATTTTGCCCCAAATAAGGGGAATTTTTGACTTATTGCACCCAAAATAAAAGGAGATTTTCTGTCTTTGTGCCCCAAAATAAGGAGAATTTCAGCCTTTTTGCCCAAAAATTATGAGAATTTCTGCAATTTTTCTTCAAAATACGGAAAATTTCTGCCCTTTAGCCCCAAAATAAAGGGAATTTCTGCATTTTTCCCCAATACTAGGGGAATTTCTGCATTTTACCTCAAAAAGAGAATTTCTGCATTTTGCCCCAAATTATGGGGAATTTCAGCATTTTACCTCAAAATAAGAAGAATTTCAGCCTTTTTGCACCAAAATATGGGGAATTTCTTCCTTTTTGCCCCCAAAATAAAGTAAATTTCTGCATTTTTGCCCCAATATTAGAGGAATTTCTGCAATTTTGCTCCAAAATAAGGGGCATTTCTGCCTTTTTGCCCAAAATTAAGAAGATTTTCTGCCTTTTGCCCCCAAATAAGGGAAATTTCTGCAATTTTATACCAAAATAAGGGAAATTTCTGCCTTTTTGCCCCAAAATAAGAAAAATTATTGCTTTTTTTTCTGAAATAAGTGAAATTTCTGCAATTTTGCCCTAAAATAAGGGGAAATTCTGCCATTTGCCCCAAAATAAGAGGAATTTCTGCCTTTTTGCCAAAAAATAAAGAAAATTACTGAATGTTTTACCCCAAAATTGGGTGAATTTCTGTAATTTTGCTCCAAAATACGAGGATTTTCTGCCTTTTTCGCTGAAAATAAAGAGAATTTCTGCCCTTTTGCCGTGAAATAAGTGAAATTGCTGCAGTTTTACTCCAAAATAAAAGTGAATTTCTGCATTTTGCCACAAAATTAGGGGAATTTCTGCATTTCTGCTTCAAAATACGGGGAATTTCTGCCTTATTGTCCGAAAATAAAGGGAATGTATACCTTTTTGCCATAAAAAGTGAAATTTCTTCACTTTTGCCCAAAAATAAGGGGATTTTCCTTCTTTTTGACTCAAAATAAGTGCAATTTCTGCATTTCCCCCAAAAATAAACGAAATTTCTACCTTTTTGCCCCCAAATAAGGGGAATTTCTGACTTTTTGCCCTGAAATAAGTGAAATTTCTAAAATTTTTCCCCAAAATAAGGAAAATGTCTGCTTTTTGCCCCAAAATAAGGGGAATTTCTGCCTTTTTGCCCCAAATAAGGGGAATTTCAGCATTTTTACCTAAAAATAAGGGGAATTTCTGCCTTTTGCCCCAAAATATGGGGAATTTCTGCCTTTTTGCCCCAAAATAGGAAATATTTCTGCAATTTTGTACCAAAATAAAAGAAATTTCTGCCTTTTTGCTCCAAAATAAGAGAAATTTCTGCCTTTTTTCTCTGAAATAAGTGAAATTTCTGCAATTTTGCTTCAAAATGAGGGAAATTTTTGAAATTTTGCCCCAAATTAGGGGATTTTCTGACTTTTTGCCCCTGAAAAAAGGAGATTTTCTGTTTTTTTGCCCCAAATTAAGGAGAATTTCAGCATTTTTGCCCGAAAATTAAGAGAATTTCTGCAATTTTTCTTCAAAATACAAAAAATTTCTGCCTTTTAGCCCCAAAATATAGGGAATTTCTGCATTTTTCCCCAATATTAGGGGAATTTCTACATTTTACCTTTAAATAAGGGGAATTTCTGTGTTTTACCTCAAAATAAGAAGAATTTCTGCCTTTTACCCCAAAATATGGGGAATTTCTTTCTTTTTATTCCAAAATAAAAAAAATTTTTTCAATTTTGTACCATAATAAAAGAAATTTCTCCTTTTTGCCCCAAAATAGGGGGAATTTCTGACTTTTTACTGTGAAATAAATGAAATTTCTGCAATTTTGCCCGAAAATAAGGGAAATTTGTACCTTTTTGCCCGAAAATAATGGGAATTTCTGTTTTTTGCCCCAAAATATGGGGAATTTCAGAATTTTACCTCAAAATAAGGGGAATTTCTGCCTTTTTGCCCCAAAATAATGCGAATTTCTGCTTTTTGCCCCAAAATAAGAAAAATTTTTGCTTTTTTCTGAAATAAGTGAAATTTCTGCAATTTTCCCCTAAAATAAGGGAAATTTCTGCAATTTTTCCCCATAATAAAGCAAATTTCTGCAATTTTGCCGCAAAATTAGGGGAATTTCTGTTTTTTGCCCCCAAATAAGAGAAATTTCTGCAATTTTGCCCTAAAATAAGGGGAATTTTTGCCATTTTGCCCGGAAATAAGTGAAATTTTTGCAGTTTTACCCCAAAATAAGAGGAATTTCTGCCTTTTTGCCCCAACATTAGGGGAATTTCTGCAATTTTGCTTCAAAATACGGGGAATTTATGCCTTTTTGCCCGAAAATAAAGGGAATGTATACCTTTTTGCCAGAAAAAAGGGAAATTTCTTCACTTTTGCCCCAAAATAAGGGGATTTTCCACCTCTTTGACTCAAAATAAGTGCAATTTCTGCCTTTTCCCCAAAAATAAATGGAATTTCTGTCTTTTTGCCCCAAAATAAGGGGAATTTCTGACTTTTTGCCCTGAAATAAGTGAAATTTCTAAAAATTTTTCCCCAAAATAAGGGAAATGTCTGCTTTTTGCCCCAAAATAAGGGGAATTTCTGCCTTTTTGCCCCAAAATAAGGGGAATTTCACCCTTTTTTCCTCAAAATAAGGGGAATTGCTGCCTTTTTGCCCCCAAATAAGAAAAACTTGTGCAATTTTGTACCAAAATAAAAGAAATTTCTGCCTTTTTGCCCCAAAATAAGAGAAATTTCTGCCTTTTTTTTCTGAAATAAGTGAAATTTCTGCAATTTTGTCCCAAAATAAGAAAAATTTATGCAATTTTGCCCCAATGTAAAGGAAATTTCTGCAATTTTGCCCCAAAATAAGGGGATTTTCAACTTTTTGCTCCCGAAAAAAGGGGATTTTCTGTCTTTATGCCCCAAAATAAAAAGAATTTCTGCCTTTTTGCCAGAAAATTATGAGAATTTATGCAATTTTGCTTCAAAATACAGGGAATTTCTGCCTTTTAGCTTCAAAATAAAGGGAATTTCTGCATTTTACCTCAAAAGAAGAATAATTTCTGCATTTTGCCCCAAAATATGGGGAATTTCTGCCTTTTTGTTCCAAAATAAAGAAAATTTCTTCAATTTTGTACCATAATTAAAGAAATTTCTGCTTTTTGCCGCAAAATAAGGGAAATTTGTGCCTATTTGCCCCAAAATAAAAAGAATTTCTGCCTTTTGCCCCAAATATGGGGAATTTCAGCATTTTAGCTCAAAATAAGAATAATTTCAGCCTTTTTGCACCAAAATACAAGGAATTTCTGCCTTTTTGCCCCCAAAATAAAGGGAATTTCTGCATTTTTGCACCAATATTAGGGGAATTTCTGCAATTTTGCTCCAAAATACGGGTCATTTCTGGCTTTTTGCCCGAAATTAAGTGGAATTTCTGCCTTTTTGTCCGGAAATAAGTGAAATTTCTGCAATTTTAGCCAAAAATTAGGGATTTCATTTTTTTGTCCCAAAATAAGGGAAATTTCTGCTATTTTGCCATGAAATATTTGAAATTTCTGCAATTTTATCCCAAAATAAGAGGAATTTCTGCCTTTGTGCTCCAAAATAATGAAAATTTCAGCCTTATTACCTCAGAATAAGGGGAATTTCTGCTTTTTGCCCCAAAATATAAGAAATTTCTGCGTTTTTGCCCCAAAATAAAGAAAATTTCTGCAATTTTGCCCCAAAATAAGGGGAATTTCTCCCTTTTTGCCCAAAAATAAAGGAAATTTCAGCCTTTTTACCTGAAAATGAGTAAAATTTCTGCAATTTTTCCCCAAATAAGGGAAATTTCTGCAATTTTTCCCCAAAATAAGGTAAATTCCTGCAATTTTGACCAAAAATAAGTGGAATTTCTGAGTTTTGCCCCAAAATAATGAGAATTTCTGTTTTTTTGCTCCAACATATAGGAAATTTCAGCCTTTTTGCCCCACAATTAGGGGAATTTCTGCAATTTTGCTCCAAAATACGGGGAATTTCTGCTTTTTTGCCCGAAAATAAGGGGAATGCATAACTTTTTGCCATAAAAAAGGGAAATTACTTCATTTTTGCTCCAAAATAAGAAGAATTTCTGCCTTTTTGCCTCTAAATAAGTGGAATTTCTGTCTTTTTCTCCCAAAACAAAAGAAATTTCTGTCTTTTTTGCCCGAAAATAAGGGGAATTTCTGACTTATTACCTTGAAATAAGTGAAATTTCTGCAATTTTGGCCCAATATAAGGGAAATTTAGGCCTTTTTGCCCCCGAATAAAAGGAATTTCAGCCTTTTTACCTCAAAATAAGGGGAATTTCTGCATTTTTGCCACAAAATATTAGGAATTTCTGCCTTTTTGCCCCCAAATGAGAAAAATTTCTGCTTTTTTTCCTATAATAAGTGAAATTTCTTCAATTTTGCACCAAAATAAGGAAAATTTCTGGAATTTTGCCCCAAAATAAGTGGAATTTCTGAGTTTTGTCCCAAAATAAGAAGAATTTCTGTCTTTTTGCCTGAACATAGAGGGATTTTCTGCCTTTTTGCCCCACAATTAGGGGATTTTCTGCAATTGTGCTCCAAAATACGAGAAATTTCTGCTTTTTTGCCCGAAACTAAGGGAAATGTATACCCTTTGCCACAAAAAAGGGAAATTTCTTCATTTTTGCCCCAAAATAAGAGGAATTTCTTCCTTCTTACCTCAAAATAAGTGAAATTTCTGCCTTTTGACCCAAAAATAAACGGAGTTTCTGTCTTTTTGCCCCAAAATATAAGGAATTATTGAATTTTGCCCTGAAATAATTGAAATTTCTGCAATTTTCCCTCAAAATAAGGGAAATTTCTGCCTTTTTGCCACAAAATAAAGGGAATTTTTGTCTTTTTTCCCCCAAATAAGGAGAATTTCAGCATTTTACCTCATAATAAGGGGAATCTCTGCCTTTTTGCCCCAAAATATAGGGAATTTCTTCATTTTTGCCCCAAAATAATGAAAATTTCTACAATTTTGTACCAAAATAAAAGAAATTTCTGCCTTTTTGCCCAAAAATAAAAAAAATTTTTGAGTTTTTTTTTCTGAAATAAGTGAAATTTCTGCAATTTTTCCCCAAAATAAGGGTAATTTCTGCAATTTTGCCCCAAAATAAAGGAAATTTCTGCAATTTTGCCACAAAATAAGGGGAATTTCTGAATTTTGCCCTGAAATAAGGAGAATTTCTGTCTTTTTGCCCCAAAATAATGTGAATTTCTGCATTTTCCCTCAAAATTAGGGGAATATGTGCAATTTTGCTTCAAAATATGAGGAAATCTACCTTATTGCACAAAAATAAAGGGAATTTCTGCATTTTTGCACCAATATAAGGGGAATTTCTGAAATTTAGCTTTAAAATACGGGGTATTTCTGCGTTATTGCCCGAAATATAGTGATATTTCTGCCTTTTTGCCCTGAAATATTTGAAATTTCTGCCATTTTACCCTAAAATAAGGGGAATTTCTGTTTTTGGCCCCCAAATTAGGGGAATTTCTGCTTTTAGCCCCAAAATAAGGCAAAAATCTCAATTTTTGCCCTGAAATAATAGAAATTTCTGCAATTTTGCCCCAAAATAACAGGAATTTCTGCCTTTTGCCCAGAATAAGGGGAATTTCAGCATTTTACCTCCAAATAAGGGGAATTTCTGCCTTTTTGCCACAAAATATGGGGAATTTCTGCCCTATTGCCCTTAAATAAGGAAAATTTCTGCTTTTCTGCCCCAATTAACGGGAATTTCTGCCTTTTTGCCCCAAAGTAAAGGGAATTTCTGCCTTTTTTCCCCAAAATAATGGGAATTTCAGCCTTTTTACCTCAAAATAAGGGGAATTTCTGCCTTTTGCTTCAAAATATGGGTAATTTCTGCCTTTTTGATCCAAAATAAGGAAAATTTCTACAATTTTGTATCAAAATAAAAGAAATTTCTGTTTTTTGTCCCAAAATCAAAGTAATTTCTGACTTTTTGCCCTGAAATAAATATAAATTCCTGCAATTTTGCCCGAAAATAAGGGAAATTTGTGCCTTTTTGCCCGAAAATGAGGGGAATTTCTGCATTTTTGCCCCAAAATATGGGGAATTTCAGGATTTTACCTCAAAATAAGGGGAATTTCAGCCTTTTTGCACCAAAATATAGGAAATTTCTGCCTTTTTGCCACAAAATAAGAAAAATTTCTGCAACTCTGTATCAAAATAAAAGAAATTTCTAAAATTTTGCACAAAAATAAGGGAAATTTCTGATTTTTGCCCCAAAATAAGGAGAATTTCTGTATTTTTGCCCCAAAATAAAGGGACTTCCTTTTTTTTGTCCCCAAATTAGGGGAGTTTCTACAATTTTGCTTCAAAATACAGGGAATTTCTTCCTCTTTTCCCGAAAATAAGGGGAATTTCTGCCTTTTTGCCCCGAATAAAGGGAATTTCTGCATTTTTGCCCCAATATTAGGGGAATTTCTTTAATTTTGCTCTAAAATACGGAGAATTTCTGCCTTTTTACCCGAAATTAAGGAGATTTTCTGCGTTTTTGCTCTCAAATAAAGAAATTTCTACAATTTTGCCCTAAAATAAGGGGAATTTTTGCAATTTTTCCCCATAATAAAGCAAATTTCTGCAATTTTGCCCCAAAATAAAAGAAATTTCTGTTTTTTGCTCCCAAATAAGGGAAATTTCTGCAATTTTGCCCTAAAATAAGGGAAATTTCTGCCATTTGTCCCAAAATAAGTAAAATTTCTGCCTTTATGCCACAAAATAAAGAAAATTACTTCATGTTTTACCCCAAAATAAGGTGAATTTCTGCAATTTTGCTCCAAAATACGAGGATTTTCTGCATTTTTCGCCGAAAATAAGGGGAATTTCTTCCATTTTGCTGCGAAATAAGTGAAATTTCTGCATTTTACCCCAAAATAAGGGGAATTTCTGCCTTTTTGCCCCAAAATTAGGGAAATTTCTGCAATTTTGCTCCAAAATACAATTTCTGCTTTTTTGCCCGAAAATAAAAAGAATGTATACCTTTTTGCCATAAAAAAGGAAATTTCTTCACTTTTGCCCCAAAATAAGGGGATTTTCCGCTTTTTTGACTCAAAATAAGTGTAATTTCTGCCTTTTCCCCAAAAATAAACGGAATTTCTGTTTTTTGCCCCAAAATAAGGGGAATTTCTGACTTTTGCCCTGAAATAAGTGAAATTTCTAAAATTTTTCCATAAAATAAAAGAAAAGTCTGCTTTTTGCCCCAAAATAAGGGGAATTTCTGCCTTTTTGCCCCAAATAAGGGGAATTTCAGCATTTTTACCTAAAAATAAGGGGAATTTCTGCCTTTTGCCCCAAAATATGGGGAATTTCTGCCTTTTTGCCCCAAAATAGGAAATATTTCTGCAATTTTGTACCAAAATAAAAGAAATTTCTGCCTTTTTGCTCCAAAATAAGAGAAATTTCTGCCTTTTTTCTCTGAAATAAGTGAAATTTCTGCAATTTTGCTTCAAAATGAGGGAAATTTTTGAAATTTTGCCCCAAATTAGGGGATTTTCTGACTTTTTGCCCCTGAAAAAAGGAGATTTTCTGATTTTTGCCCCAAATTAAGGAGAATTTCAGCATTTTTGCCCGAAAATTAAGAGAATTTCTGCAATTTTTTTTCAAAATACAAAAAATTTCTGCCTTTTAGCCCCAAAATATAGGGAATGTCTGCATTTTTCCCCAATATTAGGGGAATTTCTACATTTTACCTTTAAATAAGGGGAATTTCTGTGTTTTACCTCAAAATAAGAAGAATTTCTGCCTTTTACCCCAAAATATGGGGAATTTCTTTCTTTTTATTCCAAAATAAAGAAAATTTTTTCAATTTTGTACCATAATAAAAGAAATTTCTCCTTTTTGCCCCAAAATAGGGGGAATTTCTGACTTTTTACTGTGAAATAAATGAAATTTCTGCAATTTTGCCCGAAAATAAGGGAAATTTGTACCTTTTTGCCCGAAAATAATGGGAATTTCTGTTTTTTGCCCCAAAATATGGGGAATTTCAGAATTTTACCTCAAAATAAGGGGAATTTCTGCCTTTTTGCCCCAAAATAATGCGAATTTCTGCTTTTTGCCCCAAAATAAGAAAAATTTTTGCTTTTTTCTGAAATAAGTGAAATTTCTGCAATTTTCCCCTAAAATAAGGGAAATTTCTGCAATTTTTCCCCATAATAAAGCAAATTTCTGCAATTTTGCCACAAAATTAGGGGAATTTCTGTTTTTTGCCCCCAAATAAGAGAAATTTCTGCAATTTTGCCCTAAAATAAGGGGAATTTTTGCCATTTTGCCCGGAAATAAGTGAAATTTTTGCAGTTTTACCCCAAAATAAGAGGAATTTCTGCCTTTTTGCCCCAACATTAGGGGAATTTCTGCAATTTTGCTTCAAAATACGGGGAATTTATGCCTTTTTGCCCGAAAATAAAGGGAATGTATACCTTTTTGCCAGAAAAAAGGGAAATTTCTTCACTTTTGCCCCAAAATAAGGGGATTTTCCACCTCTTTGACTCAAAATAAGTGCAATTTCTGCCTTTTCCCCAAAAATAAATGGAATTTCTGTCTTTTTGCCCCAAAATAAGGGGAATTTCTGACTTTTTGCCCTGAAATAAGTGAAATTTCTAAAAATTTTTCCCCAAAATAAGGGAAATGTCTGCTTTTTGCCCCAAAATAAGGGGAATTTCTGCCTTTTGCCCCAAAATAAGGGGAATTTCACCCTTTTTTCCTCAAAATAAGGGGAATTGCTGCCTTTTTGCCCCCAAATAAGAAAAACTTGTGCAATTTTGTACCAAAATAAAAGAAATTTCTGCCTTTTTGCCCCAAAATAAGAGAAATTTCTGCCTTTTTTTTCTGAAATAAGTGAAATTTCTGCAATTTTGTCCCAAAATAAGAAAAATTTATGCAATTTTGCCCCAATGTAAAGGAAATTTCTGCAATTTTGCCCCAAAATAAGGGGATTTTCAACTTTTTGCTCCCGAAAAAAGGGGATTTTCTGTCTTTATGCCCCAAAATAAAAAGAATTTCTGCCTTTTTGCCAGAAAATTATGAGAATTTATGCAATTTTGCTTCAAAATACAGGGAATTTCTGCCTTTTAGCTTCAAAATAAAGGGAATTTCTGCATTTTACCTCAAAAGAAGAATAATTTCTGCATTTTGCCCCAAAATATGGGGAATTTCTGCCTTTTTGTTCCAAAATAAAGAAAATTTCTTCAATTTTGTACCATAATAAAAGAAATTTCTGCTTTTTGCCCCAAAATAAGGGAAATTTGTGCCTATTTGCCCCAAAATAAAAAGAATTTCTGCCTTTTGCCCCAAATATGGGGAATTTCAGCATTTTACCTCAAAATAAGAAGAATTTCAGCCTTTTTGCACCAAAATACAAGGAATTTCTGCCTTTTTGCCCCCAAAATAAAGGGAATTTCTGCATTTTTGCACCAATATTAGGGGAATTTCTGCAATTTTGCTCCAAAATACGGATCATTTCTGCCTTTTTGCCCGAAATTAAGTGGAATTTCTGCCTTTTTGTCCGGAAATAAGTGAAATTTCTGCAATTTTAGCCAAAAATTAGGGATTTCATTTTTTTGTCCCAAAATAAGGGAAATTTCTGCTATTTTGCCATGAAATATTTGAAATTTCTGCAATTTTATCCCAAAATAAGAGGAATTTCTGCCTTTGTGCTCCAAAATAAGGAGAATTTCAGCCTTATTACCTCAGAATAAGGGGAATTTCTGCTTTTTGCCCCAAAATATAAGAAATTTCTGCGTTTTTGCCCCAAAATAAAGAAAATTTCTGCAATTTTGCCCCAAAATAAGGGGAATTTCTCCCTTTTTGCCCAAAAATAAAGGAAATTTCAGCCTTTTTACCTGAAAATGAGTAAAATTTCTGCAATTTTTTTCCAAATAAGGGAAATTTCTGCAATTTTTCCCCAAAATAAGGTAAATTCCTGCAATTTTGACCAAAAATAAGTGGAATTTCTGAGTTTTGCCCCAAAATAATGAGAATTTCTGTTTTTTTGCTCCAACATATAGGAAATTTCAGCCTTTTTGCCCCACAATTAGGGGAATTTCTGCAATTTTGCTCCAAAATACGGGGAATTTCTGCTTTTTTGCCCGAAAATAAGGGGAATGCATAACTTTTTGCCATAAAAAAGGGAAATTACTTCATTTTTGCTCCAAAATAAGAAGAATTTCTGCCTTTTTGCCTCTAAATAAGTGGAATTTCTGTCTTTTTCTCCCAAAACAAAAGAAATTTCTGTCTTTTTTGCCCGAAAATAAGGGGAATTTCTGACTTATTACCTTGAAATAAGTGAAATTTCTGCAATTTTGGCCCAATATAAGGGAAATTTAGGCCTTTTTGCCCCCGAATAAGGGGAATTTCAGCCTTTTTACCTCAAAATAAGGGGAATTTCTGCATTTTTGCCACAAAATATTAGGAATTTCTGCCTTTTTGCCCCCAAATGAGAAAAATTTCTGCTTTTTTTCCTATAATAAGTGAAATTTCTTCAATTTTGCACCAAAATAAGGAAAATTTCTGGAATTTTGCCCCAAAATAAGTGGAATTTCTGAGTTTTGTCCCAAAATAAGAAGAATTTCTGTCTTTTTGCCTGAACATAGAGGGATTTTCTGCCTTTTTGCCCCACAATTAGGGGATTTTCTGCAATTGTGCTCCAAAATACGAGAAATTTCTGCTTTTTTGCCCGAAAATAAGGGAAATGTATACCCTTTGCCACAAAAAAGGGAAATTTCTTCATTTTTGCCCCAAAATAAGAGGAATTTCTTCCTTCTTACCTCAAAATAAGTGAAATTTCTGCCTTTTGACCCAAAAATAAACGGAGTTTCTGTCTTTTTGCCCCAAAATAAAAGGAATTATTGAATTTTGCCCTGAAATAATTGAAATTTCTGCAATTTTCCCTCAAAATAAGGGAAATTTCTGCCTTTTTGCCACAAAATAAAGGGAATTTTTGTCTTTTTTCCCCCAAATAAGGAGAATTTCAGCATTTTACCTCATAATAAGGGGAATCTCTGCCTTTTTGCCCCAAAATATAGGGAATTTCTTCATTTTTGCCCCAAAATAATGAAAATTTCTACAATTTTGTACCAAAATAAAAGAAATTTCTGCCTTTTTGCCCAAAAATAAAAAAAATTTTTGAGTTTTTTTTTCTGAAATAAGTGAAATTTCTGCAATTTTTCCCCAAAATAAGGGTAGTTTCTGCAATTTTGCCCCAAAATAAAGGAAATTTCTGCAATTTTGCCACAAAATAAGGGGAATTTCTGAATTTTGCCCTGAAATAAGGAGAATTTCTGTCTTTTTGCCCCAAAATAATGTGAATTTCTGCATTTTCCCTCAAAATTAGGGGAATATGTGCAATTTTGCTTCAAAATATGAGGAAATCTACCTTATTGCACAAAAATAAAGGGAATTTCTGCATTTTTGCACCAATATAAGGGGAATTTCTGAAATTTAGCTTTAAAATACGGGGTATTTCTGCGTTATTGCCCGAAATAAAGTGATATTTCTGCCTTTTTGCCCTGAAATATTTGAAATTTCTGCCATTTTACCCTAAAATAAGGGGAATTTCTGTTTTTGGCCCCCAAATTAGGGGAATTTCTGCTTTTAGCCCCAAAATAAGGCAAAAATCTCAATTTTTGCCCTGAAATAATAGAAATTTCTGCAATTTTGCCCCAAAATAACAGGAATTTCTGCCTTTTGCCCAGAATAAGGGGAATTTCAGCATTTTACCTCCAAATAAGGGGAATTTCTGCCTTTTTGCCACAAAATATGGGGAATTTCTGCCCTATTGCCCTTAAATAAGGAAAATTTCTGCTTTTCTGCCCCAATTAACGGGAATTTCTGCCTTTTTGCCCCAAAGTAAAGGGAATTTCTGCCTTTTTTCCCCAAAATAATGGGAATTTCAGCCTTTTTACCTCAAAATAAGGGGAATTTCTGCCTTTTGCTTCAAAATATGGGTAATTTCTGCCTTTTTGATCCAAAATAAGGAAAATTTCTACAATTTTGTATCAAAATAAAAGAAATTTCTGTTTTTTGTCCCAAAATCAAAGTAATTTCTGACTTTTTGCCCTGAAATAAATATAAATTCCTGCAATTTTGCCCGAAAATAAGGGAAATTTGTGCCTTTTTGCCCCAAAATGAGGGGAATTTCTGCATTTTTGCCCCAAAATATGGGGAATTTCAGGATTTTACCTCAAAATAAGGGGAATTTCAGCCTTTTTGCACCAAAATATAGGAAATTTCTGCCTTTTTGCCACAAAATAAGAAAAATTTCTGCAACTCTGTATCAAAATAAAAGAAATTTCTAAAATTTTGCACAAAAATAAGGGAAATTTCTGATTTTTGCCCCAAAATAAGGAGAATTTCTGTATTTTTGCCCCAAAATAAAGGGACTTCCTTTTTTTTGTCCCCAAATTAGGGGAGTTTCTACAATTTTGCTTCAAAATACAGGGAATTTCTTCCTCTTTTCCCGAAAATAAGGGGAATTTCTGCCTTTTTGCCCCGAATAAAGGGAATTTCTGCATTTTTGCCCCAATATTAGGGGAATTTCTTTAATTTTGCTCTAAAATACGGAGAATTTCTGCCTTTTTACCCGAAATTAAGGAGATTTTCTGCGTTTTTGCTCTCAAATAAAGAAATTTCTACAATTTTGCCCTAAAATAAGGGGAATTTTTGCAATTTTTCCCCATAATAAAGCAAATTTCTGCAATTTTGCCCCAAAATAAAAGAAATTTCTGTTTTTTGCTCCCAAATAAGGGAAATTTCTGCAATTTTGCCCTAAAATAAGGGAAATTTCTGCCATTTGTCCCAAAATAAGTAAAATTTCTGCCTTTATGCCACAAAATAAAGAAAATTACTTCATGTTTTACCCCAAAATAAGGTGAATTTCTGCAATTTTGCTCCAAAATACGAGGATTTTCTGCATTTTTCGCCGAAAATAAGGGGAATTTCTTCCATTTTGCTGCGAAATAAGTGAAATTTCTGCATTTTACCCCAAAATAAGGGGAATTTCTGCCTTTTTGCCCCAAAATTAGGGAAATTTCTGCAATTTTGCTCCAAAATACAATTTCTGCTTTTTTGCCCGAAAATAAAAAGAATGTATACCTTTTTGCCATAAAAAAGGAAATTTCTTCACTTTTGCCCCAAAATAAGGGGATTTTCCGCTTTTTTGACTCAAAATAAGTGTAATTTCTGCCTTTTCCCCAAAAATAAACGGAATTTCTGTTTTTTGCCCCAAAATAAGGGGAATTTCTGACTTTTGCCCTGAAATAAGTGAAATTTCTAAAATTTTTCCATAAAATAAAAGAAAAGTCTGCTTTTTGCCCCAAAATAAGGGGAATTTCTGCCTTTTTGCCCCAAATAAGGGGAATTTCAGCATTTTTACCTAAAAATAAGGGGAATTTCTGCCTTTTGCCCCAAAATATGGGGAATTTCTGCCTTTTTGCCCCAAAATAGGAAATATTTCTGCAATTTTGTACCAAAATAAAAGAAATTTCTGCCTTTTTGCTCCAAAATAAGAGAAATTTCTGCCTTTTTTCTCTGAAATAAGTGAAATTTCTGCAATTTTGCTTCAAAATGAGGGAAATTTTTGAAATTTTGCCCCAAATTAGGGGATTTTCTGACTTTTTGCCCCTGAAAAAAGGAGATTTTCTGATTTTTGCCCCAAATTAAGGAGAATTTCAGCATTTTTGCCCGAAAATTAAGAGAATTTCTGCAATTTTTTTTCAAAATACAAAAAATTTCTGCCTTTTAGCCCCAAAATATAGGGAATGTCTGCATTTTTCCCCAATATTAGGGGAATTTCTACATTTTACCTTTAAATAAGGGGAATTTCTGTGTTTTACCTCAAAATAAGAAGAATTTCTGCCTTTTACCCCAAAATATGGGGAATTTCTTTCTTTTTATTCCAAAATAAAGAAAATTTTTTCAATTTTGTACCATAATAAAAGAAATTTCTCCTTTTTGCCCCAAAATAGGGGGAATTTCTGACTTTTTACTGTGAAATAAATGAAATTTCTGCAATTTTGCCCGAAAATAAGGGAAATTTGTACCTTTTTGCCCGAAAATAATGGGAATTTCTGTTTTTTGCCCCAAAATATGGGGAATTTCAGAATTTTACCTCAAAATAAGGGGAATTTCTGCCTTTTTGCCCCAAAATAATGCGAATTTCTGCTTTTTGCCCCAAAATAAGAAAAATTTTTGCTTTTTTCTGAAATAAGTGAAATTTCTGCAATTTTCCCCTAAAATAAGGGAAATTTCTGCAATTTTTCCCCATAATAAAGCAAATTTCTGCAATTTTGCCACAAAATTAGGGGAATTTCTGTTTTTTGCCCCCAAATAAGAGAAATTTCTGCAATTTTGCCCTAAAATAAGGGGAATTTTTGCCATTTTGCCCGGAAATAAGTGAAATTTTTGCAGTTTTACCCCAAAATAAGAGGAATTTCTGCCTTTTTGCCCCAACATTAGGGGAATTTCTGCAATTTTGCTTCAAAATACGGGGAATTTATGCCTTTTTGCCCGAAAATAAAGGGAATGTATACCTTTTTGCCAGAAAAAAGGGAAATTTCTTCACTTTTGCCCCAAAATAAGGGGATTTTCCACCTCTTTGACTCAAAATAAGTGCAATTTCTGCCTTTTCCCCAAAAATAAATGGAATTTCTGTCTTTTTGCCCCAAAATAAGGGGAATTTCTGACTTTTTGCCCTGAAATAAGTGAAATTTCTAAAAATTTTTCCCCAAAATAAGGGAAATGTCTGCTTTTTGCCCCAAAATAAGGGGAATTTCTGCCTTTTGCCCCAAAATAAGGGGAATTTCACCCTTTTTTCCTCAAAATAAGGGGAATTGCTGCCTTTTTGCCCCCAAATAAGAAAAACTTGTGCAATTTTGTACCAAAATAAAAGAAATTTCTGCCTTTTTGCCCCAAAATAAGAGAAATTTCTGCCTTTTTTTTCTGAAATAAGTGAAATTTCTGCAATTTTGTCCCAAAATAAGAAAAATTTATGCAATTTTGCCCCAATGTAAAGGAAATTTCTGCAATTTTGCCCCAAAATAAGGGGATTTTCAACTTTTTGCTCCCGAAAAAAGGGGATTTTCTGTCTTTATGCCCCAAAATAAAAAGAATTTCTGCCTTTTTGCCAGAAAATTATGAGAATTTATGCAATTTTGCTTCAAAATACAGGGAATTTCTGCCTTTTAGCTTCAAAATAAAGGGAATTTCTGCATTTTACCTCAAAAGAAGAATAATTTCTGCATTTTGCCCCAAAATATGGGGAATTTCTGCCTTTTTGTTCCAAAATAAAGAAAATTTCTTCAATTTTGTACCATAATAAAAGAAATTTCTGCTTTTTGCCCCAAAATAAGGGAAATTTGTGCCTATTTGCCCCAAAATAAAAAGAATTTCTGCCTTTTGCCCCAAATATGGGGAATTTCAGCATTTTACCTCAAAATAAGAAGAATTTCAGCCTTTTTGCACCAAAATACAAGGAATTTCTGCCTTTTTGCCCCCAAAATAAAGGGAATTTCTGCATTTTTGCACCAATATTAGGGGAATTTCTGCAATTTTGCTCCAAAATACGGATCATTTCTGCCTTTTTGCCCGAAATTAAGTGGAATTTCTGCCTTTTTGTCCGGAAATAAGTGAAATTTCTGCAATTTTAGCCAAAAATTAGGGATTTCATTTTTTTGTCCCAAAATAAGGGAAATTTCTGCTATTTTGCCATGAAATATTTGAAATTTCTGCAATTTTATCCCAAAATAAGAGGAATTTCTGCCTTTGTGCTCCAAAATAAGGAGAATTTCAGCCTTATTACCTCAGAATAAGGGGAATTTCTGCTTTTTGCCCCAAAATATAAGAAATTTCTGCGTTTTTGCCCCAAAATAAAGAAAATTTCTGCAATTTTGCCCCAAAATAAGGGGAATTTCTCCCTTTTTGCCCAAAAATAAAGGAAATTTCAGCCTTTTTACCTGAAAATGAGTAAAATTTCTGCAATTTTTTTCCAAATAAGGGAAATTTCTGCAATTTTTCCCCAAAATAAGGTAAATTCCTGCAATTTTGACCAAAAATAAGTGGAATTTCTGAGTTTTGCCCCAAAATAATGAGAATTTCTGTTTTTTTGCTCCAACATATAGGAAATTTCAGCCTTTTTGCCCCACAATTAGGGGAATTTCTGCAATTTTGCTCCAAAATACGGGGAATTTCTGCTTTTTTGCCCGAAAATAAGGGGAATGCATAACTTTTTGCCATAAAAAAGGGAAATTACTTCATTTTTGCTCCAAAATAAGAAGAATTTCTGCCTTTTTGCCTCTAAATAAGTGGAATTTCTGTCTTTTTCTCCCAAAACAAAAGAAATTTCTGTCTTTTTTGCCCGAAAATAAGGGGAATTTCTGACTTATTACCTTGAAATAAGTGAAATTTCTGCAATTTTGGCCCAATATAAGGGAAATTTAGGCCTTTTTGCCCCCGAATAAGGGGAATTTCAGCCTTTTTACCTCAAAATAAGGGGAATTTCTGCATTTTTGCCACAAAATATTAGGAATTTCTGCCTTTTTGCCCCCAAATGAGAAAAATTTCTGCTTTTTTTCCTATAATAAGTGAAATTTCTTCAATTTTGCACCAAAATAAGGAAAATTTCTGGAATTTTGCCCCAAAATAAGTGGAATTTCTGAGTTTTGTCCCAAAATAAGAAGAATTTCTGTCTTTTTGCCTGAACATAGAGGGATTTTCTGCCTTTTTGCCCCACAATTAGGGGATTTTCTGCAATTGTGCTCCAAAATACGAGAAATTTCTGCTTTTTTGCCCGAAAATAAGGGAAATGTATACCCTTTGCCACAAAAAAGGGAAATTTCTTCATTTTTGCCCCAAAATAAGAGGAATTTCTTCCTTCTTACCTCAAAATAAGTGAAATTTCTGCCTTTTGACCCAAAAATAAACGGAGTTTCTGTCTTTTTGCCCCAAAATAAAAGGAATTATTGAATTTTGCCCTGAAATAATTGAAATTTCTGCAATTTTCCCTCAAAATAAGGGAAATTTCTGCCTTTTTGCCACAAAATAAAGGGAATTTTTGTCTTTTTTCCCCCAAATAAGGAGAATTTCAGCATTTTACCTCATAATAAGGGGAATCTCTGCCTTTTTGCCCCAAAATATAGGGAATTTCTTCATTTTTGCCCCAAAATAATGAAAATTTCTACAATTTTGTACCAAAATAAAAGAAATTTCTGCCTTTTTGCCCAAAAATAAAAAAAATTTTTGAGTTTTTTTTTCTGAAATAAGTGAAATTTCTGCAATTTTTCCCCAAAATAAGGGTAGTTTCTGCAATTTTGCCCCAAAATAAAGGAAATTTCTGCAATTTTGCCACAAAATAAGGGGAATTTCTGAATTTTGCCCTGAAATAAGGAGAATTTCTGTCTTTTTGCCCCAAAATAATGTGAATTTCTGCATTTTCCCTCAAAATTAGGGGAATATGTGCAATTTTGCTTCAAAATATGAGGAAATCTACCTTATTGCACAAAAATAAAGGGAATTTCTGCATTTTTGCACCAATATAAGGGGAATTTCTGAAATTTAGCTTTAAAATACGGGGTATTTCTGCGTTATTGCCCGAAATAAAGTGATATTTCTGCCTTTTTGCCCTGAAATATTTGAAATTTCTGCCATTTTACCCTAAAATAAGGGGAATTTCTGTTTTTGGCCCCCAAATTAGGGGAATTTCTGCTTTTAGCCCCAAAATAAGGCAAAAATCTCAATTTTTGCCCTGAAATAATAGAAATTTCTGCAATTTTGCCCCAAAATAACAGGAATTTCTGCCTTTTGCCCAGAATAAGGGGAATTTCAGCATTTTACCTCCAAATAAGGGGAATTTCTGCCTTTTTGCCACAAAATATGGGGAATTTCTGCCCTATTGCCCTTAAATAAGGAAAATTTCTGCTTTTCTGCCCCAATTAACGGGAATTTCTGCCTTTTTGCCCCAAAGTAAAGGGAATTTCTGCCTTTTTTCCCCAAAATAATGGGAATTTCAGCCTTTTTACCTCAAAATAAGGGGAATTTCTGCCTTTTGCTTCAAAATATGGGTAATTTCTGCCTTTTTGATCCAAAATAAGGAAAATTTCTACAATTTTGTATCAAAATAAAAGAAATTTCTGTTTTTTGTCCCAAAATCAAAGTAATTTCTGACTTTTTGCCCTGAAATAAATATAAATTCCTGCAATTTTGCCCGAAAATAAGGGAAATTTGTGCCTTTTTGCCCCAAAATGAGGGGAATTTCTGCATTTTTGCCCCAAAATATGGGGAATTTCAGGATTTTACCTCAAAATAAGGGGAATTTCAGCCTTTTTGCACCAAAATATAGGAAATTTCTGCCTTTTTGCCACAAAATAAGAAAAATTTCTGCAACTCTGTATCAAAATAAAAGAAATTTCTAAAATTTTGCACAAAAATAAGGGAAATTTCTGATTTTTGCCCCAAAATAAGGAGAATTTCTGTATTTTTGCCCCAAAATAAAGGGACTTCCTTTTTTTTGTCCCCAAATTAGGGGAGTTTCTACAATTTTGCTTCAAAATACAGGGAATTTCTTCCTCTTTTCCCGAAAATAAGGGGAATTTCTGCCTTTTTGCCCCGAATAAAGGGAATTTCTGCATTTTTGCCCCAATATTAGGGGAATTTCTTTAATTTTGCTCTAAAATACGGAGAATTTCTGCCTTTTTACCCGAAATTAAGGAGATTTTCTGCGTTTTTGCTCTCAAATAAAGAAATTTCTACAATTTTGCCCTAAAATAAGGGGAATTTTTGCAATTTTTCCCCATAATAAAGCAAATTTCTGCAATTTTGCCCCAAAATAAAAGAAATTTCTGTTTTTTGCTCCCAAATAAGGGAAATTTCTGCAATTTTGCCCTAAAATAAGGGAAATTTCTGCCATTTGTCCCAAAATAAGTAAAATTTCTGCCTTTATGCCACAAAATAAAGAAAATTACTTCATGTTTTACCCCAAAATAAGGTGAATTTCTGCAATTTTGCTCCAAAATACGAGGATTTTCTGCATTTTTCGCCGAAAATAAGGGGAATTTCTTCCATTTTGCTGCGAAATAAGTGAAATTTCTGCATTTTACCCCAAAATAAGGGGAATTTCTGCCTTTTTGCCCCAAAATTAGGGAAATTTCTGCAATTTTGCTCCAAAATACAATTTCTGCTTTTTTGCCCGAAAATAAAAAGAATGTATACCTTTTTGCCATAAAAAAGGAAATTTCTTCACTTTTGCCCCAAAATAAGGGGATTTTCCGCTTTTTTGACTCAAAATAAGTGTAATTTCTGCCTTTTCCCCAAAAATAAACGGAATTTCTGTTTTTTGCCCCAAAATAAGGGGAATTTCTGACTTTTGCCCTGAAATAAGTGAAATTTCTAAAATTTTTCCATAAAATAAAAGAAAAGTCGGCTTTTTGTTCCAAATAAGGGGAATTTCTGCCTTTTTGCCCAAAAATAAGGGGAATTTCAGCCTTTTTACCTCAAAATAATGGGAACTTCTGCTTTTTGCCCCAAAATATGGGGAATTTCTGCCTTTCTGCCCCAAAATAAAAAAAATTTCTGCAATTTTGTACCAAAATAAAAGAAATTTCTGCATTTTTGCCCCAAAATAAGAGAAATTTTTGCCTTTTTTTTTGAAACAAGTGAAATTTCTGCAATTTTGCCGCAAAATAAGGAAAATTTCTGCTATTTTGCCCCAATGTAAAGGAAATTTCTGCAATTTTGCCCCAAAATAAAGGGATTTTCTGACTTATTGCCCCCGAAATAAGGGGATTTTCTTTCTTTTTGCCCTAAAGTAAAAGAATTTCTGCCTTTTTGCCTGAAAATTATGAGAATTTCTTCAATTTTGCTTCAAAATACGGAAAATTTCTGCCTATTAGCTCCAAAATAAAGGGAATTTCTGCATTTTACCTCAAAATAAGAATAATTTCTTTATTTTGCCCCAAAATATGGAAAATTTCTGCCTTTATGTTCCAAAATAAGGAAAATTTCTTCAATTTTGTACCATAATAAAAGAAATTTCTACTTCTTGCCCCAAAATGAAGGGAATTTCTGAATTTTTGCCCTGAAATAAATGAAATTTCTGCAATTTTGCCCGAAAATAAGGGAAATTTGTGTCTTTTTGCCCACAAATAAGAAGAATTTCTGCCTTTTGCCCCAAAATATGAGGAATTTCAGCATTTTACCTCAAAATAAGAATAATTTCAACCTTTTTGCACCAAAATAGAGGGAATTTCTGTCTTTTTGCCCCCCAAAAAAGGGAATTTCTGCATTTTTGCTCCAATATTAGGGGAATTTCTGCAATTTTGCTCCAAAATATGCGTCATTTCTGCCTTTTTGCCCGAAATTAAGTGGAATTTCTGCCTTTTTGTTTGGAAATAATTGAAATTTCTGCAATTTTAGCCAAAAATTAGGGTTTTCATCTTTTTGCCTCAAAATAAGAGAAATTTCTGCCATTTTGCCCTTAAATATTTGAAATTTCTGCAATTTCACCCCAAAATAAGGGGAATTTCTGCCTTTTTGCCCCAAAAAAGAGGAATTTTTTCCTTTTTGCCCCAAAATAAAGGAAATTTCAGCCTTTTTACCTGAAAATAAGTGAAATTACTGCAATTTTGCCCCAAATAAGGGAAATTTCTGTTCTTTTGCACCCAAATAAGGGAAATTTCAGCCTTTTTACCTCAAAATAAGGAGAATTTCTGCATTTTTGCCACAAAATATTAGGAATTTCTGCCTTTTTGCCCCAAAATAAGGAAAATTTCTGCTTTTTTTCCCTGAAATAAGTGAAATTTCTTCAATTTTGCCCCAAAATAAGTGAAATTTCTGCAATTTTGCCGTAAAATAAGGGAAATATCTGGAATTTTGCCCCCAAATATGTGGAATTTCTGAGTTTTGCTCCAAAATAAAGAGAATTTCTGTCTTTTTCCCGAACATATAGGGATTTTCTGCATTTTTGCCCTACAATTTGGGGATTTTCTGCAAATGTGCTCCAAAATATGAGGAATTTCTGCTTTTTTGCCCGAAAATAAGGGGAATGTATACCTTTTGCCACAAAAAAGGGAAATTTCTTCATTTTTGCCCCAAAATAAGAGGAATTTCTTCCTTCTTACCTCAAAATAAGTTAAATTTCTTCCTTTTTACCCAAAAATAAACGGAATTTTTGTTTTTTTGCCCCAAAATAAAAAGAATTTTTGAATTTTGCCCTTAAATAAGTGAAATTTCTGCAATTTTGCCCCAAAATAAGGGAAATATCTGCCTTTTTGCCACAAAATTAGGGGAATTTCTGCAATTTTGCTCCAAAATACAGGGAATTTCTGCCTTTTTGCTTGAAAATAAAGGGAATGTATAGGTTTTTGCCATAAAAAAGGGAAATTTCTTCACTTTTGCCCCAAGATAAGGGGATTTTCCACCTTTTTGACTCATAATATGTGAATTTCTGCCTTTTCCCCAAAAATAAACGGAATTTCTGTCTTTTTGCCGCAAAATAAGGAGAATTTCTGACTTTTTGCCCTGAAATAAGTGAAATTTCTAAAATTTTTCCCCAAAATAAAGGGAATTTCTGAATTTTTGCCCCAAAATAAGGAGAATTTCAGCCTTTTTACCTCAAAATAATTGGAATTTCTGCCTTTTGGCCCCAAAATATGGTGAATTTCTGCCGTTATGCCCCAAAATAAGAAAAATTTCTGCAATATTGTACAAAATAAAAGAAATTTCTGCCTTTTTGCCCCAAAATAAGATAAATTTTTGCCTTTTTTCCCTGAAATAAGTGAAATTTCTGCAATTTTGCCCCAAAATAAGAAAAATTTCTGCAATTTTGACCCAATGTAAAGGGAATTTCTGCAATTTTGCCCCAAAATAAGGGGATTTTCTGAATTTTTGCTCCCGAAAAAAGGGGATTTTTCTGTCTTTTTGCCCCAAAATAAGGAGACTTTCTGCCTTTTTGCCCGAAAATTATGAGAATTTCTGCAATTTTGCTTCAAAATGCACGGAATTTCTGCCTATTAGCCCCAACATAAAGGGAATTTCTGAATTTTACCTCAAAATAAGAATAATTTCTGCATTTTGCCCCAAAATATGGGGAATTTCTGCCTTTTTGTTCCAAAATAAGGAAAATTTCTTCAATTTTGTACCATAATAAAAGAAATTTCTGCATTTTGCCCCAAAATAAAAGGAATTTCTGACTTTTTGCCCTGAAATAAATGAAATGTCTGCAATTTTGCCCGAAAATAAGGGAAATTTGTGCCTTTTTGCCCCAACATAAGAAGAATTTCTGCCTTTTGTCCCAAAATATGGGGAATTTCAGAATTTTACCTCAAAATAAGAAGAATTTCAGCCTTTTTGCACCAAAATACGGGGAATTTCTGCCATTTTGCCCCCAAAATAAAGTGAATTTCTGCATTTTTGCTCCAAAATACGGGTCATTTCTGCCTTTTTGCCCGAAATTAAGTGGAATTTCAGCCTTTTTGTTCGAAAATAAGTGAAATTTCTGCAATTTTAGCCAAAAATTAGGGATTTCATCTTTTTTCCTCAAAATAAGGGAAATTTCTGCCATTTTGCCCTGAAATATTTGAAATTTTTGCAATTTTACCCCAAAATAAAAGGAATTTCTGCCTTTTTGCCCCCAAATAAGGGGAATTTCAGCCTTATTACCTCAAAATAAGAAGAATTTTTGCTTTTTTACCCCAAAATATAAGGAATTTCTGCCTTTTTGTTCCAAAATAAGGAAAATTTCTGCAATTTTGCCCCAAAATAACGGGAATTTCTCCCTTTTTGCCTCAAAATAAAGGAAATTTCAGCCTTTTTACCTGAAAATAAGTGAAATTTCTGCAATTTTGCCCCAAATAAGGGAAATTTCTGCATTTTGCCCGAAAATATGGTAAATTCCTGCAATTTTGCCCCAAAATAAGTGGAATTTCTGAGTTTTGCCCCAAAATAAGGAGAATTTCTGTCTTTTTGCCCCAACATATAGGGAATTTCTGCCTTTTTGCCCCACAATTAGGGGAATTTCTGCAATTTTGCTCCAAAATACGGGGAATTTCTTCCTTTTTGCCTGAAAATAAGGGGAATGCATAACTTTTTGCCATAAAAAAGGGAATTTTCTTCATTTTTGCCCCAAAATAAGTGAAATTTCTGCAATTTTGCCCCAAAATAAAGGAAATTTCTGGAATTTTGCTCCAAAATAAGTGGAATTTCTGAGTTTTGCCCCAAAATAAGGAGAATTTCTGTATTTTTGCCCCAACATATAGGGAATTTCTGCCTTTTTGCCCCACAATTAGGGGAATTTCTGCAATTTTGCTCCAAAATACAAGGAATTTCTTCCTTTTTGCCCGAAAATAAGGGGAATGCATAACTTTTTGCCATAAAAAAGGGAATTTTCTTCATTTTTGCCCCAAAATAAGTGAAATTTCTGCAATTTTGCCCCAAAATAAAGGAAATTTCTGGAATTTTGCTCCAAAATAAGTGGAATTTCTGAGTTTTGCCCCAAAATAAGGATTATTTCTGTCTTTTTGCCCGAACATATAGGGATTTTCTGCGTTTTGGCCCTACAATTAGGGGATTTTCTGCAATTGTGCTCCAAAATACGAGGAATTTCTGCTTTTTTGCCCGAAAATATGGGGAATGTATACCTTTTGCCACAAAAAAGAGAAATTTCTTCATTTTTGCCCCAAAATAAAAGGAATTTTTTCCTTCTTACCTCAAAATAAGTGAAATTTCTGCTTTTTTACCCAAAAATAAACGGAATTTCTGTCTTTTTGCCTAAAAATAAAAGGAATTTTTGAATTTTGCCCTGAAATAAGTGAAATTTCTGCAATTTTGCCCCAAAATAAGGGAAATTTCTGCCTTTTTGCCACAAAATAAAGGGAATTTCTGACTTTTTTTCCCCAAAATAAGAAGAATTTCAGCATTTTACCTCATAATAAGGGGAATCTCTGCCTTTTTGCCCCAAAATATAGGGAATTTCTGCATTTTTGCCCAAAAATAAAGAAAATTTCTACAATTTTGTACCAAAGTAAAAGAAATTTCTGCCTTTTTGCCCAAAAATAGGAGAAATTTCAGTGTTTTTTTCTCTGAAATGAGTAAAATTTCTACAATTTTGCACCAAAATAAGGGAAATTTCTGCAATTTTGCTTCAAAATAAAGGAAATTTCTGCAATTTTGCCACAAAATAAAGGGAATTTCTGACTTTTTGCCCTGAAATAAGGAGAATTTCTGTCTTTTTGCCCCAAAATAATGTGAATTTCTGCATTTTCCCTCAAAATTAGGGGAATATATGCAATTTTGCTTCAAAATACGGGAAAATCTGCCTTATTGCACAAAAATAATGGGAGTTTCTGCATTTTTGCACCAATATAAGGGGAATTTCTGAAATTTAGCTTTAAAATACGGGGAATTTCTGCGTTATTGCCTGAAATAAAGTGATATTTCTGCCTTTTTGCCCTTAAATATTTGAAATTTCTGCCATTTTACCCCAAAATAAGGGGAATTTCTGATTTTGGCCCCAAAACTAGGGAAATTTCCGCTTTTAGCCCCAAAATAAGGCAAAAATCTCAATTTTTGCCCTGAAATAATAGAAATTTGTGCAATTTTGCCCCAAAATAACAGGAATTTCTGCCTTTTTGCCCAAAATATAGGGAATTTCAGCATTTTACCTCCAAATAAGGGGAATTTCTGCCTTTTTGCCACAAAATATGGGGAATTTCTGCCCTATTGCCCTTAAATAAGAAAATTTCTGCTTTTCTACCCCAATTAAAGGGAATTTCTGCCTTTTTGCCACAAAGTAAAGGGAATTTCTGCCTTTTTGCCCCAAAATAATGGGAATTTCAGCCTTTTTACCTCAAAATAAGGGGAATTTCTGCCTTTTGCCCCAAAATATGGGTAATTTCTGCCTTTTTGTTCCAAAATAACGAAAATTTCTACAATTTTCTATCAAAATAAAAGAAATTTTTGCTTTTTGCCCCAAAATAAAAGTAATTTCAGACTTTTTGCCCTGAAATAAATGAAAAACCTGCAATTTTGCCCGAAAATAAGGGAAATTGTGCCTTTTTGCCCCCAAATTAGGGGAATTTTTGCTTTTTTGCGCCAAAATATGGAAAATTTCAGGATTTTACCTCAAAATAATGGGAATTTCAGCATTTTTGCACCAAAATATGGGGAATTTCTGCCTTTTTGCCACAAAATAAAAAAAAATTCTGCAAGTCTGTAACAAAATAAAAGAAATTTCTATAATTTTGCCCCAAAATAAGGGAAATTTCTGATTTTTGCCCCAAAATAAGGAGAATTTCTTTATTTTTGCCCCAAAATAAAGGGAATTTCTGCCTTTTATCCAAAAAATTAGGGGAGTTTCTGCAATTTTGCTTCAAAATACAGGGAATGTTTTCCTCTTTTCCCGAAAATAAGGGGAACTTCTGCCTTTTTGCCCCAAATAATGGGAATTTCTGCATTTTTGCCCCAATATTAGAGGAATTTCTGCAATTTTTCTCTAAAACACAGGGAATTTCTGCTTTTTTACCTGAAATAAAGGGGATTTTCTGCCTTTTTGCTCCCAAATAAGAAAAATTTCTGCAATTTTATCCCAATATAATGTGAATTTCTGCCTTTTTGCCCCAAAATAAGGGGAATTTCTGCCTTTTTGCCCTGAAATATGTGAAATATCTGCAATTTTACCACAAAAATGTGAATTTCTTCCTTTTTGCCCCAAAATAATGGGAATTTCTGCCTTTTTGCCCCAAAATAAGAAAAATTTTTGCTTTTTTTCTCTGAAATAAGAGAAATTTCTGCAATTTTGCCCTAAAATAAGAGAAATTTCTGCAATTTTGCCCCATAATAAGAGAAATTTCTGCAATTTTGCCCCAAAATAAAATAAATTTCTGTTTTTTGCCCCCAAATAATGGAAATTTCTGCAATTTTGCCCTAAAATAAGGGGAATTTCTGCCTTTTGCCCCAAAATAAAGAGAATTTCTGCCTTTTTGCCCCAAAATAAAGAAAATTACTGTATTTTTTACCCTAAATTAGGTGAATTTCTTCAATTTTGCTCCTAAATACGGGGATTTTCTGCCTTTTTCGACGAAAATAAGGGGAATTTCTGCCATTTTGCCGCGAAATAAGTGAAATTTCTGCAGTTTTACCCCAAAACAAGGGGAATTTCTGCCTTTTTGCCCAAAAACTAGGGGAATTTCTGCAATTTTACTTCAAAATACGGGGAATTTCTTCCTTTTGGCCCGGAAAATAAAGGGAATGTATACCATTTTGTCATAAAAAAAGGAAATTTCTTCATTTTCTGCCCCAAAATAAGGAGATTTTTCAACTTTTTAACTCAAAATAAGTGCAATTTCTGCCTTTTCCCCAAAAATAAACAAAATTTCTGTCTTTTTGCCCAAAAATAAGGGGAATTTCTGACTTTTTGCCCCAAAATAAGGGGAATTTCTGACTTTTTGCCCCAAAATAAGGGGAATTTCTGACTTTTTGCCCCAAAATAAGGGGAATTTCAGCCTTTTTACCTCAAAATAAGGGGAATTTCTGCCTTTTTTCCCCGAAAATAAAAAAAAATTCTGCATTTTTGCACCAATATTAGGGGAATTTCTGCAATTTTGCTCCAAAATACACGTTATTTATGCCTTTTTGCCCAAAATTAAGTGGAATTTCTTTCTTTTTGTCCGGAAATAAGTGAAATTTCTGCAATTTTAGTCAAAAATTATGGATTTCATTTTTTTGCCCCAAAATAAGGAAAATTTCTGCCATTTTGCCCTGAAATATTTGAAATTTCTGCAATTTTAGCCAAAAATAAGGGGAATTTTTGCTTTTTTGCCCCAAAATAAAGGAAATTTCAGCCTTATTACCTCAAAATAAGGGGAATTTCTGCCTATTTGCCCCAAAATATAAGGAATTTCTGCCTTTTTGCCCCAAAATAAGGAAAATTTCTGCAATTTTGCCCCAAAATAAGGGGAATTTCTCCCTTTTTGCCCCAAAATAAAGAAAATTTCAGCCTTTTTACCTGAAAATAAGTGAAATTTCTGCAATTTTGCCCCAAATAACGGAAATTTCTGCAATTTTGCTTCAAAATAAGGTAAATTCCTGCAATTTTGCCCCAAAATAAGCGGAATTTCTGAGTTTTGCCCCAAAATAAGGAGAATTTCTGTTTTTTTGCCCCAACATATAGGGAATTTCTGCCTTTTTGCCCCACAATTAGGGGAATTTCTGCAATTTTGCTCCAAAATACGGCGAATTTCTGCCTTTTTGACCGAAAATAAGGGGAATGCATACCTTTTTGCCATAAAAAAAGGAAATTTCTTTATTTTTGCTCCAAAATAAGGGGAATTTCTGCCTTTTTGCCTCTAAATAAGTGAAATTTCTGTCTTTTTCTCCCAAAACAACGGGAATTTCTTTTTTGCCCCTAAATAAGGGGAATTTCTGACTTATTACCCTGAAATAAGTGAAATTTCTGCAATTTTGCCCCAAAATAAAGGAAATTTCTGCCTTTTTCCCCAAAATAAGGGAAATTTCTGCCTTTTTATCTCAAAATAAAAGAAATTTCTGCATTTTTGCCACAAAATATTAGGAATTTTTGCCTTTTTGCCCAAAAATAAGGAAAATTTCTGCCTTTTTTCCCTGAAATAAGTCAAATTTCTTCAATTTTGCCCCAAAATAAGTGAGATTTCTGCAATTTTGCCCCTAAATAAGGGAAATTTCTGGAATTTTGCCCCAAAATAAGTGGAATTTCTGAGTTTTGCCCCAAAATAAGGAGAATTTCTGTCTTTTTGCCGAACATAAAGGAATTTTCTGCCTTTTTGCCCATAATTAAGGGATTTTCTGCAATTGTGCTCCAAAATACGAGGAATTTCTGCTTTTTTGCCCGAAAATAAGGGGAATATATACCGTTTGCCACAAAAAGAGGAAATTTCTTCATTTTTGCCCAAAAATAAGAGGAATTTCTGCTTTCTTACCTCAAAATAAGTGAAATTTTTGCCTTTTTACCCAAAAATAAACGGAGTCTGTCTTTTTGCCCCAAAATAAAAGGAATTTTTGAATTTTGCCCTGAAATAATTGAAATTTCTGCAATTTTGCCTCAAAATAAGGAAAATTTCTGCATTTTGCCCCAAAATATGGGGAATTTCTGCATTTTTGCCCCAAAATAAAGAAAATTTCTGCAATTTTGTACCAAAATAAAAAAAATTCTGCCTTTTTGCCCCAAAATAAGGGAAATTTCTGCAATTTTGCCCCAAAATAAAGTAAATATCTGCAATTTTGCCTTAAAATAAAGGGAATTTCTGACTTTTTTCCCTGAAATAATGAGAATTTCTGTCTTTTTGCCCCAAAATAATTTGAATTCCTGCATTTTCCCTCAAAATTAGGGGAATATGTGCAATTTTGCTTCAAAATACGGGGAAATCTACCTTATTGCACAAAAATAAAGGGAATTTCTGCATTTTTGCACCAACATACGGGGAATTTCAGAAATTTAGCTTTAAAATACAGGGAATTTCTACGTTATTGCCCGAAATAAAGTGGAATTTCTGCCTTTTTGCCCTGAATTATTTGAAATTTCTGCAATTTAACCACAAAATAAGGCGAATTTCTGGTTTTGGCCCCAAAATTAGGGAAATTTCTGCTTTTTGCCCCAAAATAATGCAAATTTCTGACTTTTTGCCCTGAAATAATTGAAATTTCTGCAATTTTGCCCCAAAATAATAGGAATTTCTGCTTTTTTGCCCAAAATAAAGGGAATATCAGCATTTTACCTTCAAATAAGGGGAATTTCTGCCTTTTTGCCACAAAATATGGGGAATTTCTGCCCTATTGCTCTTAAATAAGGAAAATTTCTGCTTTTCTGCCTCAATTAACAAGAATTTCTGCCTTTTTGCCACAAAGTAAAGGGAATTTCTGCCTTTTTGCCCCAAAATAACAAGAATTTCAGCCTTTTACCTCAAAATAAGGGGAATTTCTGCCTTTTGCCCCAAAATATGGGTAATTTCTGCCTTTTTGTTCCAAAATAAGGAAAATTTCTACAATTTTGTATCAAAATAAAAAAAAGTTCTGCTTTTTGCCCCAAAATCAAAGGAATTTCTGACTTTTTGCCCTGAAATAAATGAAATTCCTGCAATTTTGCCCGAAAATAAGGGATATTTGTGCCTTTTTGCACCAAAATTAGGGGAATTTTTGCCTTTTTGCCCCAAAATATGGGGAGTTTCAGGATTTTACCTCAAAATAAGGGGAATTTCAGCTTTTTTGCACCAAAATGTGGGGAATTTCTGCATTTTTGCCACAAAATACGAAAAATTTCTTCAAGTCTGTAACAAAATATAAGAAATTTTTAAAATTTTGCCCCAAAATAAGGGAAATTTCTGATTTTTGCCCCAAAATAAAGAGAATTTCTGTATTTTTGCCCCAAAATAAAGGGAATTTCTGCCTTTTTGCCGCAAAATTAGGGGAGTTCCTGCAATTTTGCTTCTAAATACAGGGAATTTCTGCCTCTTTTTCCGAAAATAAGGGGAACTTCTGCCTTTTTGCCCCAAATAAAATGAATTTCTGCATTTTTACCCCAATATTAGAAGAATTTCTGCAAATTTGCTCCAAAATATGGGGAATTTCTGCCTTTTTACCTGAAATTAAGGGGATTTTCTGCCTTTTTTCTTCCAAATAAAGGAAATTTCTGCAATTTTATCCCAATATAAGGGGAATTTCTGCCTTTTTGCCCCAAAATAATGGGAATTTCGGCCTTTTTGCCCTGAAATATGTGAAATTCCTGCAATTTTACCTTAAAATAAGGTGAATTTCTGCCTTTTTGCCCAAAAATAATGGGAATTTCTGCCTTTTTGCCCGAAAATAAGAAAAATTTTTGCTTTTTTCTTTGAAATAAGTGAAATTTCTGCAATTTCACCCTAATATAAAATAAGGGGAATTTCTGCCTTTTTGCCCTGAAATAAGTGAAATTTCTGCAGTTTTACCCCAAAATAAGGGGAATATCTGCCTATTTGCACAAAAATTAGGGGAATTTCTGCAATTTTGCTCCAAAATACGGGGAATTTCTGCCTCTTTGCCCGAAAACAAAGTGAATGTATACCTCTTTGCCATAAAAAAGGGAAATTTCTTCATTTTGCCGCAAAATAAGGGAATTTTTCGCCTTTTTGACTCAAAATAAGTGCAATTTCTGCCTTTTCCCAAAAATAAACAAAATTTCTGTCTTTTTGCACCAAAATAAAGTTAATTTCTGACTTTTTGCCCGAAAATAAGGGGAATTTCAGACTTTTTACCACAAAATAAGGGGAATTTCTGCCTTTTTGCCCCAAAATATGAGGAATTTCAGCTTTTTTGCCCCAAAATAAGAAAAATTTCTGCAATTTTGTACCAATATAAAAGAAATTTCTGCCTTTTTGCCCCAAAATAAGAAAATTTCTGCCTTTTTTCTGAAATAAGTGAAATTTCTGCAATTTTGCCCCAAAATAAAGAAAATTTGTGCAATTTTGCCCCAATGTAAATAAAATTTCTGCAATTTTGCCCCAAAATAAGGGGAATTTCTGACTTTATGCTCCCCAAAAAAGGAGATTTTCTGTCTTTTTGCCCCAAAATAAAGATAATTTCTGCCTTTTTGCCTGAAAATTATGAGATTTTCTGCAATTTTGATACATAATACGGGGAATTTCTGACTTTTAGCCCCAAAATAAAGGGAATTTCTGCATTTTCCCCCAATATTTGGAGAATTTCTGCATTTTACCTCAAAATAAGAAGAATTTCTGCCTTTTGCCTTAAAATTGGGAAATTTCTGCCTTTTTGTTCCAAAATAAGGAAAATTTCTTCAATTTTGTACTATAATAAAAGAAATTTCTGCTTTTTGCCCCAAAATAAGGGGAATTTCTGACTTTTTGCCCTGAAATAAATGAAATTTTTGCAATTTTTCCTAAAAATAAGGGAAATTTGTGCCTTTTTGCCCTAAAATAAGGGGAATTTCGGCCTTTTGCCCCAAAATATGGGGAATTTCTGCCTTTTTGCCCGAAAATAAGAAGAATGCATACCTTTTGCCATAAAAAAAGGAAATTTCTTCATTTTTGCTCCAAAATAATGGGAATTTCTGCTTTTTTGCCTCTAAATAAGTGTAATTTCTGTCTTTTTCCCCGAAGACAAAGGGAATTTCTGTCTTTTTTGGCCCAAAATAAGGAAAATTTTTGTCTTATTACCATGAAATAAGTGAAATTTCTGCAATTTTGCCCCAAAATAAGGGAAATTTCTGCCTTTTTGTCTCCAAATAAGGGGAATTTCAGCCTTTTTACCTCAAAATAAGGGGAATTTCTGAATTTTGGCACAAAATATTAGGAATTTCTGCCTTTTTGCCCCAAAATAATGAAAATTTCTGCCTTTTTTACCTGAAATAAGTGAAATTTCTGCAATTTTGCCCCAAAATAAGAGAAATTTCTGCAATTTTGACCCAAAATAAGGGAAATTTCTGGAATTTTGCCCCAAAATAAGTGGAATTTCTGAGTTTTGCCCCAAAATAAGGTGAATTTCTGCCTTTTTGCCCCACAATTAGGAGAATTTCTGCAATTTTGCTCAAAAATACGGGGAATTTCTGCCTTTTTGCCCGAAAATAAAGGGAATGCATACCTTTTTGCCATAAAAAAGGGAAATTTTTTCATTTTTGCCCCAAAATAAGGGAAATTTCTCCCTTTTTGCCCTGAAATATGTGAAATTTCTGCAATTTTAGCCCAAAATAAGGTGAATTTCTGCCTATTTGCCCCAAAATAATGAGAATTTCTGCCTTTTTGCTCCAAAATAAGAAAAAATTTTGCTTTTTTTCTCTGAAATAAGTGAAATTTCTGAAATTTTGCCCTAAAATAAGGGAAATTTCTGCCATTTTTCCACATAATAAGAGAAATTTCTTCAATTTTGCAACAAAATAAAGGGAATTTCTCTTTTTTTGCACCCAAATAAGGGAAATTTCTGCAATTTTGCCCTAAAATAAGGGAAATTTCTGCCTTTTTCCCCAAAATAAAATGAATTTCTGCCTTTTTGCCCCAAAATAAGGAAAATTAGTGTATTTATTACCCCAAAATTAGGAGAATTTCCGCAATTTTGCTCCAAAATACGGGGATTTTCTGCCTTTTTCGCCAAAATAAGGAGAATTTCTTCCATTTTGCTGCGAAATAAGTGCAATTTCTGCAGTTTTACCCCAAAATAAGGGGAATTTCTGCTTTTTTGCCCCAAAATTAGAAAAATTTCTGCAATTTTGCTACAAAAATATGGGAAATTTCTGCCTTTTTGCCCGAAAATAAAGGGAATGTTTACCTTTTTGCCATAAAAAAGGGAAATTTTTTCATTTTTGCCCCCAAATAAGAGGATTTTCCGCCTTTTTGACTCAAAATAAGTGCAATTTCTGCCTTTTCCCCAAAAATAAACAAAATTTCTGTCTTTTTGCACAAAAATAAGGGGAATTTCTGATATTTTGACAGAAAATAAGTGGAATTTCAGCCTTTTTACCTCAAAATAAGGGGAATTTCTGCCTTTTTGCCCCAAAATATGAGGAATTTCTGCCTTTTTGCTTCAAAATAAGAAAAATTTCTGCAATTTTGTACCAAAATAAAAGAAATTTCTGCCTTTTTGCCCAAAAATAAGAAAATTTCTGCCTTTTTTCTGAAATGAGTGAAATTTCTGCAATTTTGCCCCAAAATAAAGGAAATTTCTGCCTTTTTGCCCTGAAATATGTGAAATTTCTGCAATTTTAGCCCAAAATAAGGTGAATTTCTGCCTATTTGCCCCAAAATAATGGGAATTTCTGCCTTTTTGCCCCAAAATAAGAAAAATTTTTGCTTTTTTTCCCTGAAATAAGTGAAATTTCTGCAATTTGCCCTACAATAAGGGAAATATCTTCAATTTTTCCTCATAATAAGAGAAATTTCTTCAATTTTGCCCCAAAATAAAAGGAATTTCTGTTTTTTTGCACCCAAATAAGGGAAATTTCTGCAATTTTGCCCTAAAATAAGGGGAATTTCTGCCTTTTGCCCCAAAATAAAAAGAATTTCGGCCTTTTTGCCCCAAAATAAAGAATATTACTGTATTTTTTTCCCCAAAATTAGGTGAATTTCTGCAATTGTGCTCCAAAATACAAGGATTTTCTGCCTTTTTCGCCGAAAATAAGGGGAATTTCTGCCATTTTGCTGTGAAATAAGTGAAATTTCTGCAGTTTTACCCAAAAATTATGGGAATTTCTGCCTTTTTGCCCCAAAATTAGGGGAATTTCTGCAATTTTCCTCTAAAAATATGGGGAATTTCTGCCTTTTGCCCGAAAATAAATGGAATGTTTACCTTTTTGCCATAAAAAAGGGAATATTTTTCATTTTTGCCCCCAAATAAGGAGATTTTCCGCATTTTTGACTCAAAATAAGTGCAATTTCTGCCTTTTCCCCAAAAATAAACAAAATTTCTGTTTTTTTGCACCAAAATAAGGGGAATTTCTGACTTTTTGCCCGAAAATAAGTGGAATTTCAGCCTTTTTACCTCAAAAAAAGGGGAATTTCTGCCTTTTTGCCCCAAAATATAGGGAATTTCTGCCTTTTTGCCCCAAAATAGGAAAAATTTCTGCAATTTGTACCAAAATAAAAAAAAATTTCTGCCTTTTTGCCCCAAAATAAGAAAATTTCTGCCTTTTTTCTAAAATAAGTGAAATTTCTTTAATTTTGCCCCAAAATAAGGGAAATTTCTGCAATTTTGCCCCAATGTAAAGGAAATTTTTGCAATTTTGCCCCAAAATAAGGGGAATTTCTGACTTTATGCTCCCGAAAAAAGGAGATTTTTCTGTCTTTTTGCCCAAAAATAAGGAGAATTTCTGCCTTTTTGCCCGAAAATTGTGAGAATTTATGCAATTTTGCTTCAAAATACGAGGAATTTCTGCCTTTGAGCCACAAAATAAAGAGAATTTCTGCATTTTCCTCCAATATTTGGGGAATTTCTGCATTTTACCTCTAAATAAAGGGAATTTGTGCATTTTACCTCAAAATAAGAAGTATTTCTGCCTTTTGCCCCAAAATAAGGGGAATTTCTGCCTTTTTGTTTCAAAATAAAAAAAATTTCTTCAATTTTGTATCATAATAAAAGAAATTTCTGCTTTTTGCCCCAAAATAAGGGGAATTTCTGACTTTTTGCCCTGAAATAAATAAAATTTCTGCAATTTTGCCCGAAAATAAGGGAAATTTGTGCCTTTTTGCCCCCAAATAAGGGGAATTTCTGCCTTTTTCCCCAAAATATGGGGAATTTCTGCCTTTTTGTCCGAAAATAAGAAGAATGCATACATTTTTGCCATAAAAAAAGGAAATTTCTTCATTTTTGCTCCAAAATAAGGGGAACTTTTTCCTTTCTGCCTCTAAATAAGTAAAATTTCTGTCTTTTTCCCCCAATACAAAGGGAATTTCTGTCTTTTTTGCCCCAAAATAAGAAAAATTTCTGACTTATTACCCTGAAATAAGTGAAATTTATGAAAATTTGCCCCAAAATAAGGGAAATTTCTGCCTTTTTGCCCCCAAATAAGGGGAATTTCAGCCTTTTTACCTCAAAATAAGAGAAATTTCTTCATTTTTGCAACAAAATCTTAGGAATTTCTGCATTTTTGCCACAAAATATTAGGAATTTCTGCCTTTCTGCCTCAAAATAAGGAAAATTTCTGCCTTTTTTTTCCTGAAATAAGTGAAATTTCTGCAATTTTGCCCCAAAATAAGTGAAATTTCAGCAATTTTGCCCGAAAATAAGGGAAATTTCTAGAATTTTGCCTCAAAATAAGTGAAATTTCTGAGTTTTGCCTCAAAATAAAGAGAATTTTTGCCTTTTTGCCCCACAATTAGGGAATTTCTGCAATTTTGCTCCAAAATACGGGGAATTTTTGCCTTTTTGCCCGAAAATAAGGGGAATTTCTGCCATTTTGCTGCGAAATAAGTGAATTTTCTGCTGTTTTACCCCAAAATAAGGAGAATTTCTGCGTTTTTGCCTCAAAATTAGGGGAATTTCTGCAATTTTGTTCCAAAATATGGGGAATTTCTGCCTTTTTGCCCCAAAATAAAGGGATTTTCCGCCTTTTTGACTCAAAATAAGTGCAATTTCTGCCTTTTCCTCAAAAATAAACAAAATTTCTTTCTTTTAGCACCAAAATAAAAGGAATTCCTTACTTTTTCCCAAAAATAAGGGGAATTTCAGCCTTTTTACCTCAAAATAAGGGGAATTTCTGCCTTTTTGCCCCAAAATATGGGAAATTTCTGCCTTTTTGCCCCCCCCAAAAAAAATTTCTGCAATTTTGTACCAAATAAAAGAAATTTCTGCCTTTTGCCCAAAATATGAAAATCTCTGCCTTTTTTCTGAAATAAGTTAAATTTCTACAATTTTGCCCAAAAATAAGGGAAATTTGTGCCTTTTTGCCCCAAAATAATGGGAATTTCTGCCTTTTGCCTCAAAATATAGGGAATTTCTGCCTTTTTGCCCGAAAATAAGAAGAATGCATACCTTTTTGCCATAAAAAATGGAAATTTTTTCATTTTTGCTTCAAAATAAAAGAATTTCTGCTTTTTTGCCTCTAAATAAGTGGAATTTCTGTCCTTTTCCCCCAAAACAAAGGGAATTTCTGTCTTATTTGCCCCAAAATAAGGAAAATTTCTGACTTATTACCCTGAAGTAAGTGAAATTTCTGCAATTTGGTCCCAAAATAGGGGAAATTTCTGTCTTTTTGCCACCAAATAAGGGGAATTTCAGCCTTTTTACCTCAAAATAAGGGGAATTTCTGAATTTTGGCACAAAATATTAGGAATTTCTGCATTTTTGCCCCAAAAATTAGGAAAAATCTCTGCCTTTTTCTCTTAAATAAGTGAAATTTCTGCAATTTTGCCCCAAAATAAGTGAAATTTCTGCAATTTTGTTCCAAAATAAGGAATATTTCTGAAATTTTGCACCAAATAAGTGAATTTTCTGAGTTTTGCCCCAAAATAAGGAGAATTTCTGCCTTTTTGCCCCACAATTAGGGGAATTTCTGCAATTTTGCCCTAAAATAAGGGTAATTTCTGCAATTTTCCCCATAATAAGGAAAATTCTGCAATTTTGCCCCAAAATAAGAGAAATTTCTGCCTTTTGCCCCAAAATATGGGGAATTTCTGCCTTTTTGTCCGAAAATAAGAAGAATGCATACCTTTTTGCCATAAAAAAGGGAAATTTCTTCATTTTTGCTCCAAAATACAGGGAACTTTTGCCTTTATGCCTCTGAATAAGTGGAATTTCTGACTTTTTTCTACAAAATAAGGAAAATTTCTGCCTTTTTCCCTGAAATAAGTGAAATTTCTGCAATTTTGCCCCAAAATAAGTGAAATTTCTGCAATTTTGCCCCAAAATAAGGGAAATTTCTGGAATTTTGCCCCAAAATAAGTGGAATTTCTGAGTTTTGCCCCAAAATAAGGAGAATTTCTGCCCTTTTGCCCCACAATTTGAAATTTCTGCAATTTTGCCCAAAAATAAGGGAAATTTCTGCAATTTTTCAACCATAATAAAAGAAATTTTTGCAATTTTGCACCAAAATAAGGGGAATTTCTGACTTTTGCCCCAACATATGGTGAATTTCTACCTTTTTGTCCGAAAATAAGAAGAATGCATAACTTTTTGCCATAAAAAAGGGAAATTTTTAATTTTTGCTCCAAAATAAGGCGAACTTTTGCATTTTTGCCTCTAAATAAATGGAATTTCTGTCTTTTTCCCTCAAAATAAAGGGAATTTCTGTCTTTTTTGCCCCAAAATAAAAAAAATTCAGAGTTATTACCCTGAAATAAGTGAAATTTCTGCAAATTTGCCCCAAAGTAAGGGAAATTTCTTCCTTTTTGCTCCCAAATAAGGGGAATTTCAGCATTTTTACCTCAAAATAAGGGAAATTTCTGCATTTTTGCAACCAAATATTAGGAATTTCTGCATTTTTGCCACAAAATATTAGAAATTTCTGCCTTTTTGCCCCAAAATAAGGAAAATTTCTGCCTTTTTTCCCTGAAATAAGTGAAATTTCTGCAATTTTGCCCCAAAATAAGTGAAATTTCTGCAATTTTGTTCCAAAATAAAGAATATTTCTGAAAATTTGCCCCAAATAAGTGGATTTTCTGAGTTTTGGCCCAAAATAAGGAGAATTTCTGCCTTTTTGCCCCACAATTAGGGGAATTTCTGCAATTTTGCCCTAAAATAAGGGTAATTTCTGCAATTTTTCCCCATAATAAAGAAAATTTTTGCAATTTTGCCCCAAAATAAAAGGAATTTCTGTTTTTTGCCCCAAAATTAGAGACATTTCTGCAATTTTGCCCCAAAATAAGAGGAATTTCTGCCTTTTGCCCCAAAATATGGGGAATTTCTGCCTTTTTGTCCGAAAATAAGAAGAATGCATACCTTTTTGCCATAAAAAAGGGAAATTTCTTCATTTTTGCTTCAAAATAAGGGGAACTTTTGCCTTTATGCCTCTGAATAAGTGGAATTTCTGACTTTTTTCCACAAAATAAGAAAAATTTCTGCCTTTTTCACTGAAATAAGTGAAAATTCTGCAATTTTGCCCCAAAATAAGTGAAATTTCTGCAATTTTGCCCCAAAATAAGGGAAATTTCTGGAATTTTGCCCCAAAATAAGTGAAATTTATGAGTTTTGCCCCAAAATAAGGAGAATTTCTGCCTTTTTGCCCCACAATTTGAAATTTCTGCAATTTTGCCCAAAAATAAGGGAAATTTCTGCAATTTATCAACCATAATAAGGGAAATTTCTGCAATTTTGCACCAAAATAAGGGGAATTTCTGACTTTTGCCCCAAAATATGGTGAATTTCTACCTTTTTGTCCGAAAATAAGAAGAATGCATAACTTTTTGCCATAAAAAAGTGAAATTTTTAATTTTTGCTCCAAAATAAGGCGAACTTTTGCATTTTTGCCTCTAAATAAATGGAATTTCTGTATTTTTCCCTCAAAACAAAGGGAATTACTGTCTTTTTTGCCCCAAAATAGAAAAAATTCAGACTTATTACCCTGAAATAAGTGAAATTTCTGCAAATTTGCCCCAAAGTAAGGGAAATTTCTTTTTTTTTGCCCCCAAATAAGGGGAATTTCAGCATTTTTACCTCAAAGTAAGAGAAATTTCTGCATTTTTGCAACAAAATATTAGGAATTTCTGCATTTTTGCCACAATATATTAGGAATTTCTGCCTTTTTGCCCCAAAATAAGGAAAATTTCTGCCTTTTTTCCCTGAAATAAGTGAAAAATCTGCAATTTTGCCCCAAAATATGAGAAATTTCTGGAATTTTGCCCCAAAATAAGTGGAATTTCTGAGTTTTGCCCCAAAATAGAAAGAATTTATGCCATTTTGCCCCACAATTAGGGGAATTTCTGCAATTTTGCTCCAAAATACAGGGAATTTCTGCCTTTTTGCCCGAAAATAAGGGGAATGCATACCTTTTTGCCATAAAAAAAGGAAATTTCTTCATTTTTGCCCCAAAATAAGGGAAATTTCTGCCTTTTTGCCCTGAAATATGTGAAATTTCTGCAATTTTAGCCCAAAATAAGCAGAATTTCTGCCTTTTTGCCCCAAAATAATGGGAATTTCTGCCTTTTTGCCCCAAAATAAGAAAAATTTTTGTCTTTTTCTCTGAAATAAGTGAAATTTCTGCAATTTTCCTCTAAAATAATGGAAATTTCTGCAATTTTTCCCCATAATAAGAAACATTTCTACAATTTTGCACCAAAATAATGGGAATTTCTGTTTTTTGCCCCCAAATAAGGGAAATTTCTGCAATTTTGTCCTAAAATAAGGGGAATTTCTGCCTTTTGCCCCAAAATAAGGAGAATTTCTGCCTTTTTGCCCCAGAAGAAAGAAAATTACTGTATTTTTTACCCCAAAATTAGGTGAATTTCTGCAATTTTGCTCCAAAATACAAGGATTTTTTGCCTTTTTCGCCGAAAATAAGGGGAATTTCTGCCATTTTGCTGCGAAATAAGTGAAATTTCTGCAGTTTTACCCCCAAATAAGGGGAATTTCTGCCTTTTTGCCCCAAAATTAGGGGAATGTCTGCAATTTTGCTCCAAAAATATGGGGAATTTCTGCCTTTTTGCCCAAAGATAGAGGGAATGTTCATTTTTTTGCCATAAAAAAGGAAAATTTCTTCATTTTTGCCCCAAAATAAATGGATTTTCCGCATTTTTGACTCAAAATAAGTGCAATTTCAGTTTTTTTCCCAAAAATAAACGAAATTTCTGTTTTTTTGCCCCAAAATAAGGAGAATTTCTGTCTTTTTTTCCCAACATATAAAGAATTTTTGACTTTTTGCCCCACAATTAGGGGAATTTCTGCAATTTTTCTCCAAAATACAAGGAATTTCTGCATTTTTGCCTGAAAATAAGGGGAATGCATACCTTTTTGCCATAAAAAAGGGAAATTTCTTCATTTTGCTTCAAAATAAAAAAAATTTCTGCCTTTTTGCCATGAAATATGTGAAATTTCTGTAATTTTAGCCCAAAATGAGGTGAATTTCTGCCTTTTTGCCCCAAAATAATGGGAATTTCTGCCTTTTTGCCCCAAAATAAGAAAAATTTTTGCTTTTTTTCTCTGAAATAATGGAAATTTCTGCAATTTTTCCCCATAATAAGACAAATTTCTGCAATTTTGAACCAAAATAAGGGGAATTTCTGTTTTTTTGCCCCCAAATAAGGGAAATTTCTGCAATTTTGCCCCAAAATAAGGGGAATTTCTGTTTTTTTGCCCCACAATTAGGGAAATTTCTGCAATTTTGCCCCAAAATAAGGGGAATTTCTGCCTTTTGCCCCAAAACATGGGGAATTTCTGCCTTTTGTCCGAAAATAAGAAGAATGCATACATTTTTGCCATAAAAAAGGGAACTTTTTTAATTTTGCTCCAAAATAAGGGGAACTTTTGCCTTTATGCCTCTAAATAAGTGGAATTTCTGTCTTTTTCCCCAAAACAAAGGGAATTTCTGTCTTTTTTTGCCCCAAAATAAGGAAAATTTCTGACTTATTACCCTGAAATAAATGAAATTTCTGCAATTTTGCCCCAAAATAAGGAAAATTTCTGCCTTTTTGCCCCCAAATAAAGGGAATTTAAGCCTTTTTACCTCAAAATAAGGGGAATTTCTGAATTTTGGCACAAAATATTAGGAATTTCTGCCTTTTTGCCAAAAAATAAGGAAAATTTCTGCCTTTTTCCCTGTAATAAGTGAAATTTCTGCAATTTTGTCCCAAAATAAGTGAAATTTCTGCAATTTTGCCCCAAAAGAAGGAGAATTTCTGCCCTTTTGCCTCACAATTTAAAATTTCTGCAATTTTGCCCTAAAATAAGGGAAATTTCTGCAATTTTGCACCAAAATAAGGGGAATTTCTGCCTTTTGCCCCAAAATATGGGGAATTTCTACCTTTTTGTCCAAAAATAAGAAGAATGCATAACTTTTTGCCATAAAAAAGGGAAATTTCTTCATTTTTGCTCCAAAATAAGGCGAACTTTTGCCTTTTTGCCTCTAAATAAGTGGAATTTCTGTGTTTTTCCCTCAAAACAAGGAGAATTTCTTTCTTTTTTGCCCCAAAATAAGGAAAATTTCTGACTTATTACCCTGAAATAAGTGAAATTTCTGCAAATTTGCCCCAAAAAAAGGGAAATTTCTCACTTTTTGCCCCCAAATAAGGGGAATTTCAGCCTTTTTACCTCAAAATAAAAGAAATATCTGCCTTTTTGTAACAAAATATTAGGAATTTCTGCATTTTTGCCACAAAGAATTAGGAATTTCTGCCTTTTTGCCCCAAAATAAGGAAAATTTCTGCCTTTTTTCCCTGAAATAAGTGAAATTTCTGCAATTTTTCCCCAAAATAAATATAATTTCTGCAATTTTGCCCCAAAATAATAGAAATTTCTGGAATTTTGCCCCAAAATAAGTGGAATTTCTGAGTTTTGCCCCGAAATATGAGAATTTCTGCCTTTTGGTCCCACAATTAGGGGAATTTCTGCAATTTTGCTCCAAAATACGGGGAATTTCTGCCTTTTTGCCCGAAAATAAGGGGAATGCATACCTTTTTGCCATAAAAAAGGGAAATTTCTTCATTTTTGCCCCAAAATAAGGGAAATTTCTGCCTTTTTGCCTCTAAATAAGTGAAATTTCTGTCTTTTTCTCCCAAAACAACGGGAATTTCTTTTTTGCCCCTAAATAAGGGGAATTTCTGACTTATTACCCTGAAATAAGTGAAATTTCTGCAATTTTGCCCCAAAATAAAGGAAATTTCTGCCTTTTTCCCCAAAATAAGGGAAATTTCTGCCTTTTTATCTCAAAATAAAAGAAATTTCTGCATTTTTGCCACAAAATATTAGGAATTTTTGCCTTTTTGCCCAAAAATAAGGAAAATTTCTGCCTTTTTTCCCTGAAATAAGTCAAATTTCTTCAATTTTGCCCCAAAATAAGTGAGATTTCTGCAATTTTGCCCCTAAATAAGGGAAATTTCTGGAATTTTGCCCCAAAATAAGTGGAATTTCTGAGTTTTGCCCCAAAATAAGGAGAATTTCTGTCTTTTTGCCGAACATAAAGGAATTTTCTGCCTTTTTGCCCATAATTAAGGGATTTTCTGCAATTGTGCTCCAAAATACGAGGAATTTCTGCTTTTTTGCCCGAAAATAAGGGGAATATATACCGTTTGCCACAAAAAGAGGAAATTTCTTCATTTTTGCCCAAAAATAAGAGGAATTTCTGCTTTCTTACCTCAAAATAGTGAAATTTTTGCCTTTTTACCCAAAAATAAACGGAGTCTGTCTTTTTGCCCCAAAATAAAAGGAATTTTTGAATTTTGCCCTGAAATAATTGAAATTTCTGCAATTTTGCCTCAAAATAAGGAAAATTTCTGCATTTTGCCCCAAAATATGGGGAATTTCTGCATTTTTGCCCCAAAATAAAGAAAATTTCTGCAATTTTGTACCAAAATAAAAAAAATTCTGCCTTTTTGCCCCAAAATAAGGGAAATTTCTGCAATTTTGCCCCAAAATAAAGTAAATATCTGCAATTTTGCCTTAAAATAAAGGGAATTTCTGACTTTTTTCCCTGAAATAATGAGAATTTCTGTCTTTTTGCCCCAAAATAATTTGAATTCCTGCATTTTCCCTCAAAATTAGGGGAATATGTGCAATTTTGCTTCAAAATACGGGGAAATCTACCTTATTGCACAAAAATAAAGGGAATTTCTGCATTTTTGCACCAACATACGGGGAATTTCAGAAATTTAGCTTTAAAATACAGGGAATTTCTACGTTATTGCCCGAAATAAAGTGGAATTTCTGCCTTTTTGCCCTGAATTATTTGAAATTTCTGCAATTTAACCACAAAATAAGGCGAATTTCTGGTTTTGGCCCCAAAATTAGGGAAATTTCTGCTTTTTGCCCCAAAATAATGCAAATTTCTGACTTTTTGCCCTGAAATAATTGAAATTTCTGCAATTTTGCCCCAAAATAATAGGAATTTCTGCTTTTTTGCCCAAAATAAAGGGAATATCAGCATTTTACCTTCAAATAAGGGGAATTTCTGCCTTTTTGCCACAAAATATGGGGAATTTCTGCCCTATTGCTCTTAAATAAGGAAAATTTCTGCTTTTCTGCCTCAATTAACAAGAATTTCTGCCTTTTTGCCACAAAGTAAAGGGAATTTCTGCCTTTTTGCCCCAAAATAACAAGAATTTCAGCCTTTTACCTCAAAATAAGGGGAATTTCTGCCTTTTGCCCCAAAATATGGGTAATTTCTGCCTTTTTGTTCCAAAATAAGGAAAATTTCTACAATTTTGTATCAAAATAAAAAAAAGTTCTGCTTTTTGCCCCAAAATCAAAGGAATTTCTGACTTTTTGCCCTGAAATAAATGAAATTCCTGCAATTTTGCCCGAAAATAAGGGATATTTGTGCCTTTTTGCACCAAAATTAGGGGAATTTTTGCCTTTTTGCCCCAAAATATGGGGAGTTTCAGGATTTTACCTCAAAATAAGGGGAATTTCAGCTTTTTTGCACCAAAATGTGGGGAATTTCTGCATTTTTGCCACAAAATACGAAAAATTTCTTCAAGTCTGTAACAAAATATAAGAAATTTTTAAAATTTTGCCCCAAAATAAGGGAAATTTCTGATTTTTGCCCCAAAATAAAGAGAATTTCTGTATTTTTGCCCCAAAATAAAGGGAATTTCTGCCTTTTTGCCGCAAAATTAGGGGAGTTCCTGCAATTTTGCTTCTAAATACAGGGAATTTCTGCCTCTTTTTCCGAAAATAAGGGGAACTTCTGCCTTTTTGCCCCAAATAAAATGAATTTCTGCATTTTTACCCCAATATTAGAAGAATTTCTGCAAATTTGCTCCAAAATATGGGGAATTTCTGCCTTTTTACCTGAAATTAAGGGGATTTTCTGCCTTTTTTCTTCCAAATAAAGGAAATTTCTGCAATTTTATCCCAATATAAGGGGAATTTCTGCCTTTTTGCCCCAAAATAATGGGAATTTCGGCCTTTTTGCCCTGAAATATGTGAAATTCCTGCAATTTTACCTTAAAATAAGGTGAATTTCTGCCTTTTTGCCCAAAAATAATGGGAATTTCTGCCTTTTTGCCCGAAAATAAGAAAAATTTTTGCTTTTTTCTTTGAAATAAGTGAAATTTCTGCAATTTCACCCTAATATAAAATAAGGGGAATTTCTGCCTTTTTGCCCTGAAATAAGTGAAATTTCTGCAGTTTTACCCCAAAATAAGGGGAATATCTGCCTATTTGCACAAAAATTAGGGGAATTTCTGCAATTTTGCTCCAAAATACGGGGAATTTCTGCCTCTTTGCCCGAAAACAAAGTGAATGTATACCTCTTTGCCATAAAAAAGGGAAATTTCTTCATTTTGCCGCAAAATAAGGGAATTTTTCGCCTTTTTGACTCAAAATAAGTGCAATTTCTGCCTTTTCCCAAAAATAAACAAAATTTCTGTCTTTTTGCACCAAAATAAAGTTAATTTCTGACTTTTTGCCCGAAAATAAGGGGAATTTCAGACTTTTTACCACAAAATAAGGGGAATTTCTGCCTTTTTGCCCCAAAATATGAGGAATTTCAGCTTTTTTGCCCCAAAATAAGAAAAATTTCTGCAATTTTGTACCAATATAAAAGAAATTTCTGCCTTTTTGCCCCAAAATAAGAAAATTTCTGCCTTTTTTCTGAAATAAGTGAAATTTCTGCAATTTTGCCCCAAAATAAAGAAAATTTGTGCAATTTTGCCCCAATGTAAATAAAATTTCTGCAATTTTGCCCCAAAATAAGGGGAATTTCTGACTTTATGCTCCCCAAAAAAGGAGATTTTCTGTCTTTTTGCCCCAAAATAAAGATAATTTCTGCCTTTTTGCCTGAAAATTATGAGATTTTCTGCAATTTTGATACATAATACGGGGAATTTCTGACTTTTAGCCCCAAAATAAAGGGAATTTCTGCATTTTCCCCCAATATTTGGAGAATTTCTGCATTTTACCTCAAAATAAGAAGAATTTCTGCCTTTTGCCTTAAAATTGGGAAATTTCTGCCTTTTTGTTCCAAAATAAGGAAAATTTCTTCAATTTTGTACTATAATAAAAGAAATTTCTGCTTTTTGCCCCAAAATAAGGGGAATTTCTGACTTTTTGCCCTGAAATAAATGAAATTTTTGCAATTTTTCCTAAAAATAAGGGAAATTTGTGCCTTTTTGCCCTAAAATAAGGGGAATTTCGGCCTTTTGCCCCAAAATATGGGGAATTTCTGCCTTTTTGCCCGAAAATAAGAAGAATGCATACCTTTTGCCATAAAAAAAGGAAATTTCTTCATTTTTGCTCCAAAATAATGGGAATTTCTGCTTTTTTGCCTCTAAATAAGTGTAATTTCTGTCTTTTTCCCCGAAAACAAAGGGAATTTCTGTCTTTTTTGGCCCAAAATAAGGAAAATTTTTGTCTTATTACCATGAAATAAGTGAAATTTCTGCAATTTTGCCCCAAAATAAGGGAAATTTCTGCCTTTTTGTCTCCAAATAAGGGGAATTTCAGCCTTTTTACCTCAAAATAAGGGGAATTTCTGAATTTTGGCACAAAATATTAGGAATTTCTGCCTTTTTGCCCCAAAATAATGAAAATTTCTGCCTTTTTTACCTGAAATAAGTGAAATTTCTGCAATTTTGCCCCAAAATAAGAGAAATTTCTGCAATTTTGACCCAAAATAAGGGAAATTTCTGGAATTTTGCCCCAAAATAAGTGGAATTTCTGAGTTTTGCCCCAAAATAAGGTGAATTTCTGCCTTTTTGCCCCACAATTAGGAGAATTTCTGCAATTTTGCTCAAAAATACGGGGAATTTCTGCCTTTTTGCCCGAAAATAAAGGGAATGCATACCTTTTTGCCATAAAAAAGGGAAATTTTTTCATTTTTGCCCCAAAATAAGGGAAATTTCTCCCTTTTTGCCCTGAAATATGTGAAATTTCTGCAATTTTAGCCCAAAATAAGGTGAATTTCTGCCTATTTGCCCCAAAATAATGAGAATTTCTGCCTTTTTGCTCCAAAATAAGAAAAAATTTTGCTTTTTTTCTCTGAAATAAGTGAAATTTCTGAAATTTTGCCCTAAAATAAGGGAAATTTCTGCCATTTTTCCACATAATAAGAGAAATTTCTTCAATTTTGCAACAAAATAAAGGGAATTTCTCTTTTTTTGCACCCAAATAAGGGAAATTTCTGCAATTTTGCCCTAAAATAAGGGAAATTTCTGCCTTTTTCCCCAAAATAAAATGAATTTCTGCCTTTTTGCCCCAAAATAAGGAAAATTAGTGTATTTATTACCCCAAAATTAGGAGAATTTCCGCAATTTTGCTCCAAAATACGGGGATTTTCTGCCTTTTTCGCCAAAATAAGGAGAATTTCTTCCATTTTGCTGCGAAATAAGTGCAATTTCTGCAGTTTTACCCCAAAATAAGGGGAATTTCTGCTTTTTTGCCCCAAAATTAGAAAAATTTCTGCAATTTTGCTACAAAAATATGGGAAATTTCTGCCTTTTTGCCCGAAAATAAAGGGAATGTTTACCTTTTTGCCATAAAAAAGGGAAATTTTTTCATTTTTGCCCCCAAATAAGAGGATTTTCCGCCTTTTTGACTCAAAATAAGTGCAATTTCTGCCTTTTCCCCAAAAATAAACAAAATTTCTGTCTTTTTGCACAAAAATAAGGGGAATTTCTGATATTTTGACAGAAAATAAGTGGAATTTCAGCCTTTTTACCTCAAAATAAGGGGAATTTCTGCCTTTTTGCCCCAAAATATGAGGAATTTCTGCCTTTTTGCTTCAAAATAAGAAAAATTTCTGCAATTTTGTACCAAAATAAAAGAAATTTCTGCCTTTTTGCCCAAAAATAAGAAAATTTCTGCCTTTTTTCTGAAATGAGTGAAATTTCTGCAATTTTGCCCCAAAATAAAGGAAATTTCTGCCTTTTTGCCCTGAAATATGTGAAATTTCTGCAATTTTAGCCCAAAATAAGGTGAATTTCTGCCTATTTGCCCCAAAATAATGGGAATTTCTGCCTTTTTGCCCCAAAATAAGAAAAATTTTTGCTTTTTTTCCCTGAAATAAGTGAAATTTCTGCAATTTGCCCTACAATAAGGGAAATATCTTCAATTTTTCCTCATAATAAGAGAAATTTCTTCAATTTTGCCCCAAAATAAAAGGAATTTCTGTTTTTTTGCACCCAAATAAGGGAAATTTCTGCAATTTTGCCCTAAAATAAGGGGAATTTCTGCCTTTTGCCCCAAAATAAAAAGAATTTCGGCCTTTTTGCCCCAAAATAAAGAATATTACTGTATTTTTTTCCCCAAAATTAGGTGAATTTCTGCAATTGTGCTCCAAAATACAAGGATTTTCTGCCTTTTTCGCCGAAAATAAGGGGAATTTCTGCCATTTTGCTGTGAAATAAGTGAAATTTCTGCAGTTTTACCCAAAAATTATGGGAATTTCTGCCTTTTTGCCCCAAAATTAGGGGAATTTCTGCAATTTTCCTCTAAAAATATGGGGAATTTCTGCCTTTTGCCCGAAAATAAATGGAATGTTTACCTTTTTGCCATAAAAAAGGGAATATTTTTCATTTTTGCCCCCAAATAAGGAGATTTTCCGCATTTTTGACTCAAAATAAGTGCAATTTCTGCCTTTTCCCCAAAAATAAACAAAATTTCTGTTTTTTTGCACCAAAATAAGGGGAATTTCTGACTTTTTGCCCGAAAATAAGTGGAATTTCAGCCTTTTTACCTCAAAAAAAGGGGAATTTCTGCCTTTTTGCCCCAAAATATAGGGAATTTCTGCCTTTTTGCCCCAAAATAGGAAAAATTTCTGCAATTTGTACCAAAATAAAAAAAAATTTCTGCCTTTTTGCCCCAAAATAAGAAAATTTCTGCCTTTTTTCTAAAATAAGTGAAATTTCTTTAATTTTGCCCCAAAATAAGGGAAATTTCTGCAATTTTGCCCCAATGTAAAGGAAATTTTTGCAATTTTGCCCCAAAATAAGGGGAATTTCTGACTTTATGCTCCCGAAAAAAGGAGATTTTTCTGTCTTTTTGCCCAAAAATAAGGAGAATTTCTGCCTTTTTGCCCGAAAATTGTGAGAATTTATGCAATTTTGCTTCAAAATACGAGGAATTTCTGCCTTTGAGCCACAAAATAAAGAGAATTTCTGCATTTTCCTCCAATATTTGGGGAATTTCTGCATTTTACCTCTAAATAAAGGGAATTTGTGCATTTTACCTCAAAATAAGAAGTATTTCTGCCTTTTGCCCCAAAATAAGGGGAATTTCTGCCTTTTTGTTTCAAAATAAAAAAAAATTCTTCAATTTTGTATCATAATAAAAGAAATTTCTGCTTTTTGCCCCAAAATAAGGGGAATTTCTGACTTTTTGCCCTGAAATAAATAAAATTTCTGCAATTTTGCCCGAAAATAAGGGAAATTTGTGCCTTTTTGCCCCAAAATTAGAAGAATTTCTGCCTTTTGCCCCAAAATATGGAGAATTTCGGCATTTTATTTCAAAATAAGAAAAATTTCAGCCTTTTTGCACCAAAATACGGGAAATTTCTGCCTTTTTGCCCTGAAATATATGACATTTCTGCAATTTTGCCCAAAAATAAAAAAAATTTGTGCCTTTTTGCCCCAAAATAAGGGAAATTTCTGCCTTTTTCCCCAAAATATGGGGAATTTCTGCCTTTTTGTCCGAAAATAAGAAGAATGCATACATTTTTGCCATAAAAAAAGGAAATTTCTTCATTTTTGCTCCAAAATAAGGGGAACTTTTTCCTTTCTGCCTCTAAATAAGTAAAATTTCTGTCTTTTTCCCCCAATACAAAGGGAATTTCTGTCTTTTTTGCCCCAAAATAAGAAAAATTTCTGACTTATTACCCTGAAATAAGTGAAATTTATGAAAATTTGCCCCAAAATAAGGGAAATTTCTGCCTTTTTGCCCCCAAATAAGGGGAATTTCAGCCTTTTTACCTCAAAATAAGAGAAATTTCTTCATTTTTGCAACAAAATATTAGGAATTTCTGCCTTTCTGCCTCAAAATAAGGAAAATTTCTGCCTTTTTTTTCCTGAAATAAGTGAAATTTCTGCAATTTTGCCCCAAAATAAGTGAAATTTCAGCAATTTTGCCCGAAAATAAGGGAAATTTCTAGAATTTTGCCTCAAAATAAGTGAAATTTCTGAGTTTTGCCTCAAAATAAAGAGAATTTTTGCCTTTTTGCCCCACAATTAGGGAATTTCTGCAATTTTGCTCCAAAATACGGGGAATTTTTGCCTTTTTGCCCGAAAATAAGGGGAATTTCTGCCATTTTGCTGCGAAATAAGTGAATTTTCTGCTGTTTTACCCCAAAATAAGGAGAATTTCTGCGTTTTTGCCTCAAAATTAGGGGAATTTCTGCAATTTTGTTCCAAAATATGGGGAATTTCTGCCTTTTTGCCCCAAAATAAAGGGATTTTCCGCCTTTTTGACTCAAAATAAGTGCAATTTCTGCCTTTTCCTCAAAAATAAACAAAATTTCTTTCTTTTAGCACCAAAATAAAAGGAATTCCTTACTTTTTCCCAAAAATAAGGGGAATTTCAGCCTTTTTACCTCAAAATAAGGGGAATTTCTGCCTTTTTGCCCCAAAATATGGGAAATTTCTGCCTTTTTGCCCCCCCAAAAAAAATTTCTGCAATTTTGTACCAAATAAAAGAAATTTCTGCCTTTTGCCCAAAATATGAAAATCTCTGCCTTTTTTCTGAAATAAGTTAAATTTCTACAATTTTGCCCAAAAATAAGGGAAATTTGTGCCTTTTTGCCCCAAAATAATGGGAATTTCTGCCTTTTGCCTCAAAATATAGGGAATTTCTGCCTTTTTGCCCGAAAATAAGAAGAATGCATACCTTTTTGCCATAAAAAATGGAAATTTTTTCATTTTTGCTTCAAAATAAAAGAATTTCTGCTTTTTTGCCTCTAAATAAGTGGAATTTCTGTCCTTTTCCCCCAAAACAAAGGGAATTTCTGTCTTATTTGCCCCAAAATAAGGAAAATTTCTGACTTATTACCCTGAAGTAAGTGAAATTTCTGCAATTTGGTCCCAAAATAGGGGAAATTTCTGTCTTTTTGCCACCAAATAAGGGGAATTTCAGCCTTTTTACCTCAAAATAAGGGGAATTTCTGAATTTTGGCACAAAATATTAGGAATTTCTGCATTTTTGCCCCAAAAATTAGGAAAAATCTCTGCCTTTTTCTCTTAAATAAGTGAAATTTCTGCAATTTTGCCCCAAAATAAGTGAAATTTCTGCAATTTTGTTCCAAAATAAGGAATATTTCTGAAATTTTGCACCAAATAAGTGAATTTTCTGAGTTTTGCCCCAAAATAAGGAGAATTTCTGCCTTTTTGCCCCACAATTAGGGGAATTTCTGCAATTTTGCCCTAAAATAAGGGTAATTTCTGCAATTTTCCCCATAATAAGGAAAATTCTGCAATTTTGCCCCAAAATAAGAGAAATTTCTGCCTTTTGCCCCAAAATATGGGGAATTTCTGCCTTTTTGTCCGAAAATAAGAAGAATGCATACCTTTTTGCCATAAAAAAGGGAAATTTCTTCATTTTTGCTCCAAAATACAGGGAACTTTTGCCTTTATGCCTCTGAATAAGTGGAATTTCTGACTTTTTTCTACAAAATAAGGAAAATTTCTGCCTTTTTCCCTGAAATAAGTGAAATTTCTGCAATTTTGCCCCAAAATAAGTGAAATTTCTGCAATTTTGCCCCAAAATAAGGGAAATTTCTGGAATTTTGCCCCAAAATAAGTGGAATTTCTGAGTTTTGCCCCAAAATAAGGAGAATTTCTGCCCTTTTGCCCCACAATTTGAAATTTCTGCAATTTTGCCCAAAAATAAGGGAAATTTCTGCAATTTTTCAACCATAATAAAAGAAATTTTTGCAATTTTGCACCAAAATAAGGGGAATTTCTGACTTTTGCCCCAACATATGGTGAATTTCTACCTTTTTGTCCGAAAATAAGAAGAATGCATAACTTTTTGCCATAAAAAAGGGAAATTTTTAATTTTTGCTCCAAAATAAGGCGAACTTTTGCATTTTTGCCTCTAAATAAATGGAATTTCTGTCTTTTTCCCTCAAAATAAAGGGAATTTCTGTCTTTTTTGCCCCAAAATAAAAAAAATTCAGAGTTATTACCCTGAAATAAGTGAAATTTCTGCAAATTTGCCCCAAAGTAAGGGAAATTTCTTCCTTTTTGCTCCCAAATAAGGGGAATTTCAGCATTTTTACCTCAAAATAAGGGAAATTTCTGCATTTTTGCAACCAAATATTAGGAATTTCTGCATTTTTGCCACAAAATATTAGAAATTTCTGCCTTTTTGCCCCAAAATAAGGAAAATTTCTGCCTTTTTTCCCTGAAATAAGTGAAATTTCTGCAATTTTGCCCCAAAATAAGTGAAATTTCTGCAATTTTGTTCCAAAATAAAGAATATTTCTGAAAATTTGCCCCAAATAAGTGGATTTTCTGAGTTTTGCCCCAAAATAAGGAGAATTTCTGCCTTTTTGCCCCACAATTAGGGGAATTTCTGCAATTTTGCCCTAAAATAAGGGTAATTTCTGCAATTTTTCCCCATAATAAAGAAAATTTTTGCAATTTTGCCCCAAAATAAAAGGAATTTCTGTTTTTTGCCCCAAAATTAGAGACATTTCTGCAATTTTGCCCCAAAATAAGAGGAATTTCTGCCTTTTGCCCCAAAATATGGGGAATTTCTGCCTTTTTGTCCGAAAATAAGAAGAATGCATACCTTTTTGCCATAAAAAAGGGAAATTTCTTCATTTTTGCTTCAAAATAAGGGGAACTTTTGCCTTTATGCCTCTGAATAAGTGGAATTTCTGACTTTTTTCCACAAAATAAGAAAAATTTCTGCCTTTTTCACTGAAATAAGTGAAAATTCTGCAATTTTGCCCCAAAATAAGTGAAATTTCTGCAATTTTGCCCCAAAATAAGGGAAATTTCTGGAATTTTGCCCCAAAATAAGTGAAATTTATGAGTTTTGCCCCAAAATAAGGAGAATTTCTGCCTTTTTGCCCCACAATTTGAAATTTCTGCAATTTTGCCCAAAAATAAGGGAAATTTCTGCAATTTATCAACCATAATAAGGGAAATTTCTGCAATTTTGCACCAAAATAAGGGGAATTTCTGACTTTTGCCCCAAAATATGGTGAATTTCTACCTTTTTGTCCGAAAATAAGAAGAATGCATAACTTTTTGCCATAAAAAAGTGAAATTTTTAATTTTTGCTCCAAAATAAGGCGAACTTTTGCATTTTTGCCTCTAAATAAATGGAATTTCTGTATTTTTCCCTCAAAACAAAGGGAATTACTGTCTTTTTTGCCCCAAAATAGAAAAAATTCAGACTTATTACCCTGAAATAAGTGAAATTTCTGCAAATTTGCCCCAAAGTAAGGGAAATTTCTTTTTTTTTGCCCCCAAATAAGGGGAATTTCAGCATTTTTACCTCAAAGTAAGAGAAATTTCTGCATTTTTGCAACAAAATATTAGGAATTTCTGCATTTTTGCCACAATATATTAGGAATTTCTGCCTTTTTGCCCCAAAATAAGGAAAATTTCTGCCTTTTTTCCCTGAAATAAGTGAAAAATCTGCAATTTTGCCCCAAAATATGAGAAATTTCTGGAATTTTGCCCCAAAATAAGTGGAATTTCTGAGTTTTGCCCCAAAATAGAAAGAATTTATGCCATTTTGCCCCACAATTAGGGGAATTTCTGCAATTTTGCTCCAAAATACAGGGAATTTCTGCCTTTTTGCCCGAAAATAAGGGGAATGCATACCTTTTTGCCATAAAAAAAGGAAATTTCTTCATTTTTGCCCCAAAATAAGGGAAATTTCTGCCTTTTTGCCCTGAAATATGTGAAATTTCTGCAATTTTAGCCCAAAATAAGCAGAATTTCTGCCTTTTTGCCCCAAAATAATGGGAATTTCTGCCTTTTTGCCCCAAAATAAGAAAAATTTTTGTCTTTTTCTCTGAAATAAGTGAAATTTCTGCAATTTTCCTCTAAAATAATGGAAATTTCTGCAATTTTTCCCCATAATAAGAAACATTTCTACAATTTTGCACCAAAATAATGGGAATTTCTGTTTTTTGCCCCCAAATAAGGGAAATTTCTGCAATTTTGTCCTAAAATAAGGGGAATTTCTGCCTTTTGCCCCAAAATAAGGAGAATTTCTGCCTTTTTGCCCCAGAAGAAAGAAAATTACTGTATTTTTTACCCCAAAATTAGGTGAATTTCTGCAATTTTGCTCCAAAATACAAGGATTTTTTGCCTTTTTCGCCGAAAATAAGGGGAATTTCTGCCATTTTGCTGCGAAATAAGTGAAATTTCTGCAGTTTTACCCCCAAATAAGGGGAATTTCTGCCTTTTTGCCCCAAAATTAGGGGAATGTCTGCAATTTTGCTCCAAAAATATGGGGAATTTCTGCCTTTTTGCCCAAAGATAGAGGGAATGTTCATTTTTTTGCCATAAAAAAGGAAAATTTCTTCATTTTTGCCCCAAAATAAATGGATTTTCCGCATTTTTGACTCAAAATAAGTGCAATTTCAGTTTTTTTCCCAAAAATAAACGAAATTTCTGTTTTTTTGCCCCAAAATAAGGAGAATTTCTGTCTTTTTTTCCCAACATATAAAGAATTTTTGACTTTTTGCCCCACAATTAGGGGAATTTCTGCAATTTTTCTCCAAAATACAAGGAATTTCTGCATTTTTGCCTGAAAATAAGGGGAATGCATACCTTTTTGCCATAAAAAAGGGAAATTTCTTCATTTTGCTTCAAAATAAAAAAAATTTCTGCCTTTTTGCCATGAAATATGTGAAATTTCTGTAATTTTAGCCCAAAATGAGGTGAATTTCTGCCTTTTTGCCCCAAAATAATGGGAATTTCTGCCTTTTTGCCCCAAAATAAGAAAAATTTTTGCTTTTTTTCTCTGAAATAATGGAAATTTCTGCAATTTTTCCCCATAATAAGACAAATTTCTGCAATTTTGAACCAAAATAAGGGGAATTTCTGTTTTTTTGCCCCCAAATAAGGGAAATTTCTGCAATTTTGCCCCAAAATAAGGGGAATTTCTGTTTTTTGCCCCACAATTAGGGAAATTTCTGCAATTTTGCCCCAAAATAAGGGGAATTTCTGCCTTTTGCCCCAAAACATGGGGAATTTCTGCCTTTTGTCCGAAAATAAGAAGAATGCATACATTTTTGCCATAAAAAAGGGAACTTTTTTAATTTTGCTCCAAAATAAGGGGAACTTTTGCCTTTATGCCTCTAAATAAGTGGAATTTCTGTCTTTTTCCCCAAAACAAAGGGAATTTCTGTCTTTTTTTGCCCCAAAATAAGGAAAATTTCTGACTTATTACCCTGAAATAAATGAAATTTCTGCAATTTTGCCCCAAAATAAGGAAAATTTCTGCCTTTTTGCCCCCAAATAAAGGGAATTTAAGCCTTTTTACCTCAAAATAAGGGGAATTTCTGAATTTTGGCACAAAATATTAGGAATTTCTGCCTTTTTGCCAAAAAATAAGGAAAATTTCTGCCTTTTTCCCTGTAATAAGTGAAATTTCTGCAATTTTGTCCCAAAATAAGTGAAATTTCTGCAATTTTGCCCCAAAAGAAGGAGAATTTCTGCCCTTTTGCCTCACAATTTAAAATTTCTGCAATTTTGCCCTAAAATAAGGGAAATTTCTGCAATTTTGCACCAAAATAAGGGGAATTTCTGCCTTTTGCCCCAAAATATGGGGAATTTCTACCTTTTTGTCCAAAAATAAGAAGAATGCATAACTTTTTGCCATAAAAAAGGGAAATTTCTTCATTTTTGCTCCAAAATAAGGCGAACTTTTGCCTTTTTGCCTCTAAATAAGTGGAATTTCTGTGTTTTTCCCTCAAAACAAGGAGAATTTCTTTCTTTTTTGCCCCAAAATAAGGAAAATTTCTGACTTATTACCCTGAAATAAGTGAAATTTCTGCAAATTTGCCCCAAAAAAAGGGAAATTTCTCACTTTTTGCCCCCAAATAAGGGGAATTTCAGCCTTTTTACCTCAAAATAAGGGAAATATCTGCCTTTTTGTAACAAAATATTAGGAATTTCTGCATTTTTGCCACAAAGAATTAGGAATTTCTGCCTTTTTGCCCCAAAATAAGGAAAATTTCTGCCTTTTTTCCCTGAAATAAGTGAAATTTCTGCAATTTTTCCCCAAAATAAATATAATTTCTGCAATTTTGCCCCAAAATAATAGAAATTTCTGGAATTTTGCCCCAAAATAAGTGGAATTTCTGAGTTTTGCCCCGAAATATGAGAATTTCTGCCTTTTGGTCCCACAATTAGGGGAATTTCTGCAATTTTGCTCCAAAATACGGGGAATTTCTGCCTTTTTGCCCGAAAATAAGGGGAATGCATACCTTTTTGCCATAAAAAAGGGAAATTTCTTCATTTTTGCCCCAAAATAAGGGAAATTTCTGCCTTTTTGCCTCTAAATAAGTGAAATTTCTGTCTTTTTCTCCCAAAACAACGGGAATTTCTTTTTTGCCCCTAAATAAGGGGAATTTCTGACTTATTACCCTGAAATAAGTGAAATTTCTGCAATTTTGCCCCAAAATAAAGGAAATTTCTGCCTTTTTCCCCAAAATAAGGGAAATTTCTGCCTTTTTATCTCAAAATAAAAGAAATTTCTGCATTTTTGCCACAAAATATTAGGAATTTTTGCCTTTTTGCCCAAAAATAAGGAAAATTTCTGCCTTTTTTCCCTGAAATAAGTCAAATTTCTTCAATTTTGCCCCAAAATAAGTGAGATTTCTGCAATTTTGCCCCTAAATAAGGGAAATTTCTGGAATTTTGCCCCAAAATAAGTGGAATTTCTGAGTTTTGCCCCAAAATAAGGAGAATTTCTGTCTTTTTGCCGAACATAAAGGAATTTTCTGCCTTTTTGCCCATAATTAAGGGATTTTCTGCAATTGTGCTCCAAAATACGAGGAATTTCTGCTTTTTTGCCCGAAAATAAGGGGAATATATACCGTTTGCCACAAAAAGCGGAAATTTCTTCATTTTTGCCCAAAAATAAGAGGAATTTCTGCTTTCTTACCTCAAAATAAGTGAAATTTTTGCCTTTTTACCCAAAAATAAATGGAGTCTGTCTTTTTGCCCCAAAATAAAAGGAATTTTTGAATTTTGCCCTGAAATAATTGAAATTTCTGCAATTTTGCCTCAAAATAAGGAAAATTTCTGCATTTTGCCCCAAAATATGGGGAATTTCTGCATTTTTGCCCCAAAATAAAGAAAATTTCTGCAATTTTGTACCAAAATAAAAAAAATTCTGCCTTTTTGCCCCAAAATAAGGGAAATTTCTGCAATTTTGCCCCAAAATAAAGTAAATATCTGCAATTTTGCCTTAAAATAAAGGGAATTTCTGACTTTTTTCCCTGAAATAATGAGAATTTCTGTCTTTTTGCCCCAAAATAATTTGAATTCCTGCATTTTCCCTCAAAATTAGGGGAATATGTGCAATTTTGCTTCAAAATACGGGGAAATCTACCTTATTGCACAAAAATAAAGGGAATTTCTGCATTTTTGCACCAACATACGGGGAATTTCAGAAATTTAGCTTTAAAATACAGGGAATTTCTACGTTATTGCCCGAAATAAAGTGGAATTTCTGCCTTTTTGCCCTGAATTATTTGAAATTTCTGCAATTTAACCACAAAATAAGGCGAATTTCTGTTTTTGGCCCCAAAATTAGGGAAATTTCTGCTTTTTGCCCCAAAATAATGCAAATTTCTGACTTTTTGCCCTGAAATAATTGAAATTTCTGCAATTTTGCCCCAAAATAATAGGAATTTCTGTTTTTTTGCCCAAAATAAAGGGAATATCAGCATTTTACCTTCAAATAAGGGGAATTTCTGCCTTTTTGCCACAAAATATGGGGAATTTCTGCCCTATTGCTCTTAAATAAGGAAAATTTCTGCTTTTCTGCCTCAATTAACAAGAATTTCTGCCTTTTTGCCACAAAGTAAAGGGAATTTCTGCCTTTTTGCCCCAAAATAACAAGAATTTCAGCCTTTTACCTCAAAATAAGGGGAATTTCTGCCTTTTGCCCCAAAATATGGGTAATTTCTGCCTTTTTGTTCCAAAATAAGGAAAATTTCTACAATTTTGTATCAAAATAAAAAAAAGTTCTGCTTTTTGCCCCAAAATCAAAGGAATTTCTGACTTTTTGCCCTGAAATAAATGAAATTCCTGCAATTTTGCCCGAAAATAAGGGATATTTGTGCCTTTTTGCACCAAAATTAGGGGAATTTCTGCCTTTTTGCCCCAAAATATGGGGAGTTTCAGGATTTTACCTCAAAATAAGGGGAATTTCAGCTTTTTTGCACCAAAATGTGGGGAATTTCTGCATTTTTGCCACAAAATACGAAAAATTTCTTCAAGTCTGTAACAAAATATAAGAAATTTTTAAAATTTTGCCCCAAAATAAGGGAAATTTCTGATTTTTGCCCCAAAATAAAGAGAATTTCTGTATTTTTGCCCCAAAATAAAGGGAATTTCTGCCTTTTTGCCGCAAAATTAGGGGAGTTCCTGCAATTTTGCTTCTAAATACAGGGAATTTCTGCCTCTTTTTCCGAAAATAAGGGGAACTTCTGCCTTTTTGCCCCAAATAAAATGAATTTCTGCATTTTTACCCCAATATTAGAAGAATTTCTGCAAATTTGCTCCAAAATATGGGGAATTTCTGCCTTTTTACCTGAAATTAAGGGGATTTTCTGCCTTTTTTCTTCCAAATAAAGGAAATTTCTGCAATTTTATCCCAATATAAGGGGAATTTCTGCCTTTTTGCCCCAAAATAATGGGAATTTCGGCCTTTTTGCCCTGAAATATGTGAAATTCCTGCAATTTTACCTTAAAATAAGGTGAATTTCTGCCTTTTTGCCCAAAAATAATGGGAATTTCTGCCTTTTTGCCCGAAAATAAGAAAAATTTTTGCTTTTTTCTTTGAAATAAGTGAAATTTCTGCAATTTCACCCTAATATAAAATAAGGGGAATTTCTGCCTTTTTGCCCTGAAATAAGTGAAATTTCTGCAGTTTTACCCCAAAATAAGGGGAATATCTGCCTATTTGCACAAAAATTAGGGGAATTTCTGCAATTTTGCTCCAAAATACGGGGAATTTCTGCCTCTTTGCCCGAAAACAAAGTGAATGTATACCTCTTTGCCATAAAAAAGGGAAATTTCTTCATTTTGCCGCAAAATAAGGGAATTTTTCGCCTTTTTGACTCAAAATAAGTGCAATTTCTGCCTTTTCCCAAAAATAAACAAAATTTCTGTCTTTTTGCACCAAAATAAAGTTAATTTCTGACTTTTTGCCCGAAAATAAGGGGAATTTCAGACTTTTTACCACAAAATAAGGGGAATTTCTGCCTTTTTGCCCCAAAATATGAGGAATTTCAGCTTTTTTGCCCCAAAATAAGAAAAATTTCTGCAATTTTGTACCAATATAAAAGAAATTTCTGCCTTTTTGCCCCAAAATAAGAAAATTTCTGCCTTTTTTCTGAAATAAGTGAAATTTCTGCAATTTTGCCCCAAAATAAAGAAAATTTGTGCAATTTTGCCCCAATGTAAATAAAATTTCTGCAATTTTGCCCCAAAATAAGGGGAATTTCTGACTTTATGCTCCCCAAAAAAGGAGATTTTCTGTCTTTTTGCCCCAAAATAAAGATAATTTCTGCCTTTTTGCCTGAAAATTATGAGATTTTCTGCAATTTTGATACATAATACGGGGAATTTCTGACTTTTAGCCCCAAAATAAAGGGAATTTCTGCATTTTCCACCAATATTTGGAGAATTTCTGCATTTTACCTCAAAATAAGAAGAATTTCTGCCTTTTGCCTTAAAATTGGGAAATTTCTGCCTTTTTGTTCCAAAATAAGGAAAATTTCTTCAATTTTGTACTATAATAAAAGAAATTTCTGCTTTTTGCCCCAAAATAAGGGGAATTTCTGACTTTTTGCCCTGAAATAAATGAAATTTTTGCAATTTTTCCTAAAAATAAGGGAAATTTGTGCCTTTTTGCCCTAAAATAAGGGGAATTTCGGCCTTTTGCCCCAAAATATGGGGAATTTCTGCCTTTTTGCCCGAAAATAAGAAGAATGCATACCTTTTGCCATAAAAAAAGGAAATTTCTTCATTTTTGCTCCAAAATAATGGGAATTTCTGCTTTTTTGCCTCTAAATAAGTGTAATTTCTGTCTTTTTCCCCGAAAACAAAGGGAATTTCTGTCTTTTTTGGCCCAAAATAAGGAAAATTTTTGTCTTATTACCATGAAATAAGTGAAATTTCTGCAATTTTGCCCCAAAATAAGGGAAATTTCTGCCTTTTTGTCTCCAAATAAGGGGAATTTCAGCCTTTTTACCTCAAAATAAGGGGAATTTCTGAATTTTGGCACAAAATATTAGGAATTTCTGCCTTTTTGCCCCAAAATAATGAAAATTTCTGCCTTTTTTACCTGAAATAAGTGAAATTTCTGCAATTTTGCCCCAAAATAAGAGAAATTTCTGCAATTTTGACCCAAAATAAGGGAAATTTCTGGAATTTTGCCCCAAAATAAGTGGAATTTCTGAGTTTTGCCCCAAAATAAGGTGAATTTCTGCCTTTTTGCCCCACAATTAGGAGAATTTCTGCAATTTTGCTCAAAAATACGGGGAATTTCTGCCTTTTTGCCCGAAAATAAAGGGAATGCATACCTTTTTGCCATAAAAAAGGGAAATTTTTTCATTTTTGCCCCAAAATAAGGGAAATTTCTCCCTTTTTGCCCTGAAATATGTGAAATTTCTGCAATTTTAGCCCAAAATAAGGTGAATTTCTGCCTATTTGCCCCAAAATAATGAGAATTTCTGCCTTTTTGCTCCAAAATAAGAAAAAATTTTGCTTTTTTTCTCTGAAATAAGTGAAATTTCTGAAATTTTGCCCTAAAATAAGGGAAATTTCTGCCATTTTTCCACATAATAAGAGAAATTTCTTCAATTTTGCAACAAAATAAAGGGAATTTCTCTTTTTTTGCACCCAAATAAGGGAAATTTCTGCAATTTTGCCCTAAAATAAGGGAAATTTCTGCCTTTTTCCCCAAAATAAAATGAATTTCTGCCTTTTTGCCCCAAAATAAGGAAAATTAGTGTATTTATTACCCCAAAATTAGGAGAATTTCCGCAATTTTGCTCCAAAATACGGGGATTTTCTGCCTTTTTCACCAAAATAAGGAGAATTTCTTCCATTTTGCTGCGAAATAAGTGCAATTTCTGAAGTTTTACCCCAAAATAAGGGGAATTTCTGCTTTTTTGCCCCAAAATTAGAAAAATTTCTGCAATTTTGCTACAAAAATATGGGAAATTTCTGCCTTTTTGCCCGAAAATAAAGGGAATGTTTACCTTTTTGCCATAAAAAAGGGAAATTTTTTCATTTTTGCCCCCAAATAAGAGGATTTTCCGCCTTTTTGACTCAAAATAAGTGCAATTTCTGCCTTTTCCCCAAAAATAAACAAAATTTCTGTCTTTTTGCACAAAAATAAGGGGAATTTCTGATATTTTGACAGAAAATAAGTGGAATTTCAGCCTTTTTACCTCAAAATAAGGGGAATTTCTGCCTTCTTGCCCCAAAATATGAGGAATTTCTGCCTTTTTGCTTCAAAATAAGAAAAATTTCTGCAATTTTGTACCAAAATAAAAGAAATTTCTGCCTTTTTGCCCAAAAATAAGAAAATTTCTGCCTTTTTTCTGAAATGAGTGAAATTTCTGCAATTTTGCCCCAAAATAAAGGAAATTTCTGCCTTTTTGCCCTGAAATATGTGAAATTTCTGCAATTTTAGCCCAAAATAAGGTGAATTTCTGCCTATTTGCCCCAAAATAATGGGAATTTCTGCCTTTTTGCCCCAAAATAAGAAAAATTTTTGCTTTTTTTCCCTGAAATAAGTGAAATTTCTGCAATTTGCCCTACAATAAGGGAAATATCTTCAATTTTTCCTCATAATAAGAGAAATTTCTTCAATTTTGCCCCAAAATAAAAGGAATTTCTGTTTTTTTGCACCCAAATAAGGGAAATTTCTGCAATTTTGCCCTAAAATAAGGGGAATTTCTGCCTTTTGTCCCAAAATAAAAAGAATTTCGGCCTTTTTGCCCAAAAATAAAGAATATTACTGTATTTTTTTCCCCAAAATTAGGTGAATTTCTGCAATTGTGCTCCAAAATACAAGGATTTTCTGCCTTTTTCGCCGAAAATAAGGGGAATTTCTGCCATTTTGCTGTGAAATAAGTGAAATTTCTGCAGTTTTACCCAAAAATTATGGGAATTTCTGCCTTTTTGCCCCAAAATTAGGGGAATTTCTGCAATTTTCCTCTAAAAATATGGGGAATTTCTGCCTTTTGCCCGAAAATAAATGGAATGTTTACCTTTTTGCCATAAAAAAGGGAATATTTTTTATTTTTGCCCCCAAATAAGGAGATTTTCCGCATTTTTGACTCAAAATAAGTGCAATTTCTGCCTTTTCCCCAAAAATAAACAAAATTTCTGTTTTTTTGCACCAAAATAAGGGGAATTTCTGACTTTTTGCCCGAAAATAAGTGGAATTTCAGCCTTTTTACCTCAAAAAAAGGGGAATTTCTGCCTTTTTGCCCCAAAATATAGGGAATTTCTGCCTTTTTGCCCCAAAATAGGAAAAATTTCTGCAATTTGTACCAAAATAAAAAAAAATTTCTGCCTTTTTGCCCCAAAATAAGAAAATTTCTGCCTTTTTTCTAAAATAAGTGAAATTTCTTTAATTTTGCCCCAAAATAAGGGAAATTTCTGCAATTTTGCCCCAATGTAAAGGAAATTTTTGCAATTTTGCCCCAAAATAAGGGGAATTTCTGACTTTATGCTCCCGAAAAAAGAAGATTTTTCTGTCTTTTTGCCCAAAAATAAGGAGAATTTCTGCCTTTTTGCCCGAAAATTGTGAGAATTTATGCAATTTTGCTTCAAAATACGAGGAATTTCTGCCTTTGAGCCACAAAATAAAGAGAATTTCTGCATTTTCCTCCAATATTTGGGGAATTTCTGCATTTTACCTCTAAATAAAGGGAATTTGTGCATTTTACCTCAAAATAAGAAGTATTTCTGCCTTTTGCCCCAAAATAAGGGGAATTTCTGCCTTTTTGTTCCAAAATAAAAAAAATTTCTTCAATTTTGTATCATAATAAAAGAAATTTCTGCTTTTTGCCCCAAAATAAGGGGAATTTCTGACTTTTTGCCCTGAAATAAATAAAATTTCTGCAATTTTGCCCGAAAATAAGGGAAATTTGTGCCTTTTTGCCCCAAAATTAGAAGAATTTCTGCCTTTTGCCCCAAAATATGGAGAATTTCGGCATTTTATTTCAAAATAAGAAAAATTTCAGCCTTTTTGCACCAAAATACGGGAAATTTCTGCCTTTTTGCCCTGAAATATATGACATTTCTGCAATTTTGCCCAAAAATAAAAAAAATTTGTGCCTTTTTGCCCCAAAATAAGGGAAATTTCTGCCTTTTTCCCCAAAATATGGGGAATTTCTGCCTTTTTGTCCGAAAATAAGAAGAATGCATACATTTTTGCCATAAAAAAAGGAAATTTCTTCATTTTTGCTCCAAAATAAGGGGAACTTTTTCCTTTCTGCCTCTAAATAAGTAAAATTTCAGTCTTTTTCCCCCAATACAAAGGGAATTTCTGTCTTTTTTGCCCCAAAATAAGAAAAATTTCTGACTTATTACCCTGAAATAAGTGAAATTTCTGAAAATTTGCCCCAAAATAAGGGAAATTTCTGCCTTTTTGCCCCCAAATAAGGGGAATTTCAGCCTTTTTACCTCAAAATAAGAGAAATTTCTTCATTTTTGCAACAAAATCTTAGGAACTTCTGCATTTTTGCCACAAAATATTAGGAATTTCTGCCTTTCTGCCTCAAAATAAAGAAAATTTCTGCCTTTTTTTTCCTGAAATAAGTGAAATTTCTGCAATTTTGCCCCAAAATAAGTGAAATTTCAGCAATTTTGCCCCAAAATAAGGGAAATTTCTAGAATTTTGCCTCAAAATAAGTGAAATTTCTGAGTTTTGCCTCAAAATAAAGAGAATTTTTGCCTTTTTGCTCCACAATTAGGGAATTTCTGCAATTTTGCTCCAAAATACGGGGAATTTTTGCCTTTTTGCCCGAAAATAAGTGGAATTTCTGGCATTTTGCTGCGAAATAAGTGAAATTTCTGCTGTTTTACCCCAAAATAAGGAGAATTTCTGCGTTTTTGCCTCAAAATTAGGGGAATTTCTGCAATTTTGCTCCAAAATATGGGGAATTTCTGCCTTTTTGCCCAAAAATAAAGGGATTTTCCGCCTTTTTGACTCAAAATAAGTGCAATTTCTGCCTTTTCCTCAAAAATAAACAAAATTTCTTTCTTTTAGCACCAAAATAAAAGGAATTCCTTACTTTTTCCCAAAAATAAGGGGAATTTCAGCCTTTTTACCTCAAAATAAGGGGAATTTCTGCCTTTTTGCCCCAAAATATGGGAAATTTCTGCCTTTTTGCCCCCCCAAAAAAAATTTCTGCAATTTTGTACCAAATAAAAGAAATTTCTGCCTTTTGCCCAAAATATGAAAATCTCTGCCTTTTTTCTGAAATAAGTTAAATTTCTACAATTTTGCCCAAAAATAAGGGAAATTTGTGCCTTTTTGCCCCAAAATAATGGGAATTTCTGCCTTTTGCCTCAAAATATAGGGAATTTCTGCCTTTTTGCCCGAAAATAAGAAGAATGCATACCTTTTTGCCATAAAAAATGGAAATTTTTTCATTTTTGCTTCAAAATAAAAGAATTTCTGCTTTTTTGCCTCTAAATAAGTGGAATTTCTGTCTTTTTCCCCCAAAACAAAGGGAATTTCTGTCTTATTTGCCCCAAAATAAGGAAAATTTCTGACTTATTACCCTGAAGTAAGTGAAATTTCTGCAATTTGGTCCCAAAATAGGGGAAATTTCTGTCTTTTTGCCACCAAATAAGGGGAATTTCAGCCTTTTTACCTCAAAATAAGGGGAATTTCTGAATTTTGGCACAAAATATTAGGAATTTCTGCATTTTTGCCCCAAAAATTAGGAAAAATCTCTGCCTTTTTCTCTTAAATAAGTGAAATTTCTGCAATTTTGCCCCAAAATAAGTGAAATTTCTGCAATTTTGTTCCAAAATAAGGAATATTTCTGAAATTTTGCACCAAATAAGTGAATTTTCTGAGTTTTGCCCCAAAATAAGGAGAATTTCTGCCTTTTTGCCCCACAATTAGGGGAATTTCTGCAATTTTGCCCTAAAATAAGGGTAATTTCTGCAATTTTCCCCATAATAAGGAAAATTCTGCAATTTTGCCCCAAAATAAGAGAAATTTCTGCCTTTTGCCCCAAAATATGGGGAATTTCTGCCTTTTTGTCCGAAAATAAGAAGAATGCATACCTTTTTGCCATAAAAAAGGGAAATTTCTTCATTTTTGCTCCAAAATACAGGGAACTTTTGCCTTTATGCCTCTGAATAAGTGGAATTTCTGACTTTTTTCTACAAAATAAGGAAAATTTCTGCCTTTTTCCCTGAAATAAGTGAAATTTCTGCAATTTTGCCCCAAAATAAGTGAAATTTCTGCAATTTTGCCCCAAAATAAGGGAAATTTCTGGAATTTTGCCCCAAAATAAGTGGAATTTCTGAGTTTTGCCCCAAAATAAGGAGAATTTCTGCCCTTTTGCCCCACAATTTGAAATTTCTGCAATTTTGCCCAAAAATAAGGGAAATTTCTGCAATTTTTCAACCATAATAAAAGAAATTTTTGCAATTTTGCACCAAAATAAGGGGAATTTCTGACTTTTGCCCCAACATATGGTGAATTTCTACCTTTTTGTCCGAAAATAAGAAGAATGCATAACTTTTTGCCATAAAAAAGGGAAATTTTTAATTTTTGCTCCAAAATAAGGCGAACTTTTGCATTTTTGCCTCTAAATAAATGGAATTTCTGTCTTTTTCCCTCAAAACAAAGGGAATTTCTGTCTTTTTTGCCCCAAAATAAAAAAAATTCAGAGTTATTACCCTGAAATAAGTGAAATTTCTGCAAATTTGCCCCAAAGTAAGGGAAATTTCTTCCTTTTTGCTCCCAAATAAGGGGAATTTCAGCATTTTTACCTCAAAATAAGGGAAATTTCTGCATTTTTGCAACCAAATATTAGGAATTTCTGCATTTTTGCCACAAAATATTAGAAATTTCTGCCTTTTTGCCCCAAAATAAGGAAAATTTCTGCCTTTTTTCCCTGAAATAAGTGAAATTTCTGCAATTTTGCCCCAAAATAAGTGAAATTTCTGCAATTTTGTTCCAAAATAAAGAATATTTCTGAAAATTTGCCCCAAATAAGTGGATTTTCTGAGTTTTGCCCCAAAATAAGGAGAATTTCTGCCTTTTTGCCCCACAATTAGGGGAATTTCTGCAATTTTGCCCTAAAATAAGGGTAATTTCTGCAATTTTTCCCCATAATAAAGAAAATTTTTGCAATTTTGCCCCAAAATAAAAGGAATTTCTGTTTTTTGCCCCAAAATTAGAGACATTTCTGCAATTTTGCCCCAAAATAAGAGGAATTTCTGCCTTTTGCCCCAAAATATGGGGAATTTCTGCCTTTTTGTCCGAAAATAAGAAGAATGCATACCTTTTTGCCATAAAAAAGGGAAATTTCTTCATTTTTGCTTCAAAATAAGGGGAACTTTTGCCTTTATGCCTCTGAATAAGTGGAATTTCTGACTTTTTTCCACAAAATAAGAAAAATTTCTGCCTTTTTCAATGAAATAAGTGAAAATTCTGCAATTTTGCCCCAAAATAAGTGAAATTTCTGCAATTTTGCCCCAAAATAAGGGAAATTTCTGGAATTTTGCCCCAAAATAAGTGAAATTTATGAGTTTTGCCCCAAAATAAGGAGAATTTCTGCCTTTTTGCCCCACAATTTGAAATTTCTGCAATTTTGCCCAAAAATAAGGGAAATTTCTGCAATTTATCAACCATAATAAGGGAAATTTCTGCAATTTTGCACCAAAATAAGGGGAATTTCTGACTTTTGCCCCAAAATATGGTGAATTTCTACCTTTTTGTCCGAAAATAAGAAGAATGCATAACTTTTTGCCATAAAAAAGTGAAATTTTTAATTTTTGCTCCAAAATAAGGCGAACTTTTGCATTTTTGCCTCTAAATAAATGGAATTTCTGTATTTTTCCCTCAAAACAAAGGGAATTTCTGTCTTTTTTGCCCCAAAATAGAAAAAATTCAGACTTATTACCCTGAAATAAGTGAAATTTCTGCAAATTTGCCCCAAAGTAAGGGAAATTACTTCCTTTTTGCCCCCAAATAAGGGGAATTTCAGCATTTTTACCTCAAAGTAAGAGAAATTTCTGCATTTTTGCAACAAAATATTAGGAATTTCTGCATTTTTGCCACAATATATTAGGAATTTCTGCCTTTTTGCCCCAAAATAAGGAAAATTTCTGCCTTTTTTCCCTGAAATAAGTGAAAAATCTGCAATTTTGCCCCAAAATATGAGAAATTTCTGGAATTTTGCCCCAAAATAAGTGGAATTTCTGAGTTTTGCCCCAAAATAGAAAGAATTTATGCCATTTTGCCCCACAATTAGGGGAATTTCTGCAATTTTGCTCCAAAATACAGGGAATTTCTGCCTTTTTGCCCGAAAATAAGGGGAATGCATACCTTTTTGCCATAAAAAAAGGAAATTTCTTCATTTTTGCCCCAAAATAAGGGAAATTTCTGCCTTTTTGCCCTGAAATATGTGAAATTTCTGCAATTTTAGCCCAAAATAAGCAGAATTTCTGCCTTTTTGCCCCAAAATAATGGGAATTTTTGCCTTTTTGCCCCAAAATAAGAAAAATTTTTGTTTTTTTCTCTGAAATAAGTGAAATTTCTGCAATTTTCCTCTAAAATAATGGAAATTTCTGCAATTTTTCCCCATAATAAGACACATTTCTACAATTTTGCACCAAAATAATGGGAATTTCTGTTTTTTGCCCCCAAATAAGGGAAATTTCTGCAATTTTGTCCTAAAATAAGGGGAATTTCTGCCTTTTGCCCCAAAATAAGGAGAATTTCTGCCTTTTTGCCCCAGAAGAAAGAAAATTACTGTATTTTTTACCCCAAAATTAGGTGAATTTCTGCAATTTTTCTCCAAAATACAAGGATTTTTTGCCTTTTTCGCCGAAAATAAGGGGAATTTCTGCCATTTTGCTGCGAAATAAGTGAAATTTCTGCAGTTTTACCCCCAAATAAGGGGAATTTCTGCCTTTTTGCCCCAAAATTAGGGGAATGTCTGCAATTTTGCTCCAAAAATATGGGGAATTTCTGCCTTTTTACCTGAAATTAAGGGGATTTTCTGCCTTTTTTCTTCCAAATAAAGGAAATTTCTGCAATTTTATCCCAATATAAGGGGAATTTCTGCCTTTTTGCCCCAAAATAATGGGAATTTCGGCCTTTTTGCCCTGAAATATGTGAAATTCCTGCAATTTTACCTTAAAATAAGGTGAATTTCTGCCTTTTTGCCCAAAAATAATGGGAATTTCTGCCTTTTTGCCCGAAAATAAGAAAAATTTTTGCTTTTTTCTTTGAAATAAGTGAAATTTCTGCAATTTCACCCTAATATAAAATAAGGGGAATTTCTGCCTTTTTGCCCTGAAATAAGTGAAATTTCTGCAGTTTTACCCCAAAATAAGGGGAATATCTGCCTATTTGCACAAAAATTAGGGGAATTTCTGCAATTTTGCTCCAAAATACGGGGAATTTCTGCCTCTTTGCCCGAAAACAAAGTGAATGTATACCTCTTTGCCATAAAAAAGGGAAATTTCTTCATTTTGCCGCAAAATAAGGGAATTTTTCGCCTTTTTGACTCAAAATAAGTGCAATTTCTGCCTTTTCCCAAAAATAAACAAAATTTCTGTCTTTTTGCACCAAAATAAAGTTAATTTCTGACTTTTTGCCCGAAAATAAGGGGAATTTCAGACTTTTTACCACAAAATAAGGGGAATTTCTGCCTTTTTGCCCCAAAATATGAGGAATTTCAGCTTTTTTGCCCCAAAATAAGAAAAATTTCTGCAATTTTGTACCAATATAAAAGAAATTTCTGCCTTTTTGCCCCAAAATAAGAAAATTTCTGCCTTTTTTCTGAAATAAGTGAAATTTCTGCAATTTTGCCCCAAAATAAAGAAAATTTGTGCAATTTTGCCCCAATGTAAATAAAATTTCTGCAATTTTGCCCCAAAATAAGGGGAATTTCTGACTTTATGCTCCCCAAAAAAGGAGATTTTCTGTCTTTTTGCCCCAAAATAAAGATAATTTCTGCCTTTTTGCCTGAAAATTATGAGATTTTCTGCAATTTTGATACATAATACGGGGAATTTCTGACTTTTAGCCCCAAAATAAAGGGAATTTCTGCATTTTCCACCAATATTTGGAGAATTTCTGCATTTTACCTCAAAATAAGAAGAATTTCTGCCTTTTGCCTTAAAATTGGGAAATTTCTGCCTTTTTGTTCCAAAATAAGGAAAATTTCTTCAATTTTGTACTATAATAAAAGAAATTTCTGCTTTTTGCCCCAAAATAAGGGGAATTTCTGACTTTTTGCCCTGAAATAAATGAAATTTTTGCAATTTTTCCTAAAAATAAGGGAAATTTGTGCCTTTTTGCCCTAAAATAAGGGGAATTTCGGCCTTTTGCCCCAAAATATGGGGAATTTCTGCCTTTTTGCCCGAAAATAAGAAGAATGCATACCTTTTGCCATAAAAAAAGGAAATTTCTTCATTTTTGCTCCAAAATAATGGGAATTTCTGCTTTTTTGCCTCTAAATAAGTGTAATTTCTGTCTTTTTCCCCGAAAACAAAGGGAATTTCTGTCTTTTTTGGCCCAAAATAAGGAAAATTTTTGTCTTATTACCATGAAATAAGTGAAATTTCTGCAATTTTGCCCCAAAATAAGGGAAATTTCTGCCTTTTTGTCTCCAAATAAGGGGAATTTCAGCCTTTTTACCTCAAAATAAGGGGAATTTCTGAATTTTGGCACAAAATATTAGGAATTTCTGCCTTTTTGCCCCAAAATAATGAAAATTTCTGCCTTTTTTACCTGAAATAAGTGAAATTTCTGCAATTTTGCCCCAAAATAAGAGAAATTTCTGCAATTTTGACCCAAAATAAGGGAAATTTCTGGAATTTTGCCCCAAAATAAGTGGAATTTCTGAGTTTTGCCCCAAAATAAGGTGAATTTCTGCCTTTTTGCCCCACAATTAGGAGAATTTCTGCAATTTTGCTCAAAAATACGGGGAATTTCTGCCTTTTTGCCCGAAAATAAAGGGAATGCATACCTTTTTGCCATAAAAAAGGGAAATTTTTTCATTTTTGCCCCAAAATAAGGGAAATTTCTCCCTTTTTGCCCTGAAATATGTGAAATTTCTGCAATTTTAGCCCAAAATAAGGTGAATTTCTGCCTATTTGCCCCAAAATAATGAGAATTTCTGCCTTTTTGCTCCAAAATAAGAAAAAATTTTGCTTTTTTTCTCTGAAATAAGTGAAATTTCTGAAATTTTGCCCTAAAATAAGGGAAATTTCTGCCATTTTTCCACATAATAAGAGAAATTTCTTCAATTTTGCAACAAAATAAAGGGAATTTCTCTTTTTTTGCACCCAAATAAGGGAAATTTCTGCAATTTTGCCCTAAAATAAGGGAAATTTCTGCCTTTTTCCCCAAAATAAAATGAATTTCTGCCTTTTTGCCCCAAAATAAGGAAAATTAGTGTATTTATTACCCCAAAATTAGGAGAATTTCCGCAATTTTGCTCCAAAATACGGGGATTTTCTGCCTTTTTCGCCAAAATAAGGAGAATTTCTTCCATTTTGCTGCGAAATAAGTGCAATTTCTGAAGTTTTACCCCAAAATAAGGGGAATTTCTGCTTTTTTGCCCCAAAATTAGAAAAATTTCTGCAATTTTGCTACAAAAATATGGGAAATTTCTGCCTTTTTGCCCGAAAATAAAGGGAATGTTTACCTTTTTGCCATAAAAAAGGGAAATTTTTTCATTTTTGCCCCCAAATAAGAGGATTTTCCGCCTTTTTGACTCAAAATAAGTGCAATTTCTGCCTTTTCCCCAAAAATAAACAAAATTTCTGTCTTTTTGCACAAAATAAGGGGAATTTCTGATATTTTGACAGAAAATAAGTGGAATTTCAGCCTTTTTACCTCAAAATAAGGGGAATTTCTGCCTTTTTGCCCCAAAATATGAGGAATTTCTGCCTTTTTGCTTCAAAATAAGAAAAATTTCTGCAATTTTGTACCAAAATAAAAGAAATTTCTGCCTTTTTGCCCAAAAATAAGAAAATTTCTGCCTTTTTTCTGAAATGAGTGAAATTTCTGCAATTTTGCCCCAAAATAAAGGAAATTTCTGCCTTTTTGCCCTGAAATATGTGAAATTTCTGCAATTTTAGCCCAAAATAAGGTGAATTTCTGCCTATTTGCCCCAAAATAATGGGAATTTCTGCCTTTTTGCCCCAAAATAAGAAAAATTTTTGCTTTTTTTCCCTGAAATAAGTGAAATTTCTGCAATTTGCCCTACAATAAGGAAAATATCTTCAATTTTTCCTCATAATAAGAGAAATTTCTTCAATTTTGCCCCAAAATAAAAGGAATTTCTGTTTTTTTGCACCCAAATAAGGGAAATTTCTGCAATTTTGCCCTAAAATAAGGGGAATTTCTGCCTTTTGCCCCAAAATAAAAAGAATTTCGGCCTTTTTGCCCAAAAATAAAGAATATTACTGTATTTTTTTCCCCAAAATTAGGTGAATTTCTGCAATTGTGCTCCAAAATACAAGGATTTTCTGCCTTTTTCGCCGAAAATAAGGGGAATTTCTGCCATTTTGCTGTGAAATAAGTGAAATTTCTGCAGTTTTACCCAAAAATTATGGGAATTTCTGCCTTTTTGCCCCAAAATTAGGGGAATTTCTGCAATTTTCCTCTAAAAATATGGGGAATTTCTGCCTTTTGCCCGAAAATAAATGGAATGTTTACCTTTTTGCCATAAAAAAGGGAATATTTTTCATTTTTGCCCCCAAATAAGGAGATTTTCCGCATTTTTGACTCAAAATAAGTGCAATTTCTGCCTTTTCCCCAAAAATAAACAAAATTTCTCTTTTTTTGCACCAAAATAAGGGGAATTTCTGACTTTTTGCCCGAAAATAAGTGGAATTTCAGCCTTTTTACCTCAAAAAAAGGGGAATTTCTGCCTTTTTGCCCCAAAATATAGGGAATTTCTGCCTTTTTGCCCCAAAATAGGAAAAATTTCTGCAATTTGTACCAAAATAAAAAAAAATTTCTGCCTTTTTGCCCCAAAATAAGAAAATTTCTGCCTTTTTTCTAAAATAAGTGAAATTTCTTTAATTTTGCCCCAAAATAAGGGAAATTTCTGCAATTTTGCCCCAATGTAAAGGAAATTTTTGCAATTTTGCCCCAAAATAAGGGGAATTTCTGACTTTATGCTCCCGAAAAAAGGAGATTTTTCTGTCTTTTTGCCCAAAAATAAGGAGAATTTCTGCCTTTTTGCCCGAAAATTGTGAGAATTTATGCAATTTTGCTTCAAAATACGAGGAATTTCTGCCTTTGAGCCACAAAATAAAGAGAATTTCTGCATTTTCCTCCAATATTTGGGGAATTTCTGCATTTTACCTCTAAATAAAGGGAATTTGTGCATTTTACCTCAAAATAAGAAGTATTTCTGCCTTTTGCCCCAAAATAAGGGGAATTTCTGCCTTTTTGTTCCAAAATAAAAAAAATTTCTTCAATTTTGTATCATAATAAAAGAAATTTCTGCTTTTTGCCCCAAAATAAGGGGAATTTCTGACTTTTTGCCCTGAAATAAATAAAATTTCTGCAATTTTGCCCGAAAATAAGGGAAATTTGTGCCTTTTTGCCCCAAAATTAGAAGAATTTCTGCCTTTTGCCCCAAAATATGGAGAATTTCGGCATTTTATTTCAAAATAAGAAAAATTTCAGCCTTTTTGCACCAAAATACGGGAAATTTCTGCCTTTTTGCCCTGAAATATATGACATTTCTGCAATTTTGCCCAAAAATAAAAAAAAATTGTGCCTTTTTGCCCCAAAATAAGGGAAATTTCTGCCTTTTTCCCCAAAATATGGGGAATTTCTGCCTTTTTGTCCGAAAATAAGAAGAATGCATACATTTTTGCCATAAAAAAAGGAAATTTCTTCATTTTTGCTCCAAAATAAGGGGAACTTTTTCCTTTCTGCCTCTAAATAAGTAAAATTTCTGTCTTTTTCCCCCAATACAAAGGGAATTTCTGTCTTTTTTGCCCCAAAATAAGAAAAATTTCTGACTTATTACCCTGAAATAAGTGAAATTTCTGAAAATTTGCCCCAAAATAAGGGAAATTTCTGCCTTTTTGCCCCCAAATAAGGGGAATTTCAGCCTTTTTACCTCAAAATAAGAGAAATTTCTTCATTTTTGCAACAAAATCTTAGGAACTTCTGCATTTTTGCCACAAAATATTAGGAATTTCTGCCTTTCTGCCTCAAAATAAAGAAAATTTCTGCCTTTTTTTTCCTGAAATAAGTGAAATTTCTGCAATTTTGCCCCAAAATAAGTGAAATTTCAGCAATTTTGCCCCAAAATAAGGGAAATTTCTAGAATTTTGCCTCAAAATAAGTGAAATTTCTGAGTTTTGCCTCAAAATAAAGAGAATTTTTGCCTTTTTGCCCCACAATTAGGGAATTTCTGCAATTTTGCTCCAAAATACGGGGAATTTTTGCCTTTTTGCCCGAAAATAAGTGGAATTTCTGGCATTTTGCTGCGAAATAAGTGAAATTTCTGCTGTTTTACCCCAAAATAAGGAGAATTTCTGCGTTTTTGCCTCAAAATTAGGGGAATTTCTGCAATTTTGCTCCAAAATATGGGGAATTTCTGCCTTTTTGCCCCAAAATAAAGGGATTTTCCGCCTTTTTGACTCAAAATAAGTGCAATTTCTGCCTTTTCCTCAAAAATAAACAAAATTTCTTTCTTTTAGCACCAAAATAAAAGGAATTCCTTACTTTTTCCCAAAAATAAGGAGAATTTCAGCCTTTTTACCTCAAAATAAGGGGAATTTCTGCCTTTTTGCCCCAAAATATGGGAAATTTCTGCCTTTTTGCCCCCCCAAAAAAAATTTCTGCAATTTTGTACCAAATAAAAGAAATTTCTGCCTTTTGCCCAAAATATGAAAATCTCTGCCTTTTTTCTGAAATAAGTTAAATTTCTACAATTTTGCCCAAAAATAAGGGAAATTTGTGCCTTTTTGCCCCAAAATAATGGGAATTTCTGCCTTTTGCCTCAAAATATAGGGAATTTCTGCCTTTTTGCCCGAAAATAAGAAGAATGCATACCTTTTTGCCATAAAAAATGGAAATTTTTTCATTTTTGCTTCAAAATAAAAGAATTTCTGCTTTTTTGCCTCTAAATAAGTGGAATTTCTGTCTTTTTCCCCCAAAACAAAGGGAATTTCTGTCTTATTTGCCCCAAAATAAGGAAAATTTCTGACTTATTACCCTGAAGTAAGTGAAATTTCTGCAATTTGGTCCCAAAATAGGGGAAATTTCTGTCTTTTTGCCACCAAATAAGGGGAATTTCAGCCTTTTTACCTCAAAATAAGGGGAATTTCTGAATTTTGGCACAAAATATTAGGAATTTCTGCATTTTTGCCCCAAAAATTAGGAAAAATCTCTGCCTTTTTCTCTTAAATAAGTGAAATTTCTGCAATTTTGCCCCAAAATAAGTGAAATTTCTGCAATTTTGTTCCAAAATAAGGAATATTTCTGAAATTTTGCACCAAATAAGTGAATTTTCTGAGTTTTGCCCCAAAATAAGGAGAATTTCTGCCTTTTTGCCCCACAATTAGGGGAATTTCTGCAATTTTGCCCTAAAATAAGGGTAATTTCTGCAATTTTCCCCATAATAAGGAAAATTCTGCAATTTTGCCCCAAAATAAGAGAAATTTCTGCCTTTTGCCCCAAAATATGGGGAATTTCTGCCTTTTTGTCCGAAAATAAGAAGAATGCATACCTTTTTGCCATAAAAAAGGGAAATTTCTTCATTTTTGCTCCAAAATACAGGGAACTTTTGCCTTTATGCCTCTGAATAAGTGGAATTTCTGACTTTTTTCTACAAAATAAGGAAAATTTCTGCCTTTTTCCCTGAAATAAGTGAAATTTCTGCAATTTTGCCCCAAAATAAGTGAAATTTCTGCAATTTTGCCCCAAAATAAGGGAAATTTCTGGAATTTTGCCCCAAAATAAGTGGAATTTCTGAGTTTTGCCCCAAAATAAGGAGAATTTCTGCCCTTTTGCCCCACAATTTGAAATTTCTGCAATTTTGCCCAAAAATAAGGGAAATTTCTGCAATTTTTCAACCATAATAAAAGAAATTTTTGCAATTTTGCACCAAAATAAGGGGAATTTCTGACTTTTGCCCCAACATATGGTGAATTTCTACCTTTTTGTCCGAAAATAAGAAGAATGCATAACTTTTTGCCATAAAAAAGGGAAATTTTTAATTTTTGCTCCAAAATAAGGCGAACTTTTGCATTTTTGCCTCTAAATAAATGGAATTTCTGTCTTTTTCCCTCAAAACAAAGGGAATTTCTGTCTTTTTTGCCCCAAAATAAAAAAAATTCAGAGTTATTACCCTGAAATAAGTGAAATTTCTGCAAATTTGCCCCAAAGTAAGGGAAATTTCTTCCTTTTTGCTCCCAAATAAGGGGAATTTCAGCATTTTTACCTCAAAATAAGGGAAATTTCTGCATTTTTGCAACCAAATATTAGGAATTTCTGCATTTTTGCCACAAAATATTAGAAATTTCTGCCTTTTTGCCCCAAAATAAGGAAAATTTCTGCCTTTTTTCCCTGAAATAAGTGAAATTTCTGCAATTTTGCCCCAAAATAAGTGAAATTTCTGCAATTTTGTTCCAAAATAAAGAATATTTCTGAAAATTTGCCCCAAATAAGTGGATTTTCTGAGTTTTGCCCCAAAATAAGGAGAATTTCTGCCTTTTTGCCCCACAATTAGGGGAATTTCTGCAATTTTGCCCTAAAATAAGGGTAATTTCTGCAATTTTTCCCCATAATAAAGAAAATTTTTGCAATTTTGCCCCAAAATAAAAGGAATTTCTGTTTTTTGCCCCAAAATTAGAGACATTTCTGCAATTTTGCCCCAAAATAAGAGGAATTTCTGCCTTTTGCCCCAAAATATGGGGAATTTCTGCCTTTTTGTCCGAAAATAAGAAGAATGCATACCTTTTTGCCATAAAAAAGGGAAATTTCTTCATTTTTGCTTCAAAATAAGGGGAACTTTTGCCTTTATGCCTCTGAATAAGTGGAATTTCTGACTTTTTTCCACAAAATAAGAAAAATTTCTGCCTTTTTCACTGAAATAAGTGAAAATTCTGCAATTTTGCCCCAAAATAAGTGAAATTTCTGCAATTTTGCCCCAAAATAAGGGAAATTTCTGGAATTTTGCCCCAAAATAAGTGAAATTTATGAGTTTTGCCCCAAAATAAGGAGAATTTCTGCCTTTTTGCCCCACAATTTGAAATTTCTGCAATTTTGCCGAAAAATAAGGGAAATTTCTGCAATTTATCAACCATAATAAGGGAAATTTCTGCAATTTTGCACCAAAATAAGGGGAATTTCTGACTTTTGCCCCAAAATATGGTGAATTTCTACCTTTTTGTCCGAAAATAAGAAGAATGCATAACTTTTTGCCATAAAAAAGTGAAATTTTTAATTTTTGCTCCAAAATAAGGCGAACTTTTGCATTTTTGCCTCTAAATAAATGGAATTTCTGTATTTTTCCCTCAAAACAAAGGGAATTTCTGTCTTTTTTGCCCCAAAATAGAAAAAATTCAGACTTATTACCCTGAAATAAGTGAAATTTCTGCAAATTTGCCCCAAAGTAAGGGAAATTTCTTCCTTTTTGCCCCCAAATAAGGGGAATTTCAGCATTTTTACCTCAAAGTAAGAGAAATTTCTGCATTTTTGCAACAAAATATTAGGAATTTCTGCATTTTTGCCACAATATATTAGGAATTTCTGCCTTTTTGCCCCAAAATAAGGAAAATTTCTGCCCTTTTTCCCTGAAATAAGTGAAAAATCTGCAATTTTGCCCCAAAATATGAGAAATTTCTGGAATTTTGCCCCAAAATAAGTGGAATTTCTGAGTTTTGCCCCAAAATAGAAAGAATTTATGCCATTTTGCCCCACAATTAGGGGAATTTCTGCAATTTTGCTCCAAAATACAGGGAATTTCTGCCTTTTTGCCCGAAAATAAGGGGAATGCATACCTTTTTGCCATAAAAAAAGGAAATTTCTTCATTTTTGCCCCAAAATAAGGGAAATTTCTGCCTTTTTGCCCTGAAATATGTGAAATTTCTGCAATTTTAGCCCAAAATAAGCAGAATTTCTGCCTTTTTGCCCCAAAATAATGGGAATTTTTGCCTTTTTGCCCCAAAATAAGAAAAATTTTTGTTTTTTTCTCTGAAATAAGTGAAATTTCTGCAATTTTCCTCTAAAATAATGGAAATTTCTGCAATTTTTCCCCATAATAAGACACATTTCTACAATTTTGCACCAAAATAATGGGAATTTCTGTTTTTTGCCCCCAAATAAGGGAAATTTCTGCAATTTTGTCCTAAAATAAGGGGAATTTCTGCCTTTTGCCCCAAAATAAGGAGAATTTCTGCCTTTTTGCCCCAGAAGAAAGAAAATTACTGTATTTTTTACCCCAAAATTAGGTGAATTTCTGCAATTTTGCTCCAAAATACAAGGATTTTTTGCCTTTTTCGCCGAAAATAAGGGGAATTTCTGCCATTTTGCTGCGAAATAAGTGAAATTTCTGCAGTTTTACCCCCAAATAAGGGGAATTTCTGCCTTTTTGCCCCAAAATTAGGGGAATGTCTGCAATTTTGCTCCAAAAATATGGGGAATTTCTGCCTTTTTGCCCAAAGATAGAGGGAATGTTCATTTTTTTGCCATAAAAAAGGAAAATTTCTTCATTTTTGCCCCAAAATAAATGGATTTTCCGCATTTTTGACTCAAAATAAGTGCAATTTCAGTTTTTTTCCCAAAAATAAACGAAATTTCTGTTTTTTTGCCCCAAAATAAGGAGAATTTCTGTCTTTTTTTCCCAACATATAAAGAATTTTTGACTTTTTGCCCCACAATTAGGGGAATTTCTGCAATTTTTCTCCAAAATACAAGGAATTTCTGCATTTTTGCCTGAAAATAAGGGGAATGCATACCTTTTTGCCATAAAAAAGGGAAATTTCTTCATTTTGCTTCAAAATAAAAAAAATTTCTGCCTTTTTGCCATGAAATATGTGAAATTTCTGTAATTTTAGCCCAAAATGAGGTGAATTTCTGCCTTTTTGCCCCAAAATAATGGGAATTTCTGCCTTTTTGCCCCAAAATAAGAAAAATTTTTGCTTTTTTTCTCTGAAATAATGGAAATTTCTGCAATTTTTCCCCATAATAAGACAAATTTCTGCAATTTTGAACCAAAATAAGGGGAATTTCTGTTTTTTTGCCCCCAAATAAGGGAAATTTCTGCAATTTTGCCCCAAAATAAGGGGAATTTCTGTTTTTTGCCCCACAATTAGGGAAATTTCTGCAATTTTGCCCCAAAATAAGGGGAATTTCTGCCTTTTGCCCCAAAACATGGGGAATTTCTGCCTTTTGTCCGAAAATAAGAAGAATGCATACATTTTTGCCATAAAAAAGGGAACTTTTTTAATTTTGCTCCAAAATAAGGGGAACTTTTGCCTTTATGCCTCTAAATAAGTGGAATTTCTGTCTTTTTCCCCAAAACAAAGGGAATTTCTGTCTTTTTTTGCCCCAAAATAAGGAAAATTTCTGACTTATTACCCTGAAATAAATGAAATTTCTGCAATTTTGCCCCAAAATAAGGAAAATTTCTGCCTTTTTGCCCCCAAATAAAGGGAATTTAAGCCTTTTTACCTCAAAATAAGGGGAATTTCTGAATTTTGGCACAAAATATTAGGAATTTCTGCCTTTTTGCCAAAAAATAAGGAAAATTTCTGCCTTTTTCCCTGTAATAAGTGAAATTTCTGCAATTTTGTCCCAAAATAAGTGAAATTTCTGCAATTTTGCCCCAAAAGAAGGAGAATTTCTGCCCTTTTGCCTCACAATTTAAAATTTCTGCAATTTTGCCCTAAAATAAGGGAAATTTCTGCAATTTTGCACCAAAATAAGGGGAATTTCTGCCTTTTGCCCCAAAATATGGGGAATTTCTACCTTTTTGTCCAAAAATAAGAAGAATGCATAACTTTTTGCCATAAAAAAGGGAAATTTCTTCATTTTTGCTCCAAAATAAGGCGAACTTTTGCCTTTTTGCCTCTAAATAAGTGGAATTTCTGTGTTTTTCCCTCAAAACAAGGAGAATTTCTTTCTTTTTTGCCCCAAAATAAGGAAAATTTCTGACTTATTACCCTGAAATAAGTGAAATTTCTGCAAATTTGCCCCAAAAAAAGGGAAATTTCTCACTTTTTGCCCCCAAATAAGGGGAATTTCAGCCTTTTTACCTCAAAATAAGGGAAATATCTGCCTTTTTGTAACAAAATATTAGGAATTTCTGCATTTTTGCCACAAAGAATTAGGAATTTCTGCCCTTTTGCCCCAAAATAAGGAAAATTTCTGCCTTTTTTCCCTGAAATAAGTGAAATTTCTGCAATTTTTCCCCAAAATAAATATAATTTCTGCAATTTTGCCCCAAAATAATAGAAATTTCTGGAATTTTGCCCCAAAATAAGTGGAATTTCTGAGTTTTGCCCCGAAATATGAGAATTTCTGCCTTTTGGCCCCACAATTAGGGGAATTTCTGCAATTTTGCTCCAAAATACGGGGAATTTCTGCCTTTTTGCCCGAAAATAAGGGGAATGCATACCTTTTTGCCATAAAAAAGGGAAATTTCTTCATTTTTGCCCCAAAATAAGGGAAATTTCTGCCTTTTTGCCCTGAAATATGTGAAATTTCTGCAATTTTAGCCCAAAATAAGGTGAATTTCTGCCTTTTTGCCCCAAAATAATGGAAATTTCTGCCTTTTTGCCCCAAAATAAGAAAAATTTTTGATTTTTTCTCTGAAATAAGTGAAATTCTTGCAATTTTGCCCCAAAATAAGTGAAATTTCTGCAATTTTGCCCCAAAATAAGGGAAATTTCTGGAATTTTGCCCCAAAATAAGTGGATTTTCTGAATTTTGCCCCAAAATAAGGATAATTTCTGCCCTTTTGTCCCACAATTTGAAATTTCTGCAATTTTTCAACCATAATAAGGGAAATTTCTGCAATTTTACACCAAAATAAGGGGAATTTCTGACTTTTTCCCCAAAATATGGTGAATTTCTAACTTTTTGTCCGAAAATAAGAAGAATGCATAACTTTTTGTCATAAAAAAGGAAAATTTTTAATTTTTGCTCAAAAATAAGGCGAACTTTTGCATTTTTGCCTCTAAATAAGTGGAATTTCTGTCTTTTTCCCTCAAAACAAAGGGAATTTCTGTCTTTTTTGCCCCAAAATAGGAAAAATTCAGACTTATTACCCTAAAATAAGTGAAATTTCTGCAAATTTGCCCCCAAGTAAGAAAAATTTCTTCCTTTTTGCCCCCAAATAAGGGGAATTTCAGCATTTTTACCTCAAAGTAAGGAAAATTTCTGCATTTTTGCAACAAAATATTAGGAATTTCTGCATTTTTGCCACAATATATTAGGAATTCTGCCTTTTTACCCCAAAATAAGGAAAATTTCTGCCTTTTTTCCCTGAAATAAGTGAAAAATCTGCAATTTTGCCACAAAATAAGTGAAATTTCTGCAATTTTGCCCCAAAATATGAGAAATCTCTGGAATTTTGCCCCAAAATAAGTGGAATTTCTGAGTTTTGCCCCAAAATAGAAAGAATTTATGCAATTTTGCCCCACAATTAGGGGAATTTCTGCAATTTTGCTCCAAAATACGGGGAATTTCTGCCTTTTTGCCCGAAAATAAGGGGAATGCATACCTTTTTGCCATAAAAAAAGGAAATTTCTTCATTTTTGCCCCAAAATAAGGGAAATTTCTGCCTTTTTGCCCTGAAATATGTGAAATTTCTGCAATTTTAGTCCAAAATAAGCAGAATTTCTGCCTTTTTGCCCCAAAATAATGGGAATTTCTGCATTTTTGCCCCAAAATAAAAAAAAATTTTGTTTTTTTCTCTGAAATAAGTGAAATTTCTGCAATTTTCCTCTAAAATAATGGAAATTTCTGCAATTTTTCCCCATAATAAGACACATTTCTACAATTTTGCAACAAAATAATGGGAATTTCTGTTTTTTGCCCCCAAATAAGGGAAATTTCTGCAATTTTGTACTAAAATAAGGGGAATTTCTGCCTTTTGCCCCAAAATAAGGAGAATTTCTGCCTTTTTGCCCCAGAAGAAAGAAAATTACTGTATTTTTTACCCCAAAATTAGGTGAATTTCTGCAATTTTGCTCCAAAATACAAGGATTTTTTGCCTTTTTCGCCGAAAATAAGGGGAATTTCTGCCACTTTGCCGCGAAATAAGTGAGATTTCTGCAGTTTTACCCCCAAATAAGGGGAATTTCTGCCTTTTTGCCCCAAAATTAGGGGAATGTCTGCAATTTTGCTTTAAAAATATGGGGAATTTCTGCCTTTTTGCCCGAAGATAGAGGGAATGTTTATTTTTTTGCCATAAAAAAGGAAAATTTCTTCATTTTTGCCCCCAAATAAATGGATTTTCCACCTTTTTGACTCAAAATAAGTGCAATTTCAGTTTTTTCCACAAAAATAAACAAAATTTCTGTCTTTTTGCACCAAAATAAGGGGAATTTAACACTTTTTGCCTGAAAATAAGGGGAATTTCAGCCTTTTTACCTCAAAATAAGGGGAATTTCTGCCTTTTTGCCTCAAAATAGAAAAAATTCCTGCAATTTTGTACCAAAATATGAGAAATTACTGCCTTTTTGCCCCAAATAGAAAATTTCTGCCTTTTTTTCTGAAATAAGTGAAATTTTTACAATTTTGCCCCAAAATAAGGGAAATTTCTGCAATTTTGCCCCAATGTAAAGGAAATTTCTGCAATTTTGCCCAAAAATATGGGGAATTTCTGACGTTATGCTCCCGAAAATAGGAGATTTTCTGTCTTTTTTACCCAAAATAAGGATAATTTCTGCCTTTTTGCCCGAAAATTATGAGAATTTCTGCAATTTTGCTTCAAAATACGGTTAATTTCTGCCTTTTAGGCCCAAAATAAAGGGAATTTCTGCATTTTCCCCCAATATTTGGGGAATTTCTGCATTTTACCTCTAAATAAGGGGAATTTCTTCATTTTACCTCAAAATAAGAAGAATTTCTGCCTTTTGCCCCAAAATATGGGGAATTTCTGCCTTTTTGTTCCAAAATAAGGAAAATTTCTTCAATTTTGTACCATAATAAAAGAAATTTCTGCTTTTTGCCACAAATTAAGGGGAATTTCTGACTTTTTGCCCTGAAATAAATGAAATTTCGGCAATTTTGCCCAAAAATAAGAAATATTTGTCTTTTTGCCCCAAAATAAGGGGAATTTCTGCCTTTTGCCCAAAAATATGGGGAATTTCTGCCTTTTTGCCCGAAAATAAGAATGCATACCTTTTTGCCATAAAAAAGGGAAATTTCTTCATTTTTGCTCCAAAATAAGGGGAATATCTGCTTTTTTGCCTCTAAATAAGTGAAATTTCTGTCTTTTTCCCCCAAAACAAAGGGAATTTCTGTCTTTTTTGCCCCAAAATAAAGAAAATTTCTGACTTATTACCCTGAAATAAGTGAAATTTCTGCAATTTTGCCCCAAAATAAGGGAAATTTCTGCCTTTTTGCCCCCAAATAAGGGGAATTTCAGCCTTTTTCCCTCAAAATAAGGGGAATTTCTGAATTTTGGCACAAAATATTAGGAATTTCTGCATTTTGCTACAAAATAAGGAAAATTTCTGCCTTTTTCCCTGAAATAAGTGAAATTTCGGCAATTTTGCCCCAAAAAAGTGAAATTTCTGAAATTTTGCCCCAAAATAAGAGAAATTTCTGGAATTTTGCCCCAAAATAAGTGGAATTTCTGAGTTTTGCCCCAAAATAAGGAGAATTTCTGCCCTTTTGCCCCACAATTTGAAATTTCTGCAATTTTGCCCTAAATAGGGGAATTTTCTGCAATTTTTCCCCATAATAAGGTAAATTTCTGCAATTTTGCACCAAAATAAGGGGAATTTCTGCCTTTTGCCCCAAAATATGGGAAATTTCTACCTTTTGGTCCAAAAATAAGAAGAATGCATAACTTTTTGCCATAAAAAAGGGAAATTTCTTCATTTTTGCTCCAAAATAAGGCGAACTTTTGCCTTTTTGCCTCTAAATAAGTGGAATTTCTGTGTTTTTCCCTCAAAACAAAGGGAATTTCTTTCTTTTTTGCCCCAAAATAAGGAAAATTTCTGACTTATTACCCTGAAATAAGTGAAATTTCTGCAAATTTGCCCCAAAATAAGGGAAATTTCTCCCTTTTTGCACCCAAATAAGGGGACTTTCAGCATTTTTACATCAAAATAAGGGAAAATTCTTCATTTTTGCAACAAAATATTGGGAATTTCTGCATTTTTGCCACAAAATATTAGGAATTTCTGCCTTTTTGCCCCAAAATAAGGAAAATTTCTGACTTTTTTCCCAGAAATAAGTGAAATTTCTGCAATTTTGCCCCAAAATAAGTGAAATTTCTGCAATTTTGCCCCAAAATAAGAGAAATTTCTGGAATTTTGCCCCAAAATAAGTGGAATTTTTGAGTTTTGCCCCAAAATATGAGAATTTCTGCATTTCGCCCGACAATTAGGGGAATTTCTGCAATTTTGCTCCAAAATACGGGGAATTTCTGCCTTTTTGCCCGAAAATAAGGGGAATGCATACCTTTTTGCCATAAAAAAGGGAAATTTCTTCATTTTTGCCCCAAAATAAGAAAAATTTCTGCATTTTTGCCCTAAAATATGTGATATTTCTGCAATTTTAGCCCAAAATAAGGTGAATTTCTGCCTTTTTGCCCCAAAATCATGGGAATTTCTGCCTTTTTGCCCCAAAATAAGAAAAAATTTTGATTTTTTTCTCTGAAATAAGTGAAATTTCTGCAATTTTGCCCCAAAATAAGGGGAATTTCTGTTTTTTTGCCCCCAAATAAAGAAATTTCTGCAATTTTACCCTAGAATAAGGGGAATTTCTGCCTTTTGCCCCAAAATAAGGAGAATTTCTGCCTTTTTGCCCCAAAAGAAAGAAAATTACTGTATTATTTACCCCAAAATTAGGTGAATTTCTGCAATTTTGCTCCAAAATACGATAATTTTCTGCCTTTTTCGCTGAAAATAAGGGGAATTTCTGCCATTTTGCTGCGAAATAAGTGAAATTTCTGCAGTTTTACCCCAAAATAAGGGGAATTTCTGCCTTTTGGCCCCCAAATTAGGGGAATTTCTGCAATTTTGCTCAAAAATATGGGTAATTTCTGCCTTTTTGCCCGAAAATAAAGGGAAAGTTTACTTTTTTGCCATAAAAAAAGGAAATTTCTTCATTTTTGCCCCAAAATAATAGGATTTTCCGCTTTTTTGACTCAAAATAATTGCAATTTCTGTTTTTTCCCCAAATATAAACGAAATTTCTGTCTTTTTGCACCAAAATAAGGGGAATTTCTGACTTTTTGCCTGAAAATAAGGGGAATTTCAGCCTTTTTACCTCAAAATAAGGGGAATTTCTGCCTTTTTGCCCCAAAATATGGGGAATTTCTGCCTTTTTGCCACGAAATAAGAAAAATTTCTGCAATTTTGTACCAAAAAAAAGGAAATTTCTGCCTTTTTGCCCCAAAATTAGAAAATTTCTGCCTTTTTTTCTGAAAAAAGAGAAATTTCTGAATTTTGCACCAAAATAAGGGAAATTTCTGCAATTTTTCCCCAATATAAAGGAAATTTCTGCAATTTTGCCCCAAAATAAGTGGAATTTCTGACTTTATGCTCCCGAAAAAAGAAGATTTTCTGTCTTTTTTCCCCAAAATAAGGAGAATTTCTGCCTTTTTGCCCAAAAATTATGAGAATTTCTGCAATTTTTCTTCAAAATACGGGGAATTTCTGCCTTTTAGCCCCAAAATAAAGGGAATTTCTGCATTTTCCCCCAATATTTGGGGAATTTCTGCATTTTACCTCTAAATAAGGGGAATTTCTGCATTTTACATCAAAATAAGAAGAATTTCTGCCTTTTGCCCAAAAATATGGTGAATTTCTGCCTTTTTGTTCCAAAATAAGGAAAATTTCTTCAATTTTGTATCATAATAAAAGAAATTTCTGCTTTTTGCCCCAAAATAAGGAGAATTTCTGACTTTTTGCCCTGAAATAAATAAAATTTCTGCAATTTTGCCCTAAAATAAGAGAAGTTTGTGCCTTTTTGCCCCAAAATAAGAAGAATTTCTGCCTTTTGCCCCAAGTAAAGGGGAATTTCAGCATTTTACATCAAAATAAGAAGAATTTTAGCCTTTTTGCACCAAAATACGAGAAATTTCACCCTTTTTGCCCTGAAATAAATGAAATTTCTGCAATTTTGCCAAAAAATAAGGGAAATTTGTGCCTTTTTGCCCCAAAATAAGGGGAATTTCTGCTTATTGCTCCAAAATATGGGGAATTTCTGCATTTTTGCCTGAAAATAATAAGAATGCATACCTTTTTGCTATAAAAAAGGGAAATTTCTTCATTTCTTTCTCCAAAATAAGGGAATTTCTGCTTTTTTGCCTCTAAATAAGTGGAAGTTCTGTCTTTTTCCCCTAAAACAAAGGGAATTTCTGTCTTTTTTGCCCCAAAATAAGGAAAATTTCTGACTTATTACCCTGAAATAAGTGAAATTTCTGCAATTTTGCCCCAAAATAAGGGAAATTTCTGCCTTTTTTCCCCCAAATAAGGGGATTTTCAGCCTTTTTATCTCAAAATAAGGGGAATTTCTGAATTTTGGCACAAAATATTAGGAATGTCTGCCTTTTTGCCCCAAAATAAGGAAAATTTCTGCCTTTTTTCTCTGAAATAAGTGAAATTTCTGCAATTTTGCCCCAAAATAAGTGAAATTTCTGCAATTTAGTTACAAAATAAGGGGAATTTCTGGAATTTTGCCCCAAAATAAGTGGAATTTCTGAGTTTTGCCCCAAAATAAAAAGAATTTCTGCCCTTTTGCCCCACAATTAGTGAAATTTCTGCCATTTTGACCTAAAATAAAGGAAATTTCTGCAATTTTTCCCTATAGTAACAAATTTCTGCAAGTTTGCCCCAAAATAAGGGGAATTTCAGCCTTTTTCCCTCAAAATAAGGGAAATTACTGCCTTTTTGTCCCAAAATAAGGAAAATTTCTGCCTTTTTTCCCTCAAATAAGTGAAATTTCTGCAATTTTGCCCCAAAATAAGTGTAATTTCAGCAATTCTTCCCCAAAATAAGAGAAATTTCTGCAATTTTGCCCCAAAATAAGTGAAATTTCAGCAATTTTGCCACAAAATAAGAGAAATTTCTGGAATTTTGCCCCAAAATAAGTGGAATTTCAGAGTTTTGCCTCAAAATAAGGAGAATTTCTGCCTTTTTGCCCCACAATTAGGGGAATTTATGCAATTTTGCTCCAAAATACAGAGAATTTCTGCATTATTGCCCGAAAATAAGAGGAATGCATACCTTTTTGCCATAAAAAAGGGAAATTTCTTCATTTTTGCCCCAAAATAAGGGAAATTTCTGCCTTTTTGCTATGAAATATGTGAAATTATTGCAATTTTAGCCCAAAATAAGGTGAATTTCTGCCTTTTTGCCCCAAAATAATGGGATTTTCTGCCTTTTTACCCCAAAATAAGAAAAATTTTTGCTTTTTTTTCTCTGAAATAAGTGAAATTTCTGCAATTTTGCCCTAAAATAAGGGATATTTCTTCAATTTTTCCCCATAATAAAAGAAATTTCTTCAATTTTGCCACAAAATAAGGGGAATTTCTGACTTTTTGCCCGAAAATAAGGGGAATTTCAGCCTTTTTACCTCAAAATAAGGGGAATTTCTGCCTTTTGCTCCAAAATAATGAGAATTTCTGCTTTTTGCCCCAAAATAAAGAAAATTACTGTAATTTTTACCCCAAAATTAGGTTAATTTCTGCAATTTTGCTCCAAAATAAGAGGATTTTTGCCTTTTTCTCCAAAAATAAAAGGAATTTCTGCCATTTTGCTGCGAAATAAGTGAAATTTCTGCAGTTTTACCCCAATATAAGGGGAATTTCTGCCTTTTTGCCTCAAAATTAGGGGAATTTCTGCAATTTTGCTCCAAAATATGGGGAATTTCTGTTTTTTGCCCGAAAATAAACGGAATGTTTACCTTTTTGCCATAAAAATGGGAACTTTCTTCATTTTTGCCCCAAAATAAGGGGATTTTCCGCCTTTTTGACTCAAAATAAGTGCAATTTCTGCCTTTTCCTCAAATATAAACGAAATTTATGTTATTTAGCACCAAAATAAGGGGAATTTCTGACTTTTTCCCAAAAATAATGGGAATTTCAGCCTTTTTACCTCAAAATAAGGGGAATTTCTGCCTTTTTGCCCCAAAATATGGGAAATTTCTGCCTTCTTGCCCCCAAAAAAAATTTTTTGCAATTTTGTACCAAAATAAAAAAAAATTCTGCCTTTTTGCCCCAAAATAAGAAAATTTCTGCCTTTTTTCTGAAATAAGTTAAATTTCTACAATTTTGCCCAAAAATAAGGGAAATTTGTGCCTTTTTGCCCCAAAATAAGGGGATTTTCTGCCTTTTGCCCCAAAATATAAGGAATTTCTGCCTTTTTGCCCGAAAATAAGAAGAATGCATACCTTTTTGCCATAAAAAAGGGAAATTTCTTCATTTTTGCTTCAAAATAAGGGGAATTTCTGCTTTTTTTGCCTCTAAATAAGTGGAATTTCTGTCTTTTTCCCCCAAAACAAAGGGAATTTCTGTCTTTTTTGCCCCAAAATAAGGAAAATTTCTGACTTATTACCCTGAAATAAGTGAAATTTCTGCAATTTTGCACCAAAATAAGAAAAATTTCTGCATTTTGCCCCCAAATAAGGGGAATTTCAGCCTTTTTAACTCAAAATAAGGGGAATTTCTGAATTTTGGCACAAAATATTAGGAATTTCTGCCTTTTTGCCCCAAAATAAGGAAAATTTCTGCCTTTTTCTCTGAAATAAGTGAAATTTCTGCAATTTTGCCGCAAAATAAGAGAAATTTTTGGAATTTTGCCCCAAAATAAGTGGAATTTCTGAGTTTTGCCCCAAAATAAGGGGAATTTCTGCCTTTTTGCCCCACAATTAGGGGAATTTCTGCAATTTTGCCCTAAAATAAGGGTAATTTCTGCAATTTTTCCCCATAATAAGGGAAATTTGTGCAATTTTGCCCCAAAATAAGGGAAATTTCTGTTTTTTGCCCCACAATTATGGAAATTTCTGCAATTTTGCCCCAAAATAAGGAAAATGTCTGCCTTTTGCCCCAAAATTTGGGGAATTTCTGCCTTTTTGTCCGAAAATAAGAAGAAATCATACATTTTTGCCATAAAAAAGGGAAATTTCTTCATTTTTGCTCCAAAATAAGGGGAACTTTTGCCTTTATGCCTCTAAATAAGTGGAATTTCTGTCTTTTTCCCCCAAAACAAAGGGAATTTCTTTTTTGCCCCAAAATTAGAAAAATTTCTGACATATTACCCTGAAATAAGTGAAATTTCTGCAATTTTGCCCCAAAATAAGGGAAATTTCTGCCTTTTTGCCCCCAAATAAAGGGAATTTCAGCCTTTTTACCTCAAAATAAGGGGAATTTCTGAATTTTGGCACAAAATATTAGGAATTTCTGCCTTTTTGCCACAAAATAAGGAAAATTTCTGCCTTTTTCTGAAATAAGTGAAATTTCTGCAATTTTGCCCCAAAATAAGTGTAATTTCTGCAATTTTGCCCCAAAATAAGGGAAATTTCTGGAATTTTGACCCAAAATAAGTGGAATTTCTGAGTTTTGCCCCAAAATAAGGAGAATTTCCTTCCTTTTGCCACACAATTTGAAATTTCTGCAATTTTGCCCTAAAATAAGGAAAATTTCTGCAATTTTTCCCCATAATAAAGGAAAATTCTGCAATTTTGCACCAAAATAAGGAGAATTTCTGTCTTTTGCTCAAAAATATGGGGAATTTCTACCTTTTTGTCCAAAAATAAGAAGAATGCATAATTTTGCCATAAAAAAGGGAAATTTCTTCATTTTTGCTCCAAAATAAGGTGAACTTTTGCATTTTTGCCTCTAAATAAGTGAAATTTCTGTCTTTTTCCCTCAAAACAAAGGAAATTTCTTTCTTTTTTGCCCCAAAATAACGAAAATTTCTGACTTATTACCCTGAAATAAGTGAAATTTCTGCAAATTTTCCCCAAAATAAGGGAAATTTCTGCCTTTTTGCCCCCAAATAAGGGGAATTTCAGCGTTTTTACCTCAAAAAAAGCGAAATTTCTGCATTTTTGCAACAAAATATTAGGAATTTCTGCAATTTTGCCACAAAATATTAGGAATTTCTGTCTTTTTGCCCCAAAATAAAAAACAATTCCGCCTTTTTTCTCTGAAATAAGTGAAATTTTTGAAATTTTACCCCAAAATAAATAAAATTTCTGCAATTTTGCCCCAAAATAAAGAAAATTTCTTTAATTTTGTCCCAAAAAAGTAGAATTTCTGAGTTTTGCCCCAAAATAAGGAGAATTTCTGCCTTTTTGCCCCACAATTAGGAAAATTTCTTCAATTTTGCTCCAAAATACGGGGAATTTCTGCCTTTTTGCCTGAAAATAAGGGGAATGCATAACTTTTTGCCATAAAAAAAGAAATTTCTTCATTTTTACCCCAAAATAAGGGAAATTTCTGCTTTTTGCCCTGAAATATGTGAAATTTCTGCAATTTTAGCCCTATATAAGGTGATTTTCTGCCTTTTTGCCTCAAAATAATGGGAATTTCTGCCTTTTTGCCCCAAAATAAAAAAAAATTTTGATTTTTTTCTCTAAAATAAGTGAAATTTCTGCAATTTTGCCCTAACATAAGGGTTATTTCTGCAATTTTTCCTCATAATAAGGGAAATTTCTGCAATTTGGCCCCAAAATAAGGGGAATTTCCGTTTTTTTTGCCCCCAAATAAAGGAAATTTCTGCAATTTTGCCCTAAAATAAGGGGAATTTCTGCCTTTTGCCCCAAAATAAGGAGAATTTCTGCCATTTTGCCTCAAAAGAAAGAAAATTACTGTATTTTTTACCCCCAAATTAGGTGAATTTCTGCAATTTTGCTCCAAAATACGAGGATTTTCTGCCTTTTTCGCCGAAAATAAGGGGAATTTCTGCCATTTTCCTGCGAAATAAGTGAAATTTCTGCAGTTTTACCCCAAAATAAGGGGAATTTCTTACTTTTTGCCCCAAAATTAGGGGAATTTCTGCAATTTTGCTCCAAAATATGGGGAATTTCTGCCTTTTTGCCCAAAAATAAAGGGAATGTTTAGCTTTTTGTTATAAAAAATGGAAATTTCTTCATTTTTGCCCCAAAATAAAAGGATTTTCCACCTTTTTGACTCAAAATAAGTGCAATTTCTGTTTTTTCCCCAAAAATAAACGAAATTTCTGTCTTTTTGCACCAAAATAAGGGAAATTTCTGACTAGTTGCCTGAAAATAAGGGGAATTTCAGCATTTTTACCTCAAAATAAAGGGGATTTTCTGCCTTTTTGCCCCAAAATATGTAGAATTTCTGCCTTTTTGCCCCAAAATAAAAAAAATTTCTGCAATTTTTTACCAAAATAAAAAAATTCTGCCTTTTTGCCCCAAGATAAAAACAATTTCTGCCTTTTGCCCCAAAATAAGGGGAATTTCATCATTTTACCTCAAAATAAGAAGAATTTCAGCCTTTTTGCACCAAAATACGGGAAATATCTGCCTTTTTGCCCTGAAATAAATGAAATTTCTGCAATTTTGCCCAAAAATAAGGGAAATTTGTGCATTTTTGCCCCAAAATAAGAGGAATTTCTGCCTTTTTGCTCCAAAATAAAAGGAATTTCTGCTTTTTTGCCCTAAAATAAGAAAAATTTTTGCTTTTTTCTCTGAAATAAGTGAAATTTCTGCAATTTTGCCCTAAAAGAAGGGAAATTTCTGCAATTTTTCTCCATAATAAGGGAAATTTCTGCAATTTTGCTCCAATATACGGAGATTTTCTGCCTTTTACGCCGAAAATAAGGGGAATTTCTGCCATTTTGCTGCGAAATAAGTGAAATTTCTGCAATTTTACCACAAAATAAGAGTTATTTCTGCTTTTTTGCCCCAAAATTAGGGGAATTTCTGCAATTTTGCTACAAAATATGGGGAATTTCTGCCTTTTTGTTCGAAAATAAGAAGAATGCATACCTTTTTGCCATAAAAAAAAGAAATTTCTTCATTTTTGCTCCAAAATAAGGGTAAGTTTTGCCTTTTTGCCTCTAAATAAGTGGAATTTCTGTCTTTTTCTTTAAAAACAAAGAGAATTTCTGTCTTTTTTGCCCCAAAATAAAGAAAATTTCTGACTTATTACCCTGAAATAAGTGAAATTTCTGCTAATTTGCCCCAAAATAAGGGAAATTTCTGCTTTTTAGCCCCAAAATAAAAGGAATTTCAGCGTTTTTACCTCAAAATAAGGGAAATTTCTGCATTTTTGCAACAAAATATTAGGAATTTCTGCATTTTTGCCACAAAATATTAGTAATTTCTGCTTTTTTGCCTCAAAATAAGGATAATTTCTGCTTTTTTTCCCTGAAATAAGTGCAATTTCTGCAATTTTGTCCCAAAATAATTGAAATTTCTTCAATTTTGCCCCAAAATAAGGGAAATTTCTTGAATTTTTCCCCAAAATAAGTAGAATTTCTGAGTTTTGCCCCAAAATAAGGAGAATTTCTGCCTTTTTGCCCTACAATTAGGGGAATTTCTGCAATTTTGCTCCAAAATATGGGGAATTTTTGCCTTTTTGCCTGAAAATAAAAAGAATGTTTAACTTTTTGCCAAAAAAAGGGAAATTTCTTCATTTTTGCTCCTAAATAATAGTATTTTCTGCCTTTTTGACTCAAAATAAGAGCAATTTTTGCCTTTTCCCCAAAATTATACGAAATTTCTCTTTTTTTGCACCAAAATAAGGGGAATTTCTGACTTTTTGCCCGAAAATAAGGAGAATTCCAGCCTATTTACCTCAAAATAAGGGGAATTTCTGCCTTTTTGCCCCAAAATATGGGTAATTTCTGCCTTTTTGCCCCAAAATAAGAAAAATTTCTGCAATTTTGTAACAAAATAAAAGAAATTTCTGCCTTTTTGCCCCAAAATATAAAAATTTCTGCCTTTTTTCTGAAATAAGTGAAATTTCTGCAATTTAGCCCCAAAATAAGGGAAATTTCTGCAATTTTGCCCCAATGTAAAGGAAATTTCTGCAATTTTGCCCCAAAATAAGGGAAATTTCTGACTTTATGCTCCCGAAAAAAGGAGATTTTCTGTCTTTTTGCCCCAAAATAAGGAGAATTTCTGCCTTTTTGCCCAAAAATTATGAGAATTTCTGCAATTTTGCTTCAAAATACTGGGAATTTCTGCCTTTTAGCCCCAAAATAAAGGGAATTTCTGCATTTTCCCCCAATATTTGGGGAATTTCTGCATTTTACCTCTAAATAAGGGGAATTTCTGCATTTTTCCTCAAAATAAGAAGAATTTCTGCCTTTTGCCCAAAAATATGGGGAATTTCTGCCTTTTTGTTCCAAAATAAGAAAAATTTCTTTAATTTTGTATCATAATAAAAGAAATTTCTGCTTTTTGCCCCAAAATAAGGGGAATTTCTGACTTTTTGCCCTGAAATAAATAAAATTTATGCAATTTTGCCCGAAAATAAAAGAAATTTGTGCCTTTTTGCCCCATAATAAGAAGAATTTCTGCCTTTTGCCCCAAAATAAGGGGAATTTCAGCATTTTACCTCAAAATAAGAAGAATTTCAGCCTTTTTGCACCAAAATACGGGAAATATTTGCCATTTTGTCCTGAAATAAATGAAATTTCTGCAATTTTGCCCAAAAATAAGGGAAATTTGTGCATTTTTGCCCCAAAATAAGGAGAATTTCTGCCTTTTTGCTCCAAAATAATAGGAATTTCTGCTTTTTTGCCCTAAAATGAGAAAAATTTTTGCTTTTTTCTCTGAAATAAGTGAAATTTCTGCAATTTTGCCCTAAAATAAGGGAAATTTCTGCAATTTTTCTCCATAATAAGGGAAATTTCTGCAATTTTGCCCCAAAAAAAGGGAAATTTCTGTTCTTTTGCCCCTAAATAAGGGAAATTTCTGCAATTTTGCCCTAAAATAAGGGGAATTTCTGCCTTTTGCCCCAAAATAAGGAGAATTTCTGCCTTTTTGTTCCAAAATAAAGAAAATTGCTGTATTTTTTATCCCAAAATTAGCTGAATTTCTGCAATTTTGCTCCAATATACGGAGATTTTCTGCCTTTTTCGCCGAAAATAAGGGGAATTTCTGCCATTTTGCTGCGAAATAAGTGAAATTTCTGCAGTTTTACCCCAAAATAAGGGGAATTTCTGCTTTTTTGCCCCAAAATTAGGGGAATTTCTGCAATTTTGCTACAAAATTTGTGGAATTTCTGCCTTTTTGTCCGAAAATAAGAAGAATGCACAACTTTTTGCCATAAAAAAAGAAATTTCTTCATTTTTGCTCCAAAATATGGGTAAGTTTTGCCTTTTTGCCTCTAAATAAGTGGAATTTCTGTCTTTTTCTTCCAAAACAAAGAGAATTTCTGTCTTTTTTGCCCCAAAATAAAGAAAATTTCTGACTTATTACCCTGAAATAAGTGAAATTTCTGCTAATTTGCCCCAAAATAATAGAAATATCTGCCTTTTAGCCCCAAAATAAAAGGAATTTCAGTGTTTTTACCTCAAAATAAGGGAAATTTCTGCATTTTTGCAACAAAATATTAGGAATTTCTGCATTTTTGCCACAAAATATTAGTAATTTCTGCTTTTTTGCCTCAAAATAAGGATAATTTCCGCTTTTTTTTCCCTGAAATAAGTGCAATTTCTGCAATTTTACCCCAAAATAATTGAAATTTCTTCAATTTTGCCCCAAAATAAGGGAAATTTCTGGAATTTTTCCTTAAAATAAGTGGAATTTCTGAGTTTTGCCCCAAAATAAGGAGAATTTTTGCCTTTTTGCCCCACAATTAGGGGAATTTCTGCAATTTTGCTCCAAAATACGGGGAATTTTTGCCTTTTTGCCTGAAAATATAGGGAATGTTTACCTTTTTGCCAAAAAAAAGGGAAATATCTTCATTTTTGCTCCTAAATAATAGGATTTTCTGCCTTTTTGACTCAAAATAAGAGCAATTTTTGCCTTTTCCCCAAAAATATACGAAATTTCTGTCTTTTTGCACCAAAATAAGGGGAATTTCTGACTTTTTGCCCGAAAATAAGGAGAATTCCAGCCTATTAACCTCAAAATAAGGGGAATTTCTGCCTTTTTGCCCCAAAATATGGGTAATTTCTGCCTTTTTGCCCCAAAATAAGAAAAATTTCTGCAATTTTGTACCAAAATAAAAAAAATTTCTGCCTTTTTGCCCCAAAATAAGGAAATTACTGCTTTCTTTCTGAAATAAGTGAAATTTCTGCAATTTAGCCCCAAAATAAGGGAAATTTCTGCAATTTTGCCCCAATGTAAAAAAAATTTCTGCAATTTTGCCCCAAAATAACGGAAATTTCCGATTTTATACTCCCGAAAAAAAAAAAGATTTTCTGTCTTTTTGCCCCAAAATAAGGAGAATTTCTGCCATTTTGCCCGAAAATTATGAGAATTTCTGCAATTTTGCTTCAAAATACGGGGAATTTCTGCCTTTTAGCCCCAAAATAAAGGGAATTTCTGCATTTTCCCCATATATTTAGAGAATTTCTGCATTTTACCTCTAAATAAGGGGGATTTCTGCATTTTACCTCAAAATAAAAAGAATTTCGGCCTTTTGCCCAAAAATATGAGTAATTTCTGCCTTTTTGTTCCAAAATAAAGAAAATTTCTTCAATTTTGTAACATAATAAAAGATATTTCTGCTTTTTGCACCAAACTAAAGGGAATTTCTGACTTTTTGCCTTGAAATAAATGAAATTTCTGCAATTTTGCCCAAAAATAAGGGAAATTTGTGCCTTTTTGCCCCAAAATAACGGGAATTTCTGCCTTTTGCCCCAAAATATGAGGAATTTCTGCCTTTTTGCCCGAAAATAAGAAGAATGCATATCTTTTTGGCATAAAAAGGGAAATCTCTTCATTTTTGCTCCAAAATAAGGGGAATTTCTGCTTTTTTGCCTCTAAATATGTGGAATTTCTGTCTTTTTTTCACAAAACAAAGGAAATTTCTGCATTTTTTGCCCCAAAATAAGGAAAATTTCTGACTTATTACCCTAAAATAAGTGAAATTTCGGCAATTTTGCCCAAAAATAAGGGAAATTTTTGCCTTTTTGCCCCCAAATAAGGGGAATTTCAGCCTTTTTATCTCAAAATAAGGAAAATTTCTGAATTTTGGCACAAAATATTGGGAATTTCTGCATTTTTGCCCCAAAATATGGAAAATTTCTGCCTTTTTCCCTGAAATAAGTGAAATTTCTGCAATTTTGACCCAAAATATGTGAAATTTCTGCAATTTTGCCCCAAAATAAGGGAAATTTCTGGAATTTTGCCCCAAAATAAGTGGAATTTCTGAGTTTTGCCCCAAAATAAAGAGAATTTCCTCTTTTTTGCCCCACAATTTGAAATTTCTGCAATTTTTCCCTAAAATAAGAGAAATTTCTGCAATTTTTCCTTATAATAAGGGAAAATTCTGCAATTTTGCACCAAAATAAGGGGAATTTCTGTCTTTTGCTCAAAAATATAGGGAATTTCTACCTTTTTGTCCAAAAATAAGAAGAATGCATAATTTTGCCATAAAAAAGGGAAATTTCTTCATTTTTGCTCCAAAATAAGGTGAACTTTTGCCTTTTTGCCTCTAAATAAGTGGAATTTCTGTCTTTTTGCCTCAAAACAAAGGAAATTTCTTTTTTTTTGCCCCAAAATAAGAAAAATTTCTGACTTATTACCCTGAAATAAGTGAAATTTCTGCAAATTTTCCCCAAAATAAGGGAAATTTCTGCCTTTTTGTCCCCAAATAAGGGGAATTTCAGCCTTTTTACCTCAAAATAAGCGAAATTTCTGCATTTTTGCAACAAAATATTAGGAATTTCTGCATTTATGCCACAAAATATTAGGAATTTCTGCCTTTTGCCCCAAAATAAAAAAAATTTTCGCCTTTTTTCCCTGGAATAAGTGAAATTTCTGCTATTTTACCCTAAAATAAGTAAAATTTCTGCAATTTTGCCCAAAAATAAGAAAAATTTCTAAAATTTTGTCCCAAAAAAGTGGAATTTCTGAGTTTTGCCCCAAAATAAGGAGAATTTCTTCCTTTTTGCCCCACAATTAGGAAAATTTCTGCAATTTTGCTCCAAAATACAGGGAATTTCTGCCTTTTTGCCTGAAAATAAGGGGAATGCATAACTTTTTGCCATAAAAAAGGGAAATTTCTTCATTTTTGCCCCAAAATAAGGGAAATTTCTGCTTTTTGCCTTGAAATATGTGAAATTTCTGCAATTTTAGCCCAATATAAGGTGATTTTCTGCCTTTTTGCCTCAAAATAATGGGAATTTCTGCCTTTTTGCCCCAAAATAAGAAAAATTTTTGATTTTTTTTCTCTAAAATAAGTGAAATTTCTGCAAATTTGCCCTAACATAAGGGTTATTTCTGCAATTTTTCCTCATAATAAGGGAAATTTCTGCAATTTGGCCCAAAAATAAGGGGAATTTCCGGTTTTTTTGCCCCCAAATAAAGGAAATTTCTGCAATTTTGCTCTAAATTAAGGGGAATTTCTGCCGTTTGCCCCAAAATAAGGAGAATTTCTGCCTTTTTGCCCCAAAAGAAAGAAAATTACTGTATTTTTTACCCCAAAATTAGGTGAATTTCTGCAATTTTGCTCCAAAATACGAGGATTTTCTGCCTTTTTCGCCGAAAATAAGGGGAATTTCTGCCATTTTCCTGCGAAATAAGTGAAATTTCTGCAGTTTTACCCTAAAATAATGGTTATTTCTGCCTTTTTGCCCCAAAATTAGGGGAATTTCTGCAATTTTGCTCCAAAATATGGGGAATTTCTGCGTTTTTGCCCGAAAATAAAGGGAATGTTTAGCTTTTTGCCATAAAAAAGGAAAATTTCTTCATTTTTGCCCCAAAATAAGGGGATTTTCCGCCTTTTTGACTCAAAATAAGTGCAATTTCGGTTTTTTCCTTAAAAATAAAAGAAATTTCTGTCTTTTTGCACCAAAATAAGGGGAATTTCTGACTAGTTGCCTGAAAATAAGGGGAATTTCAGCCTTTTTACCTCAAAATAAGGGGAATTTCTGCCTTTTTGCCCCAAAATATGTGGAATTTCTGCCTTTTTGCCCCAAAATAAGAAAAATTTCTGCAATTTTGTACCAAAATAAAAAAATTCTGCCTTTTTGCCCCAAAATAAGAAAATTTCTGCCTTTTTTCTGAAATAAGTGAAATTTCTGCAATTTTGCCCCAAAATAAGGGAAATTTCTGAAATTTTTCCACAATGTAAAGGAAATTTCTGCAATTTTGCCCCAAAATAAGGGAAATTTCTGACTTTATGCTTCCGAAAAAAGGAGATTTTCTGTCTTTTTGCCCCCAAATAAGGAGAATTTCTGCCTTTTTGCCCAAAAATTATGAGAATTTCTGCAATTTTGCTTCAAAATAGGGGGAATTTCTGCCTTTTAGCCCCAAAATAAAGGGAATTTCTGCATTTTCCCCCAATATTTGGGAAATTTCTGCATTTTACCTCTAAATAAGGGGAATTTCTGCATTTTACTTCAAATTAAGAAGAATTTCTGACTTTTGCCCAAAAATATGGGGAATTTCTGCCTTTTTGTTCCAAAATAAGAAAAATTTCTTCAATTTTGTATCATAATAAAAGAAATTTCTGCTTTTTGCCCCAAAATAAGGGGAATTTCTGACTTTTTGCCCTGAAATAAATAAAATTTATGCAATTTTGCCCGAAAATAAGAGAAATTTGTGCCTTTTTGCCCCAAAATAAGAAGAATTTCTGCCTTTTGCCCCAAAATAAGGGGAATTTCAGCATTTTACCTCAAAATAAGAAGAATTTCAGCCTTTTTGCACCAAAATACTAAAAATATCTGCCTTTTTGCCCTGAAATAAATGAAATTTCTGCAATTTTGCCCAAAAATAAAGGAAATTTGTGCATTTTTGTTCCAAAATAAGGGGAATTTCTCCTTTTTCCCCAAAATAATAGGAATTTCTGCTTTTTTGCCCTAAAATAAGAAAAATTTTTCTTTTTTTTCTGAAATAAGTGAAATTTCTGCAATTTTGCCCTAAAATAAGGGAAATTTGTGCAATTTTGCCCCAAAAAAAGAAGAATTTCTGTTCTTTTGCCCCCAAATAAGGGAAATTTCTGCAATTTTGCCCTAAAATAAGGGGAATTTCTGCCTTTTGCCCCAAAATAAAGAGAATTTCTGCCTTTTTGTTCCAAAATAAAGAAAATTGCTGTATTTTTTATCCCAAAATTAGGTGAATTTCTGCAATTTTGCTCCAATATACGGAGATTTTTTTGCCTTTTTCGCCGAAAATAAGGGGAATTTCTGCCATTTTGCTGCGAAATAAGTGAAATTTCTGCAGTTTTACCCTAAAATAAGGGGAATTTCTGCTTTTTTGCCCCAAAATTAGGGGAATTTCTGCAATTTTGCTATAAAATATGGAGAATTTCTGCCTTTTTGTCCGAAAATAAGAAGAATGCATACCTTTTTGCCATAAAAGAAAAAAATTTCTTCATTTTTGCTCTAAAATAAAGGTAAGTTTTGCCTTTTTGCCTCTAAATAAGTGGAATTTCTGTCTTTTTCTTCCAAATCAAATAAAATTTCTGTCTTTTTTGCCCCAAAATAAGGAAAATTTCTGACTTATTACCCTGAAATAAGTGAAATTTCTGCTAATTTGCCCCAAAATAAGGGAAATTTCTGTCTTTTAGCCCCAAAATAAAAGGAATTTCAGCATTTTTACCTCAAAATAAGGGAAATTTCTGCATTTTTGCAACAAAATATTAGGAATTTCTGCATTTTTGCCACAAAATATTAGCAATTTCTGCTTTTTTGCCTCAAAATAAGGATAATTTCTGCCTTTTTTCCCTGAAATAAGTGCAATTTCTGCAATTTTGCCCCAAAATAATTGAAATTTCTTCAATTTTGCCCCAAAATAAGGGAAATTTCTGGAATTTTTCCCCAAAATAAGTGGAATCTGAGTTTTGCCCCAAAATAAAGAGAATTTCTGCCTTTTTGCCCCACAATTAGTGGAATTTCTGCAATTTTGCTCAAAAATACGGGGAATTTTTGCCTTTTTGCCTGAAAATAGAGGGAATGTTTACCTTTTTGCCCAAAATAAGGGAAATATCTTCATTTTTGCTCCTAAATAATAGGATTTTCTGCCTTTTTGACTCAAAATAAGTGCAATTTTTGCCTTTTCCCCAAAAATATACGAAATTTCTGTCTTTTTGCACCAAAATAAGGGGAATTTCTGACTTTTTGCCCGAAAATAAGGAGAATTCCAGCCTTTTTACCTCAAAATAAGGGGAATTTCTGCCTTTTTGCCCCAAAATATGGGTAATTTCTGCCTTTTTGCCCCAAAATAAGAAAAATTTCTGCAATTTTGTACCAAAATAAAAGAAATTTCTGCCTTTTTGCCCCAAAATAAGGAAATTACTGCCTTCTTTCTGAAATAAGTGAAATTTCTGCAATTTAGCCCCAAAATAAGGGAAATTTCTGCAATTTTGCCCCAAAATAATGGGAATTTCTGATTTTATGCTCCCGAAAAAAAAGATTTTCTGTCTTTTTGCCCCAAAATAAGGAGAATTTCTGCTTTTTGCCCGAAAATTATGAGAATTTCTGCAATTTTGCTTCAAAATACGGGGAATTTCTGCCTTTTAGCCCCAAAATAAAGGGAATTTCTGCATTTTCCCCATATATTTAGAGAATTTCTGCATTTTACCTCTAAATAAGGGGGATTTCTGCATTTTACCTCAAAATAAGAAGAATTTCGGCCTTTTGCCCCAAAATATGAGTAATTTCTGCCTTTTTGTTCCAAAATAAGGAAAATTTCTTCAATTTTGTACCATAATAAAAGATATTTCTGCTTTTTGCCCCAAACTAAGGGGAATTTCTGACTTTTTGCCCTGAAATAAATGAAATTTCTACAATTTTGCCCAAAAATAAGGGAAATTTGTGCCTTTTTGCCCCAAAATAAGGGAAATTTCTGCCTTTTGCCCCAAATTATGAGGAATTTCTGCCTTTTTGCCCGAAAATAAGAAGAATGCATACCTTTTTGGCATAAAAAGGGAAATCTCTTCATTTTTGCTCCAAAATAAGGGGAATTTCTGCTTTTTTGCCTCTAAATATGTGGAATTTCTGTCTTTTTTTCACAAAACAAAGGAAATTTCTGTCTTTTTCCCCCAAAATAAAGGAAATTTCTGACTTATTACCCTAAAATAAGTGAAATTTCGGCAATTTGGCCCCAAAATAAGGGAAATTTTTGCCTTTTTGCCCCCAAATAAGGGGAATTTCAGCCTTTTTACCTCAAAATAAGGGGAATTTCTGAATTTTGGCACAAAATATTAGGAATTTCTGCATTTTTGCTTCAAAATAAGGAAAATTTCTGCCTTTTTCCCTGAAATAAGTGAAATTTCTGCAATTTTGCCCCCAAAAAGTGAAATTTCTGCAATTTTGCCCCAAAATAAGGGAAATTTCTGGAATTTTGCCCCAAAATAAGTGGAATTTTTGAGTTTTGCCCAAAAATAAGGAGAATTTCCTCCCTTTTGCCCCACAATTTGAAATTTCTGCAATTTTGCCCTAAAATAAGGGAAATTTCTGCAATTTTGCCCTAAAATAAAGGGAATTTCTGCCTTTTGCCCCAAAATAAAGAGAATTTCTGCCTTTTTGTTCCAAAATAAAGAAAATTGCTGTATTTTTTATCCCAAAATTAGGTGAATTTCTGCAATTTTGCTCCAATATACGGAGATTTTCTGCCTTTTTCGCCGAAAATAAGGGGAATTTCTGCCATTTTGCTGCGAAATAAGTGAAATTTCTGCAGTTTTACCCCAAAATAAGGGAAATTTCTGCTTTTTTGCCCCAAAATTAGGGGAATTTCTGCAATTTTGCTACAAAATTTGGGGAATTTCTGCCTTTTTGTCCGAAAATAAGAAGAATGCACACCTTTTTGCCATAAAAAAAAGAAATTTCTTCATTTTTGCTCCAAAATATGGGTAAGTTTTGCCTTTTTGCCTCTAAATAAGTGGAATTTCTGTCTTTTTCTTCCAAAACAAAGAGAATTTCTGTCTTTTTTGCCCCAAAATAAAGAAAATTTCTGACTTATTACCCTGAAATAAGTGAAATTTCTGCTAATTTGCCCCAAAATAATAGAAATATCTGCCTTTTAGCCCCAAAATAAAAGGAATTTCAGCGTTTTTACCTCAAAATAAGGGAAATTTCTGCATTTTTGCAACAAAATATTAGGAATTTCTGCATTTTTGCCACAAAATATTAGTAATTTCTGCTTTTTTGCCTTAAAATAAGGATAATTTCTGCTTTTTTCCCTGAAATAAGTGCAATTTCTGCAATTTTGCCCCAAAATAATTGAAATTTCTTCAATTTTGCCCCAAAATAAGGGAAATTTCTGGAATTTTTCCCCAAAATAAGTGGAATTTCTGAGTTTTGCCCCAAAATAAGGAGAATTTCTCCTTTTTGCCCCACAATTAGGGGAATTTCTGCAATTTTGCTCCAAAATACGGGGAATTTTTGCCTTTTTGCCTGAAAATATAGGGAATGTTTAACTTTTTGCCCAAAATAAGGGAAATATCTTCATTTTTGCTCCTAAATAATAGGATTTTCTGCCTTTTTGACTCAAAATAAGAGCAATTTTTGCCTTTTCCCCAAAAATATAGGAAATTTCTGTCTTTTTGCACCAAAATAAGGGGAATTTCTGACTTTTTGCCCGAAAATAAGGAGAATTCCAGCCTATTAACCTCAAAATAAGGGGAATTTCTGCCTTTTTGCCCCAAAATATGGGTAATTTCTGCCTTTTTGCCCCAAAATAAAAAAAATTTCTGCAATTTTGTACCAAAATAAAAGAAATTTCTGCCTTTTTGCCCCAAAATAAGGAAATTACTGCTTTCTTTCTGAAATAAGTGAAATTTCTGCAATTTAGCCCCAAAATAAGGGAAATTTCTGCAATTTTGCCCCAATGTAAAGGAAATTTCTGCAATTTCGCCCCAAAATAACAGGAATTTCCGATTTTATGCTCCCGAAAAAAAAAAGATTTTCTGTCTTTTTGCCCCAAAATAAGGAGAATTTCTGCCTTTTTGCCAGAAAATTATGAGAATTTCTGCAATTTTGCTTCAAAATACGGGGAATTTCTGCCTTTTAGCCTCAAAATAAAGGGAATTTCTGCATTTTCCCCCAATATTTAGAGAATTTTTGCATTTTACCTCTAAATAAGGGGGATTTCTGCATTTTACCTCAAAATAAAAAGAATTTCGGCCTTTTGCCCAAAAATATGAGTAATTTCTGCCTTTTTGTTCCAAAATAAAGAAAATTTCTTCAATTTTGTAACATAATAAAAGATATTTCTGCTTTTTCCACCAAACTAAAGGGAATTTCTGACTTTTTGCCCTGAAATAAATGAAATTTCTGCAATTTTGCCCAAAAATAAGGGAAATTTGTGCCTTTTTGCCCCAAAATAACGGGAATTTCTGCCTTTTGCCCCAAAATATGAGGAATTTCTGCCTTTTTGCCGGAAAATAAGAAGAATGCATATCTTTTTGGCATAAAAAGGGAAATCTCTTCATTTTTGCTCCAAAATAAGGGGAATTTCTGCTTTTTTGCCTCTATATATGTGGAATTTCTGTCTTTTTTTTTCACAAAACAAAGGAAATTTCTGCATTTTTTGCCCCAAAATAAGGAAAATTTCTGACTTATTACCCTAAAATAAGTAAAATTTCGGCAATTTTGCCCCAAAATAAGGGAAATTTTTGCCTTTTTGCCCCCAAATAAAGGGAATTTCAGCCTTTTTACCTCAAAATAAGGAAAATTTCTGAATTTTGGCACAAAATATTAGGAATTTCTGCATTTTTGCCCCAAAATATGGAAAATTTCTGCCTTTTTCCCTGAAATAAGTGAAATTTCTGCAATTTTGACACAAAATAAGTGAAATTTCTGCAATTTTGCCCCAAAATAAGGCAAATTTCTGGAATTTTGCCCCAAAATAAGTGGAATTTCTGAGTTTTGCCCCAAAATAAGGAGAATTTCCTCGTTTTTGCCCCACAATTTGAAATTTCTGCAATTTTGCCCTAAAATAAGGGAAATTTCTGCAATTTTTCCCCATAATAAGGGAAAATTCTGCAATTTTGCACCAAAATAAGGGGAATTTCTGTCTTTTGCTCAAAAATATAGGGAATTTCTACCTTTTTGTCCAAAAATAAGAAGAATGCATAATTTTGCCATAAAAAAGAGAAATTTCTACATTTTTGCTCCAAAATAAGGTGAACTTTTGCCTTTTTGCCTCTAAATAAGTGGAATTTCTGTATTTTTGCCTAAAAACAAAGGAAATTTCTTTTTTTTTGCCCCAAAAAAATGAAAATTTCTGACTTATTACCCTGAAATAAGTGAAATTTCTGCAAATTTTCCCCAAAATAAGGGAAATTTCTGCCTTTTTGCCCCCAAATAAGGGGAATTTCAGCCTTTTTACCTCAAAATAAGCGAAATTTCTGCATTTTTGCAACAAAATATTAGGAATTTCTGCATTTTTGCCACAAAATATTAGGAATTTCTGCCTTTTGCCCCAAAATAAAAAAAATTTTTCGCCTTTTTTCCCTGGAATAAGTGAAATTTCTGCTATTTTACCCTAAAATAAGTAAAATTTCTGCAATTTTGCCCAAAAATAAGAAAAATTTCTAAAATTTTGTCCCAAAAATGTGGAATTTCTGAGTTTTGCCCCAAAATAAGGAGAATTTCTGCCTTTTTGCCCCACAATTAGAAAAATTTCTGCAATTTTGCTCCAAAATACAGGGAATTTCTCCTTTTTGCCTGAAAATAAGGGGAATGCATAACTTTTTGCCATAAAAAAGGGAAATTTCTTCATTTTTGCCCCAAAATAAGGGAAATTTCTGCTTTTTGCCCTGAAATATGTGAAATATCTGCAATTTTAGCCCTATATAAGGTGATTTTCTGCCTTTTTGCCTCAAAATAATGGGAATTTCTGCCTTTTTGCCCCAAAATAAAAAAAATTTTTGATTTTTTTCTCTAAAATAAGTGAAATTTCTGCAATTTTGCCCTAACATAAGGGTTATTTCTGCAATTTTTCCTCATAATAAGGGAAATTTCTGCAATTTGGCCCAAAAATAAGGGGAATTTCCTGTTTTTTTGCCCCCAAATAAAGGAAATTTCTGCAATTTTGCCCTAAAATAAGGGGAATTTCTGCCGTTTGCCCCAAAATAAGGAGAATTTCTGCCTTTTTGCCCCAAAAGAAAGAAAATTACTGTATTTTTTACCCCAAAATTAGGTGAATTTCTGCAATTTTGCTCCAAAATACGAGGATTTTCTGCCTTTTTCGCCGAAAATAAGGGGAATTTCTGCCATTTTGCTGCGAAATAAGTGAAATTTCTGCAGTTTTACCCTAAAATAATGGTTATTTCTGCATTTTTGCCCCAAAATTAGGGGAATTTCTGCAATTTTGCTCCAAAATATGGGGAATTTCTGCGTTTTTGCCCGAAAATAAAGGGAATGTTTAGCTTTTTGCCATAAAAAAGGGAAATTTCTTCATTTTTGCCCCAAAATAATGGGATTTTCCGCCTTTTTGACTCAAAATAAGTGCCATTTCTGTTTTTTCCTTAAAAATAAACGAAATTTCTGTCTTTTTGCACCAAAATAAGGGGAATTTCTGACTAGTTGCCTGAAAATAAGGGGAATTTCACCCTTTTTACCTCAAAATAAGGGGAATTTCTGCCTTTTTGCCCCAAAATATGTGGAATTTCTGCCTTTTTGCCCCAAAATAAGAAAAATTTCTGCAATTTTGTACCAAAATAAAAAAATTCTGCCTTTTTGCCCCAAAATAAGAAAATTTCTGCCTTTTTTCTGAAATAAGTGAAATTTCTGCAATTTTGCCCCAAAATAAGGGAAATTTCTGAAATTTTTCCACAATGTAAAGGAAATTTCTGCATTTTGCCCCAAAATAAGAGAAATTTCTGACTTTATGCTCCCGAAAAAAAAAGATTTTCTGTCTTTTTGCCCCAAAATAAGGAGAATTTCTGCCTTTTTGCCCAAAAATTATGAGAATTTCTGCAATTTTGCTTCAAAATATGGGGAATTTCTGCCTTTTGGCCCCAAAATAAAGGGAATTTCTGCATTTTCCCCTAATTTTTGGGAAATTTCTGCATTTTACCTCTAAATAAGGGGAATTTCTGCATTTTACTTCAAATTAAGAAGAATTTCTGCCTTTTGCCCAAAAATATGGGGAATTTCTGCCTTTTTGTTCCAAAATAAGAAAAATTTCTTCAATTTTGTATCATAATAAAAGAAATTTTTGCTTTTTGCACCAAAATAAGGGGAATTTCTGACTTTTTGCCCTCAAATAAATAAAATTTATGCAATTTTGCCCGAAAATAAGAGAAATTTGTGCCTTTTTGCCCCAAAATAAGAAGAATTTCTGCCTTTTGCCCCAAAGTAAGGGGAATTTCAGCATTTTACCTCAAAATAAGAAAAATTTCAGCCTTTTTGCACCAAAATACGAAAAATATCTGACTTTTTGCCCTGAAATAAATGAAATTTCTGCAATTTTGCCCAAAAATAAAGGAAATTTGTGCATTTTTGTTCCAAAATAAGGGGAATTTCTCCTTTTTCCCCAAAATATTAGGAATTTCTGCTTTTTTGCCCTAAAATAAGAAAAATTTTTCTTTTTTCTCTGAAATAAGTGAAATTTCGGCAATTTTGCCCTAAAATAAGGGAAATTTGTACAATTTTGCCCCCAAAAAAGGGGAATTTCTGTTCTTTTGCCCCCAAATAAGGGAAATTTCTGCAATTTTGCCCTAAAATAAGGGGAATTTCTGCCTTTTGCCCCAAAATAAAGAGAATTTCTGCCTTTTTGTTCCAAAATAAAGAAAATTGCTGTATTTTTTATCCCAAAATTAGGTGAATTTCTGCAATTTTGCTCCAATATACGGAGATTTTCTGCCTTTTTCGCAGAAAATAAGGGGAATTTCTGCCATTTTGCTGCGAAATAAGTGAAATTTCTGCAGTTTTACCCCAAAATAAGGGAAATTTCTGCTTTTTTGCCCCAAAATTAGGGGAATTTCTGCAATTTTGCAAGAAAATATGGTGAATTTCTAACTTTTTGTCCGAAAATAAGAAGAATGCATAACTTTTTGTCATAAAAAAGGAAAATTTTTAATTTTTGCTCAAAAATAAGGCGAACTTTTGCATTTTTGCCTCTAAATAAGTGGAATTTCTGTCTTTTTCCCTCAAAACAAAGGGAATTTCTGTCTTTTTTGCCCCAAAATAGGAAAAATTCAGACTTATTACCCTAAAATAAGTGAAATTTCTGCAAATTTGCCCCCAAGTAAGAAAAATTTCTTCCTTTTTGCCCCCAAATAAGGGGAATTTCAGCATTTTTACCTCAAAGTAAGGAAAATTTCTGCATTTTTGCAACAAAATATTAGGAATTTCTGCATTTTTGCCACAATATATTAGGAATTCTGCCTTTTTACCCCAAAATAAGGAAAATTTCTGCCTTTTTTCCCTGAAATAAGTGAAAAATCTGCAATTTTGCCACAAAATAAGTGAAATTTCTGCAATTTTGCCCCAAAATATGAGAAATCTCTGGAATTTTGCCCCAAAATAAGTGGAATTTCTGAGTTTTGCCCCAAAATAGAAAGAATTTATGCAATTTTGAACCACAATTAGGGGAATTTCTGCAATTTTGCTCCAAAATACGGGGAATTTCTGCCTTTTTGCCCGAAAATAAGGGGAATGCATACCTTTTTGCCATAAAAAAAGGAAATTTCTTCATTTTTGCCCCAAAATAAGGGAAATTTCTGCCTTTTTGCCCTGAAATATGTGAAATTTCTGCAATTTTAGTCCAAAATAAGCAGAATTTCTGCCTTTTTGCCCCAAAATAATGGGAATTTCTGCATTTTTGCCCCAAAATAAAAAAAAATTTTGTTTTTTTCTCTGAAATAAGTGAAATTTCTGCAATTTTCCTCTAAAATAATGGAAATTTCTGCAATTTTTCCCCATAATAAGACACATTTCTACAATTTTGCAACAAAATAATGGGAATTTCTGTTTTTTGCCCCCAAATAAGGGAAATTTCTGCAATTTTGTACTAAAATAAGGGGAATTTCTGCCTTTTGCCCCAAAATAAGGAGAATTTCTGCCTTTTTGCCCCAGAAGAAAGAAAATTACTGTATTTTTTACCCCAAAATTAGGTGAATTTCTGCAATTTTGCTCCAAAATACAAGGATTTTTTGCCTTTTTCGCCGAAAATAAGGGGAATTTCTGCCACTTTGCCGCGAAATAAGTGAGATTTCTGCAGTTTTACCCCCAAATAAGGGGAATTTCTGCCTTTTTGCCCCAAAATTAGGGGAATGTCTGCAATTTTGCTTTAAAAATATGGGGAATTTCTGCCTTTTTGCCCGAAGATAGAGGGAATGTTTATTTTTTTGCCATAAAAAAGGAAAATTTCTTCATTTTTGCCCCCAAATAAATGGATTTTCCACCTTTTTGACTCAAAATAAGTGCAATTTCAGTTTTTTCCACAAAAATAAACAAAATTTCTGTCTTTTTGCACCAAAATAAGGGGAATTTAACACTTTTTGCCTGAAAATAAGGGGAATTTCAGCCTTTTTACCTCAAAATAAGGGGAATTTCTGCCTTTTTGCCTCAAAATAGAAAAAATTCCTGCAATTTTGTACCAAAATATGAGAAATTACTGCCTTTTTGCCCCAAATAGAAAATTTCTGCCTTTTTTTCTGAAATAAGTGAAATTTTTACAATTTTGCCCCAAAATAAGGGAAATTTCTGCAATTTTGCCCCAATGTAAAGGAAATTTCTGCAATTTTGCCCAAAAATATGGGGAATTTCTGACGTTATGCTCCCGAAAATAGGAGATTTTCTGTCTTTTTTACCCAAAATAAGGATAATTTCTGCCTTTTTGCCCGAAAATTATGAGAATTTCTGCAATTTTGCTTCAAAATACGGTTAATTTCTGCCTTTTAGGCCCAAAATAAAGGGAATTTCTGCATTTTCCCCCAATATTTGGGGAATTTCTGCATTTTACCTCTAAATAAGGGGAATTTCTTCATTTTACCTCAAAATAAGAAGAATTTCTGCCTTTTGCCCCAAAATATGGGGAATTTCTGCCTTTTTGTTCCAAAATAAGGAAAATTTCTTCAATTTTGTACCATAATAAAAGAAATTTCTGCTTTTTGCCACAAATTAAGGGGAATTTCTGACTTTTTGCCCTGAAATAAATGAAATTTCGGCAATTTTGCCCAAAAATAAGAAATATTTGTCTTTTTGCCCCAAAATAAGGGGAATTTCTGCCTTTTGCCCAAAAATATGGGGAATTTCTGCCTTTTTGCCCGAAAATAAGAATGCATACCTTTTTGCCATAAAAAAGGGAAATTTCTTCATTTTTGCTCCAAAATAAGGGGAATATCTGCTTTTTTGCCTCTAAATAAGTGAAATTTCTGTCTTTTTCCCCCAAAACAAAGGGAATTTCTGTCTTTTTTGCCCCAAAATAAAGAAAATTTCTGACTTATTACCCTGAAATAAGTGAAATTTCTGCAATTTTGCCCCAAAATAAGGGAAATTTCTGCCTTTTTGCCCCCAAATAAGGGGAATTTCAGCCTTTTTCCCTCAAAATAAGGGGAATTTCTGAATTTTGGCACAAAATATTAGGAATTTCTGCATTTTGCTACAAAATAAGGAAAATTTCTGCCTTTTTCCCTGAAATAAGTGAAATTTCGGCAATTTTGCCCCAAAAAAGTGAAATTTCTGAAATTTTGCCCCAAAATAAGAGAAATTTCTGGAATTTTGCCCCAAAATAAGTGGAATTTCTGAGTTTTGCCCCAAAATAAGGAGAATTTCTGCCCTTTTGCCCCACAATTTGAAATTTCTGCAATTTTGCCCTAAATAGGGGAATTTTCTGCAATTTTTCCCCATAATAAGGTAAATTTCTGCAATTTTGCACCAAAATAAGGGGAATTTCTGCCTTTTGCCCCAAAATATGGGAAATTTCTACCTTTTGGTCCAAAAATAAGAAGAATGCATAACTTTTTGCCATAAAAAAGGGAAATTTCTTCATTTTTGCTCCAAAATAAGGCGAACTTTTGCCTTTTTGCCTCTAAATAAGTGGAATTTCTGTGTTTTTCCCTCAAAACAAAGGGAATTTCTTTCTTTTTTGCCCCAAAATAAGGAAAATTTCTGACTTATTACCCTGAAATAAGTGAAATTTCTGCAAATTTGCCCCAAAATAAGGGAAATTTCTCCCTTTTTGCACCCAAATAAGGGGACTTTCAGCATTTTTACATCAAAATAAGGGAAAATTCTTCATTTTTGCAACAAAATATTGGGAATTTCTGCATTTTTGCCACAAAATATTAGGAATTTCTGCCTTTTTGCCCCAAAATAAGGAAAATTTCTGACTTTTTTCCCAGAAATAAGTGAAATTTCTGCAATTTTGCCCCAAAATAAGTGAAATTTCTGCAATTTTGCCCCAAAATAAGAGAAATTTCTGGAATTTTGCCCCAAAATAAGTGGAATTTTTGAGTTTTGCCCCAAAATATGAGAATTTCTGCATTTCGCCCGACAATTAGGGGAATTTCTGCAATTTTGCTCCAAAATACGGGGAATTTCTGCCTTTTTGCCCGAAAATAAGGGGAATGCATACCTTTTTGCCATAAAAAAGGGAAATTTCTTCATTTTTGCCCCAAAATAAGAAAAATTTCTGCATTTTTGCCCTAAAATATGTGATATTTCTGCAATTTTAGCCCAAAATAAGGTGAATTTCTGCCTTTTTGCCCCAAAATCATGGGAATTTCTGCCTTTTTGCCCCAAAATAAGAAAAAATTTTGATTTTTTTCTCTGAAATAAGTGAAATTTCTGCAATTTTGCCCCAAAATAAGGGGAATTTCTGTTTTTTTGCCCCCAAATAAAGAAATTTCTGCAATTTTACCCTAGAATAAGGGGAATTTCTGCCTTTTGCCCCAAAATAAGGAGAATTTCTGCCTTTTTGCCCCAAAAGAAAGAAAATTACTGTATTATTTACCCCAAAATTAGGTGAATTTCTGCAATTTTGCTCCAAAATACGATAATTTTCTGCCTTTTTCGCTGAAAATAAGGGGAATTTCTGCCATTTTGCTGCGAAATAAGTGAAATTTCTGCAGTTTTACCCCAAAATAAGGGGAATTTCTGCCTTTTGGCCCCCAAATTAGGGGAATTTCTGCAATTTTGCTCAAAAATATGGGTAATTTCTGCCTTTTTGCCCGAAAATAAAGGGAAAGTTTACTTTTTTGCCATAAAAAAAGGAAATTTCTTCATTTTTGCCCCAAAATAATAGGATTTTCCGCTTTTTTGACTCAAAATAATTGCAATTTCTGTTTTTTCCCCAAATATAAACGAAATTTCTGTCTTTTTGCACCAAAATAAGGGGAATTTCTGACTTTTTGCCTGAAAATAAGGGGAATTTCAGCCTTTTTACCTCAAAATAAGGGGAATTTCTGCCTTTTTGCCCCAAAATATGGGGAATTTCTGCCTTTTTGCCACGAAATAAGAAAAATTTCTGCAATTTTGTACCAAAAAAAAGGAAATTTCTGCCTTTTTGCCCCAAAATTAGAAAATTTCTGCCTTTTTTTCTGAAAAAAGAGAAATTTCTGAATTTTGCACCAAAATAAGGGAAATTTCTGCAATTTTTCCCCAATATAAAGGAAATTTCTGCAATTTTGCCCCAAAATAAGTGGAATTTCTGACTTTATGCTCCCGAAAAAAGAAGATTTTCTGTCTTTTTTCCCCAAAATAAGGAGAATTTCTGCCTTTTTGCCCAAAAATTATGAGAATTTCTGCAATTTTTCTTCAAAATACGGGGAATTTCTGCCTTTTAGCCCCAAAATAAAGGGAATTTCTGCATTTTCCCCCAATATTTGGGGAATTTCTGCATTTTACCTCTAAATAAGGGGAATTTCTGCATTTTACATCAAAATAAGAAGAATTTCTGCCTTTTGCCCAAAAATATGGTGAATTTCTGCCTTTTTGTTCCAAAATAAGGAAAATTTCTTCAATTTTGTATCATAATAAAAGAAATTTCTGCTTTTTGCCCCAAAATAAGGAGAATTTCTGACTTTTTGCCCTGAAATAAATAAAATTTCTGCAATTTTGCCCTAAAATAAGAGAAGTTTGTGCCTTTTTGCCCCAAAATAAGAAGAATTTCTGCCTTTTGCCCCAAGTAAAGGGGAATTTCAGCATTTTACATCAAAATAAGAAGAATTTTAGCCTTTTTGCACCAAAATACGAGAAATTTCACCCTTTTTGCCCTGAAATAAATGAAATTTCTGCAATTTTGCCAAAAAATAAGGGAAATTTGTGCCTTTTTGCCCCAAAATAAGGGGAATTTCTGCTTATTGCTCCAAAATATGGGGAATTTCTGCATTTTTGCCTGAAAATAATAAGAATGCATACCTTTTTGCTATAAAAAAGGGAAATTTCTTCATTTCTTTCTCCAAAATAAGGGAATTTCTGCTTTTTTGCCTCTAAATAAGTGGAAGTTCTGTCTTTTTCCCCTAAAACAAAGGGAATTTCTGTCTTTTTTGCCCCAAAATAAGGAAAATTTCTGACTTATTACCCTGAAATAAGTGAAATTTCTGCAATTTTGCCCCAAAATAAGGGAAATTTCTGCCTTTTTTCCCCCAAATAAGGGGATTTTCAGCCTTTTTATCTCAAAATAAGGGGAATTTCTGAATTTTGGCACAAAATATTAGGAATGTCTGCCTTTTTGCCCCAAAATAAGGAAAATTTCTGCCTTTTTTCTCTGAAATAAGTGAAATTTCTGCAATTTTGCCCCAAAATAAGTGAAATTTCTGCAATTTAGTTACAAAATAAGGGGAATTTCTGGAATTTTGCCCCAAAATAAGTGGAATTTCTGAGTTTTGCCCCAAAATAAAAAGAATTTCTGCCCTTTTGCCCCACAATTAGTGAAATTTCTGCCATTTTGACCTAAAATAAAGGAAATTTCTGCAATTTTTCCCTATAGTAACAAATTTCTGCAAGTTTGCCCCAAAATAAGGGGAATTTCAGCCTTTTTCCCTCAAAATAAGGGAAATTACTGCCTTTTTGTCCCAAAATAAGGAAAATTTCTGCCTTTTTTCCCTCAAATAAGTGAAATTTCTGCAATTTTGCCCCAAAATAAGTGTAATTTCAGCAATTCTTCCCCAAAATAAGAGAAATTTCTGCAATTTTGCCCCAAAATAAGTGAAATTTCAGCAATTTTGCCACAAAATAAGAGAAATTTCTGGAATTTTGCCCCAAAATAAGTGGAATTTCAGAGTTTTGCCTCAAAATAAGGAGAATTTCTGCCTTTTTGCCCCACAATTAGGGGAATTTATGCAATTTTGCTCCAAAATACAGAGAATTTCTGCATTATTGCCCGAAAATAAGAGGAATGCATACCTTTTTGCCATAAAAAAGGGAAATTTCTTCATTTTTGCCCCAAAATAAGGGAAATTTCTGCCTTTTTGCTATGAAATATGTGAAATTATTGCAATTTTAGCCCAAAATAAGGTGAATTTCTGCCTTTTTGCCCCAAAATAATGGGATTTTCTGCCTTTTTACCCCAAAATAAGAAAAATTTTTGCTTTTTTTTCTCTGAAATAAGTGAAATTTCTGCAATTTTGCCCTAAAATAAGGGATATTTCTTCAATTTTTCCCCATAATAAAAGAAATTTCTTCAATTTTGCCACAAAATAAGGGGAATTTCTGACTTTTTGCCCGAAAATAAGGGGAATTTCAGCCTTTTTACCTCAAAATAAGGGGAATTTCTGCCTTTTGCTCCAAAATAATGAGAATTTCTGCTTTTTGCCCCAAAATAAAGAAAATTACTGTAATTTTTACCCCAAAATTAGGTTAATTTCTGCAATTTTGCTCCAAAATAAGAGGATTTTTGCCTTTTTCTCCAAAAATAAAAGGAATTTCTGCCATTTTGCTGCGAAATAAGTGAAATTTCTGCAGTTTTACCCCAATATAAGGGGAATTTCTGCCTTTTTGCCTCAAAATTAGGGGAATTTCTGCAATTTTGCTCCAAAATATGGGGAATTTCTGTTTTTTGCCCGAAAATAAACGGAATGTTTACCTTTTTGCCATAAAAATGGGAACTTTCTTCATTTTTGCCCCAAAATAAGGGGATTTTCCGCCTTTTTGACTCAAAATAAGTGCAATTTCTGCCTTTTCCTCAAATATAAACGAAATTTATGTTATTTAGCACCAAAATAAGGGGAATTTCTGACTTTTTCCCAAAAATAATGGGAATTTCAGCCTTTTTACCTCAAAATAAGGGGAATTTCTGCCTTTTTGCCCCAAAATATGGGAAATTTCTGCCTTCTTGCCCCCAAAAAAAATTTTTTGCAATTTTGTACCAAAATAAAAAAAAATTCTGCCTTTTTGCCCCAAAATAAGAAAATTTCTGCCTTTTTTCTGAAATAAGTTAAATTTCTACAATTTTGCCCAAAAATAAGGGAAATTTGTGCCTTTTTGCCCCAAAATAAGGGGATTTTCTGCCTTTTGCCCCAAAATATAAGGAATTTCTGCCTTTTTGCCCGAAAATAAGAAGAATGCATACCTTTTTGCCATAAAAAAGGGAAATTTCTTCATTTTTGCTTCAAAATAAGGGGAATTTCTGCTTTTTTTGCCTCTAAATAAGTGGAATTTCTGTCTTTTTCCCCCAAAACAAAGGGAATTTCTGTCTTTTTTGCCCCAAAATAAGGAAAATTTCTGACTTATTACCCTGAAATAAGTGAAATTTCTGCAATTTTGCACCAAAATAAGAAAAATTTCTGCATTTTGCCCCCAAATAAGGGGAATTTCAGCCTTTTTAACTCAAAATAAGGGGAATTTCTGAATTTTGGCACAAAATATTAGGAATTTCTGCCTTTTTGCCCCAAAATAAGGAAAATTTCTGCCTTTTTCTCTGAAATAAGTGAAATTTCTGCAATTTTGCCGCAAAATAAGAGAAATTTTTGGAATTTTGCCCCAAAATAAGTGGAATTTCTGAGTTTTGCCCCAAAATAAGGGGAATTTCTGCCTTTTTGCCCCACAATTAGGGGAATTTCTGCAATTTTGCCCTAAAATAAGGGTAATTTCTGCAATTTTTCCCCATAATAAGGGAAATTTGTGCAATTTTGCCCCAAAATAAGGGAAATTTCTGTTTTTTGCCCCACAATTATGGAAATTTCTGCAATTTTGCCCCAAAATAAGGAAAATGTCTGCCTTTTGCCCCAAAATTTGGGGAATTTCTGCCTTTTTGTCCGAAAATAAGAAGAAATCATACATTTTTGCCATAAAAAAGGGAAATTTCTTCATTTTTGCTCCAAAATAAGGGGAACTTTTGCCTTTATGCCTCTAAATAAGTGGAATTTCTGTCTTTTTCCCCCAAAACAAAGGGAATTTCTTTTTTGCCCCAAAATTAGAAAAATTTCTGACATATTACCCTGAAATAAGTGAAATTTCTGCAATTTTGCCCCAAAATAAGGGAAATTTCTGCCTTTTTGCCCCCAAATAAAGGGAATTTCAGCCTTTTTACCTCAAAATAAGGGGAATTTCTGAATTTTGGCACAAAATATTAGGAATTTCTGCCTTTTTGCCACAAAATAAGGAAAATTTCTGCCTTTTTCTGAAATAAGTGAAATTTCTGCAATTTTGCCCCAAAATAAGTGTAATTTCTGCAATTTTGCCCCAAAATAAGGGAAATTTCTGGAATTTTGACCCAAAATAAGTGGAATTTCTGAGTTTTGCCCCAAAATAAGGAGAATTTCCTTCCTTTTGCCACACAATTTGAAATTTCTGCAATTTTGCCCTAAAATAAGGAAAATTTCTGCAATTTTTCCCCATAATAAAGGAAAATTCTGCAATTTTGCACCAAAATAAGGAGAATTTCTGTCTTTTGCTCAAAAATATGGGGAATTTCTACCTTTTTGTCCAAAAATAAGAAGAATGCATAATTTTGCCATAAAAAAGGGAAATTTCTTCATTTTTGCTCCAAAATAAGGTGAACTTTTGCATTTTTGCCTCTAAATAAGTGAAATTTCTGTCTTTTTCCCTCAAAACAAAGGAAATTTCTTTCTTTTTTGCCCCAAAATAACGAAAATTTCTGACTTATTACCCTGAAATAAGTGAAATTTCTGCAAATTTTCCCCAAAATAAGGGAAATTTCTGCCTTTTTGCCCCCAAATAAGGGGAATTTCAGCGTTTTTACCTCAAAAAAAGCGAAATTTCTGCATTTTTGCAACAAAATATTAGGAATTTCTGCAATTTTGCCACAAAATATTAGGAATTTCTGTCTTTTTGCCCCAAAATAAAAAACAATTCCGCCTTTTTTCTCTGAAATAAGTGAAATTTTTGAAATTTTACCCCAAAATAAATAAAATTTCTGCAATTTTGCCCCAAAATAAAGAAAATTTCTTTAATTTTGTCCCAAAAAAGTAGAATTTCTGAGTTTTGCCCCAAAATAAGGAGAATTTCTGCCTTTTTGCCCCACAATTAGGAAAATTTCTTCAATTTTGCTCCAAAATACGGGGAATTTCTGCCTTTTTGCCTGAAAATAAGGGGAATGCATAACTTTTTGCCATAAAAAAAGAAATTTCTTCATTTTTACCCCAAAATAAGGGAAATTTCTGCTTTTTGCCCTGAAATATGTGAAATTTCTGCAATTTTAGCCCTATATAAGGTGATTTTCTGCCTTTTTGCCTCAAAATAATGGGAATTTCTGCCTTTTTGCCCCAAAATAAAAAAAATTTTTGATTTTTTTCTCTAAAATAAGTGAAATTTCTGCAATTTTGCCCTAACATAAGGGTTATTTCTGCAATTTTTCCTCATAATAAGGGAAATTTCTGCAATTTGGCCCCAAAATAAGGGGAATTTCCGTTTTTTTTGCCCCCAAATAAAGGAAATTTCTGCAATTTTGCCCTAAAATAAGGGGAATTTCTGCCTTTTGCCCCAAAATAAGGAGAATTTCTGCCATTTTGCCTCAAAAGAAAGAAAATTACTGTATTTTTTACCCCCAAATTAGGTGAATTTCTGCAATTTTGCTCCAAAATACGAGGATTTTCTGCCTTTTTCGCCGAAAATAAGGGGAATTTCTGCCATTTTCCTGCGAAATAAGTGAAATTTCTGCAGTTTTACCCCAAAATAAGGGGAATTTCTTACTTTTTGCCCCAAAATTAGGGGAATTTCTGCAATTTTGCTCCAAAATATGGGGAATTTCTGCCTTTTTGCCCAAAAATAAAGGGAATGTTTAGCTTTTTGTTATAAAAAATGGAAATTTCTTCATTTTTGCCCCAAAATAAAAGGATTTTCCACCTTTTTGACTCAAAATAAGTGCAATTTCTGTTTTTTCCCCAAAAATAAACGAAATTTCTGTCTTTTTGCACCAAAATAAGGGAAATTTCTGACTAGTTGCCTGAAAATAAGGGGAATTTCAGCATTTTTACCTCAAAATAAAGGGGATTTTCTGCCTTTTTGCCCCAAAATATGTAGAATTTCTGCCTTTTTGCCCCAAAATAAAAAAAATTTCTGCAATTTTTTACCAAAATAAAAAAATTCTGCCTTTTTGCCCCAAGATAAAAACAATTTCTGCCTTTTGCCCCAAAATAAGGGGAATTTCATCATTTTACCTCAAAATAAGAAGAATTTCAGCCTTTTTGCACCAAAATACGGGAAATATCTGCCTTTTTGCCCTGAAATAAATGAAATTTCTGCAATTTTGCCCAAAAATAAGGGAAATTTGTGCATTTTTGCCCCAAAATAAGAGGAATTTCTGCCTTTTTGCTCCAAAATAAAAGGAATTTCTGCTTTTTTGCCCTAAAATAAGAAAAATTTTTGCTTTTTTCTCTGAAATAAGTGAAATTTCTGCAATTTTGCCCTAAAAGAAGGGAAATTTCTGCAATTTTTCTCCATAATAAGGGAAATTTCTGCAATTTTGCTCCAATATACGGAGATTTTCTGCCTTTTACGCCGAAAATAAGGGGAATTTCTGCCATTTTGCTGCGAAATAAGTGAAATTTCTGCAATTTTACCACAAAATAAGAGTTATTTCTGCTTTTTTGCCCCAAAATTAGGGGAATTTCTGCAATTTTGCTACAAAATATGGGGAATTTCTGCCTTTTTGTTCGAAAATAAGAAGAATGCATACCTTTTTGCCATAAAAAAAAGAAATTTCTTCATTTTTGCTCCAAAATAAGGGTAAGTTTTGCCTTTTTGCCTCTAAATAAGTGGAATTTCTGTCTTTTTCTTTAAAAACAAAGAGAATTTCTGTCTTTTTTGCCCCAAAATAAAGAAAATTTCTGACTTATTACCCTGAAATAAGTGAAATTTCTGCTAATTTGCCCCAAAATAAGGGAAATTTCTGCTTTTTAGCCCCAAAATAAAAGGAATTTCAGCGTTTTTACCTCAAAATAAGGGAAATTTCTGCATTTTTGCAACAAAATATTAGGAATTTCTGCATTTTTGCCACAAAATATTAGTAATTTCTGCTTTTTTGCCTCAAAATAAGGATAATTTCTGCTTTTTTTCCCTGAAATAAGTGCAATTTCTGCAATTTTGTCCCAAAATAATTGAAATTTCTTCAATTTTGCCCCAAAATAAGGGAAATTTCTTGAATTTTTCCCCAAAATAAGTAGAATTTCTGAGTTTTGCCCCAAAATAAGGAGAATTTCTGCCTTTTTGCCCTACAATTAGGGGAATTTCTGCAATTTTGCTCCAAAATATGGGGAATTTTTGCCTTTTTGCCTGAAAATAAAAAGAATGTTTAACTTTTTGCCAAAAAAAGGGAAATTTCTTCATTTTTGCTCCTAAATAATAGTATTTTCTGCCTTTTTGACTCAAAATAAGAGCAATTTTTGCCTTTTCCCCAAAATTATACGAAATTTCTCTTTTTTTGCACCAAAATAAGGGGAATTTCTGACTTTTTGCCCGAAAATAAGGAGAATTCCAGCCTATTTACCTCAAAATAAGGGGAATTTCTGCCTTTTTGCCCCAAAATATGGGTAATTTCTGCCTTTTTGCCCCAAAATAAGAAAAATTTCTGCAATTTTGTAACAAAATAAAAGAAATTTCTGCCTTTTTGCCCCAAAATATAAAAATTTCTGCCTTTTTTCTGAAATAAGTGAAATTTCTGCAATTTAGCCCCAAAATAAGGGAAATTTCTGCAATTTTGCCCCAATGTAAAGGAAATTTCTGCAATTTTGCCCCAAAATAAGGGAAATTTCTGACTTTATGCTCCCGAAAAAAGGAGATTTTCTGTCTTTTTGCCCCAAAATAAGGAGAATTTCTGCCTTTTTGCCCAAAAATTATGAGAATTTCTGCAATTTTGCTTCAAAATACTGGGAATTTCTGCCTTTTAGCCCCAAAATAAAGGGAATTTCTGCATTTTCCCCCAATATTTGGGGAATTTCTGCATTTTACCTCTAAATAAGGGGAATTTCTGCATTTTTCCTCAAAATAAGAAGAATTTCTGCCTTTTGCCCAAAAATATGGGGAATTTCTGCCTTTTTGTTCCAAAATAAGAAAAATTTCTTTAATTTTGTATCATAATAAAAGAAATTTCTGCTTTTTGCCCCAAAATAAGGGGAATTTCTGACTTTTTGCCCTGAAATAAATAAAATTTATGCAATTTTGCCCGAAAATAAAAGAAATTTGTGCCTTTTTGCCCCATAATAAGAAGAATTTCTGCCTTTTGCCCCAAAATAAGGGGAATTTCAGCATTTTACCTCAAAATAAGAAGAATTTCAGCCTTTTTGCACCAAAATACGGGAAATATTTGCCATTTTGTCCTGAAATAAATGAAATTTCTGCAATTTTGCCCAAAAATAAGGGAAATTTGTGCATTTTTGCCCCAAAATAAGGAGAATTTCTGCCTTTTTGCTCCAAAATAATAGGAATTTCTGCTTTTTTGCCCTAAAATGAGAAAAATTTTTGCTTTTTTCTCTGAAATAAGTGAAATTTCTGCAATTTTGCCCTAAAATAAGGGAAATTTCTGCAATTTTTCTCCATAATAAGGGAAATTTCTGCAATTTTGCCCCAAAAAAAGGGAAATTTCTGTTCTTTTGCCCCTAAATAAGGGAAATTTCTGCAATTTTGCCCTAAAATAAGGGGAATTTCTGCCTTTTGCCCCAAAATAAGGAGAATTTCTGCCTTTTTGTTCCAAAATAAAGAAAATTGCTGTATTTTTTATCCCAAAATTAGCTGAATTTCTGCAATTTTGCTCCAATATACGGAGATTTTCTGCCTTTTTCGCCGAAAATAAGGGGAATTTCTGCCATTTTGCTGCGAAATAAGTGAAATTTCTGCAGTTTTACCCCAAAATAAGGGGAATTTCTGCTTTTTTGCCCCAAAATTAGGGGAATTTCTGCAATTTTGCTACAAAATTTGTGGAATTTCTGCCTTTTTGTCCGAAAATAAGAAGAATGCACAACTTTTTGCCATAAAAAAAGAAATTTCTTCATTTTTGCTCCAAAATATGGGTAAGTTTTGCCTTTTTGCCTCTAAATAAGTGGAATTTCTGTCTTTTTCTTCCAAAACAAAGAGAATTTCTGTCTTTTTTGCCCCAAAATAAAGAAAATTTCTGACTTATTACCCTGAAATAAGTGAAATTTCTGCTAATTTGCCCCAAAATAATAGAAATATCTGCCTTTTAGCCCCAAAATAAAAGGAATTTCAGTGTTTTTACCTCAAAATAAGGGAAATTTCTGCATTTTTGCAACAAAATATTAGGAATTTCTGCATTTTTGCCACAAAATATTAGTAATTTCTGCTTTTTTGCCTCAAAATAAGGATAATTTCCGCTTTTTTTTCCCTGAAATAAGTGCAATTTCTGCAATTTTACCCCAAAATAATTGAAATTTCTTCAATTTTGCCCCAAAATAAGGGAAATTTCTGGAATTTTTCCTTAAAATAAGTGGAATTTCTGAGTTTTGCCCCAAAATAAGGAGAATTTTTGCCTTTTTGCCCCACAATTAGGGGAATTTCTGCAATTTTGCTCCAAAATACGGGGAATTTTTGCCTTTTTGCCTGAAAATATAGGGAATGTTTACCTTTTTGCCAAAAAAAAGGGAAATATCTTCATTTTTGCTCCTAAATAATAGGATTTTCTGCCTTTTTGACTCAAAATAAGAGCAATTTTTGCCTTTTCCCCAAAAATATACGAAATTTCTGTCTTTTTGCACCAAAATAAGGGGAATTTCTGACTTTTTGCCCGAAAATAAGGAGAATTCCAGCCTATTAACCTCAAAATAAGGGGAATTTCTGCCTTTTTGCCCCAAAATATGGGTAATTTCTGCCTTTTTGCCCCAAAATAAGAAAAATTTCTGCAATTTTGTACCAAAATAAAAAAAATTTCTGCCTTTTTGCCCCAAAATAAGGAAATTACTGCTTTCTTTCTGAAATAAGTGAAATTTCTGCAATTTAGCCCCAAAATAAGGGAAATTTCTGCAATTTTGCCCCAATGTAAAAAAAATTTCTGCAATTTTGCCCCAAAATAACGGAAATTTCCGATTTTATACTCCCGAAAAAAAAAAAGATTTTCTGTCTTTTTGCCCCAAAATAAGGAGAATTTCTGCCATTTTGCCCGAAAATTATGAGAATTTCTGCAATTTTGCTTCAAAATACGGGGAATTTCTGCCTTTTAGCCCCAAAATAAAGGGAATTTCTGCATTTTCCCCATATATTTAGAGAATTTCTGCATTTTACCTCTAAATAAGGGGGATTTCTGCATTTTACCTCAAAATAAAAAGAATTTCGGCCTTTTGCCCAAAAATATGAGTAATTTCTGCCTTTTTGTTCCAAAATAAAGAAAATTTCTTCAATTTTGTAACATAATAAAAGATATTTCTGCTTTTTGCACCAAACTAAAGGGAATTTCTGACTTTTTGCCTTGAAATAAATGAAATTTCTGCAATTTTGCCCAAAAATAAGGGAAATTTGTGCCTTTTTGCCCCAAAATAACGGGAATTTCTGCCTTTTGCCCCAAAATATGAGGAATTTCTGCCTTTTTGCCCGAAAATAAGAAGAATGCATATCTTTTTGGCATAAAAAGGGAAATCTCTTCATTTTTGCTCCAAAATAAGGGGAATTTCTGCTTTTTTGCCTCTAAATATGTGGAATTTCTGTCTTTTTTTCACAAAACAAAGGAAATTTCTGCATTTTTTGCCCCAAAATAAGGAAAATTTCTGACTTATTACCCTAAAATAAGTGAAATTTCGGCAATTTTGCCCAAAAATAAGGGAAATTTTTGCCTTTTTGCCCCCAAATAAGGGGAATTTCAGCCTTTTTATCTCAAAATAAGGAAAATTTCTGAATTTTGGCACAAAATATTGGGAATTTCTGCATTTTTGCCCCAAAATATGGAAAATTTCTGCCTTTTTCCCTGAAATAAGTGAAATTTCTGCAATTTTGACCCAAAATATGTGAAATTTCTGCAATTTTGCCCCAAAATAAGGGAAATTTCTGGAATTTTGCCCCAAAATAAGTGGAATTTCTGAGTTTTGCCCCAAAATAAAGAGAATTTCCTCTTTTTTGCCCCACAATTTGAAATTTCTGCAATTTTTCCCTAAAATAAGAGAAATTTCTGCAATTTTTCCTTATAATAAGGGAAAATTCTGCAATTTTGCACCAAAATAAGGGGAATTTCTGTCTTTTGCTCAAAAATATAGGGAATTTCTACCTTTTTGTCCAAAAATAAGAAGAATGCATAATTTTGCCATAAAAAAGGGAAATTTCTTCATTTTTGCTCCAAAATAAGGTGAACTTTTGCCTTTTTGCCTCTAAATAAGTGGAATTTCTGTCTTTTTGCCTCAAAACAAAGGAAATTTCTTTTTTTTTGCCCCAAAATAAGAAAAATTTCTGACTTATTACCCTGAAATAAGTGAAATTTCTGCAAATTTTCCCCAAAATAAGGGAAATTTCTGCCTTTTTGTCCCCAAATAAGGGGAATTTCAGCCTTTTTACCTCAAAATAAGCGAAATTTCTGCATTTTTGCAACAAAATATTAGGAATTTCTGCATTTATGCCACAAAATATTAGGAATTTCTGCCTTTTGCCCCAAAATAAAAAAAATTTTCGCCTTTTTTCCCTGGAATAAGTGAAATTTCTGCTATTTTACCCTAAAATAAGTAAAATTTCTGCAATTTTGCCCAAAAATAAGAAAAATTTCTAAAATTTTGTCCCAAAAAAGTGGAATTTCTGAGTTTTGCCCCAAAATAAGGAGAATTTCTTCCTTTTTGCCCCACAATTAGGAAAATTTCTGCAATTTTGCTCCAAAATACAGGGAATTTCTGCCTTTTTGCCTGAAAATAAGGGGAATGCATAACTTTTTGCCATAAAAAAGGGAAATTTCTTCATTTTTGCCCCAAAATAAGGGAAATTTCTGCTTTTTGCCTTGAAATATGTGAAATTTCTGCAATTTTAGCCCAATATAAGGTGATTTTCTGCCTTTTTGCCTCAAAATAATGGGAATTTCTGCCTTTTTGCCCCAAAATAAGAAAAATTTTTGATTTTTTTTCTCTAAAATAAGTGAAATTTCTGCAAATTTGCCCTAACATAAGGGTTATTTCTGCAATTTTTCCTCATAATAAGGGAAATTTCTGCAATTTGGCCCAAAAATAAGGGGAATTTCCGGTTTTTTTGCCCCCAAATAAAGGAAATTTCTGCAATTTTGCTCTAAATTAAGGGGAATTTCTGCCGTTTGCCCCAAAATAAGGAGAATTTCTGCCTTTTTGCCCCAAAAGAAAGAAAATTACTGTATTTTTTACCCCAAAATTAGGTGAATTTCTGCAATTTTGCTCCAAAATACGAGGATTTTCTGCCTTTTTCGCCGAAAATAAGGGGAATTTCTGCCATTTTCCTGCGAAATAAGTGAAATTTCTGCAGTTTTACCCTAAAATAATGGTTATTTCTGCCTTTTTGCCCCAAAATTAGGGGAATTTCTGCAATTTTGCTCCAAAATATGGGGAATTTCTGCGTTTTTGCCCGAAAATAAAGGGAATGTTTAGCTTTTTGCCATAAAAAAGGAAAATTTCTTCATTTTTGCCCCAAAATAAGGGGATTTTCCGCCTTTTTGACTCAAAATAAGTGCAATTTCGGTTTTTTCCTTAAAAATAAAAGAAATTTCTGTCTTTTTGCACCAAAATAAGGGGAATTTCTGACTAGTTGCCTGAAAATAAGGGGAATTTCAGCCTTTTTACCTCAAAATAAGGGGAATTTCTGCCTTTTTGCCCCAAAATATGTGGAATTTCTGCCTTTTTGCCCCAAAATAAGAAAAATTTCTGCAATTTTGTACCAAAATAAAAAAATTCTGCCTTTTTGCCCCAAAATAAGAAAATTTCTGCCTTTTTTCTGAAATAAGTGAAATTTCTGCAATTTTGCCCCAAAATAAGGGAAATTTCTGAAATTTTTCCACAATGTAAAGGAAATTTCTGCAATTTTGCCCCAAAATAAGGGAAATTTCTGACTTTATGCTTCCGAAAAAAGGAGATTTTCTGTCTTTTTGCCCCCAAATAAGGAGAATTTCTGCCTTTTTGCCCAAAAATTATGAGAATTTCTGCAATTTTGCTTCAAAATAGGGGGAATTTCTGCCTTTTAGCCCCAAAATAAAGGGAATTTCTGCATTTTCCCCCAATATTTGGGAAATTTCTGCATTTTACCTCTAAATAAGGGGAATTTCTGCATTTTACTTCAAATTAAGAAGAATTTCTGACTTTTGCCCAAAAATATGGGGAATTTCTGCCTTTTTGTTCCAAAATAAGAAAAATTTCTTCAATTTTGTATCATAATAAAAGAAATTTCTGCTTTTTGCCCCAAAATAAGGGGAATTTCTGACTTTTTGCCCTGAAATAAATAAAATTTATGCAATTTTGCCCGAAAATAAGAGAAATTTGTGCCTTTTTGCCCCAAAATAAGAAGAATTTCTGCCTTTTGCCCCAAAATAAGGGGAATTTCAGCATTTTACCTCAAAATAAGAAGAATTTCAGCCTTTTTGCACCAAAATACTAAAAATATCTGCCTTTTTGCCCTGAAATAAATGAAATTTCTGCAATTTTGCCCAAAAATAAAGGAAATTTGTGCATTTTTGTTCCAAAATAAGGGGAATTTCTCCTTTTTCCCCAAAATAATAGGAATTTCTGCTTTTTTGCCCTAAAATAAGAAAAATTTTTCTTTTTTTTCTGAAATAAGTGAAATTTCTGCAATTTTGCCCTAAAATAAGGGAAATTTGTGCAATTTTGCCCCAAAAAAAGAAGAATTTCTGTTCTTTTGCCCCCAAATAAGGGAAATTTCTGCAATTTTGCCCTAAAATAAGGGGAATTTCTGCCTTTTGCCCCAAAATAAAGAGAATTTCTGCCTTTTTGTTCCAAAATAAAGAAAATTGCTGTATTTTTTATCCCAAAATTAGGTGAATTTCTGCAATTTTGCTCCAATATACGGAGATTTTTTTGCCTTTTTCGCCGAAAATAAGGGGAATTTCTGCCATTTTGCTGCGAAATAAGTGAAATTTCTGCAGTTTTACCCTAAAATAAGGGGAATTTCTGCTTTTTTGCCCCAAAATTAGGGGAATTTCTGCAATTTTGCTAGAAAATATGGAGAATTTCTGCCTTTTTGTCCGAAAATAAGAAGAATGCATACCTTTTTGCCATAAAAGAAAAAAATTTCTTCATTTTTGCTCTAAAATAAAGGTAAGTTTTGCCTTTTTGCCTCTAAATAAGTGGAATTTCTGTCTTTTTCTTCCAAATCAAATAAAATTTCTGTCTTTTTTGCCCCAAAATAAGGAAAATTTCTGACTTATTACCCTGAAATAAGTGAAATTTCTGCTAATTTGCCCCAAAATAAGGGAAATTTCTGTCTTTTAGCCCCAAAATAAAAGGAATTTCAGCATTTTTACCTCAAAATAAGGGAAATTTCTGCATTTTTGCAACAAAATATTAGGAATTTCTGCATTTTTGCCACAAAATATTAGCAATTTCTGCTTTTTTGCCTCAAAATAAGGATAATTTCTGCCTTTTTTCCCTGAAATAAGTGCAATTTCTGCAATTTTGCCCCAAAATAATTGAAATTTCTTCAATTTTGCCCCAAAATAAGGGAAATTTCTGGAATTTTTCCCCAAAATAAGTGGAATCTGAGTTTTGCCCCAAAATAAAGAGAATTTCTGCCTTTTTGCCCCACAATTAGTGGAATTTCTGCAATTTTGCTCAAAAATACGGGGAATTTTTGCCTTTTTGCCTGAAAATAGAGGGAATGTTTACCTTTTTGCCCAAAATAAGGGAAATATCTTCATTTTTGCTCCTAAATAATAGGATTTTCTGCCTTTTTGACTCAAAATAAGTGCAATTTTTGCCTTTTCCCCAAAAATATACGAAATTTCTGTCTTTTTGCACCAAAATAAGGGGAATTTCTGACTTTTTGCCCGAAAATAAGGAGAATTCCAGCCTTTTTACCTCAAAATAAGGGGAATTTCTGCCTTTTTGCCCCAAAATATGGGTAATTTCTGCCTTTTTGCCCCAAAATAAGAAAAATTTCTGCAATTTTGTACCAAAATAAAAGAAATTTCTGCCTTTTTGCCCCAAAATAAGGAAATTACTGCCTTCTTTCTGAAATAAGTGAAATTTCTGCAATTTAGCCCCAAAATAAGGGAAATTTCTGCAATTTTGCCCCAAAATAATGGGAATTTCTGATTTTATGCTCCCGAAAAAAAAGATTTTCTGTCTTTTTGCCCCAAAATAAGGAGAATTTCTGCTTTTTGCCCGAAAATTATGAGAATTTCTGCAATTTTGCTTCAAAATACGGGGAATTTCTGCCTTTTAGCCCCAAAATAAAGGGAATTTCTGCATTTTCCCCATATATTTAGAGAATTTCTGCATTTTACCTCTAAATAAGGGGGATTTCTGCATTTTACCTCAAAATAAGAAGAATTTCGGCCTTTTGCCCCAAAATATGAGTAATTTCTGCCTTTTTGTTCCAAAATAAGGAAAATTTCTTCAATTTTGTACCATAATAAAAGATATTTCTGCTTTTTGCCCCAAACTAAGGGGAATTTCTGACTTTTTGCCCTGAAATAAATGAAATTTCTACAATTTTGCCCAAAAATAAGGGAAATTTGTGCCTTTTTGCCCCAAAATAAGGGAAATTTCTGCCTTTTGCCCCAAATTATGAGGAATTTCTGCCTTTTTGCCCGAAAATAAGAAGAATGCATACCTTTTTGGCATAAAAAGGGAAATCTCTTCATTTTTGCTCCAAAATAAGGGGAATTTCTGCTTTTTTGCCTCTAAATATGTGGAATTTCTGTCTTTTTTTCACAAAACAAAGGAAATTTCTGTCTTTTTCCCCCAAAATAAAGGAAATTTCTGACTTATTACCCTAAAATAAGTGAAATTTCGGCAATTTGGCCCCAAAATAAGGGAAATTTTTGCCTTTTTGCCCCCAAATAAGGGGAATTTCAGCCTTTTTACCTCAAAATAAGGGGAATTTCTGAATTTTGGCACAAAATATTAGGAATTTCTGCATTTTTGCTTCAAAATAAGGAAAATTTCTGCCTTTTTCCCTGAAATAAGTGAAATTTCTGCAATTTTGCCCCCAAAAAGTGAAATTTCTGCAATTTTGCCCCAAAATAAGGGAAATTTCTGGAATTTTGCCCCAAAATAAGTGGAATTTTTGAGTTTTGCCCAAAAATAAGGAGAATTTCCTCCCTTTTGCCCCACAATTTGAAATTTCTGCAATTTTGCCCTAAAATAAGGGAAATTTCTGCAATTTTGCCCTAAAATAAAGGGAATTTCTGCCTTTTGCCCCAAAATAAAGAGAATTTCTGCCTTTTTGTTCCAAAATAAAGAAAATTGCTGTATTTTTTATCCCAAAATTAGGTGAATTTCTGCAATTTTGCTCCAATATACGGAGATTTTCTGCCTTTTTCGCCGAAAATAAGGGGAATTTCTGCCATTTTGCTGCGAAATAAGTGAAATTTCTGCAGTTTTACCCCAAAATAAGGGAAATTTCTGCTTTTTTGCCCCAAAATTAGGGGAATTTCTGCAATTTTGCTACAAAATTTGGGGAATTTCTGCCTTTTTGTCCGAAAATAAGAAGAATGCACACCTTTTTGCCATAAAAAAAAGAAATTTCTTCATTTTTGCTCCAAAATATGGGTAAGTTTTGCCTTTTTGCCTCTAAATAAGTGGAATTTCTGTCTTTTTCTTCCAAAACAAAGAGAATTTCTGTCTTTTTTGCCCCAAAATAAAGAAAATTTCTGACTTATTACCCTGAAATAAGTGAAATTTCTGCTAATTTGCCCCAAAATAATAGAAATATCTGCCTTTTAGCCCCAAAATAAAAGGAATTTCAGCGTTTTTACCTCAAAATAAGGGAAATTTCTGCATTTTTGCAACAAAATATTAGGAATTTCTGCATTTTTGCCACAAAATATTAGTAATTTCTGCTTTTTTGCCTTAAAATAAGGATAATTTCTGCTTTTTTCCCTGAAATAAGTGCAATTTCTGCAATTTTGCCCCAAAATAATTGAAATTTCTTCAATTTTGCCCCAAAATAAGGGAAATTTCTGGAATTTTTCCCCAAAATAAGTGGAATTTCTGAGTTTTGCCCCAAAATAAGGAGAATTTCTCCTTTTTGCCCCACAATTAGGGGAATTTCTGCAATTTTGCTCCAAAATACGGGGAATTTTTGCCTTTTTGCCTGAAAATATAGGGAATGTTTAACTTTTTGCCCAAAATAAGGGAAATATCTTCATTTTTGCTCCTAAATAATAGGATTTTCTGCCTTTTTGACTCAAAATAAGAGCAATTTTTGCCTTTTCCCCAAAAATATAGGAAATTTCTGTCTTTTTGCACCAAAATAAGGGGAATTTCTGACTTTTTGCCCGAAAATAAGGAGAATTCCAGCCTATTAACCTCAAAATAAGGGGAATTTCTGCCTTTTTGCCCCAAAATATGGGTAATTTCTGCCTTTTTGCCCCAAAATAAAAAAAATTTCTGCAATTTTGTACCAAAATAAAAGAAATTTCTGCCTTTTTGCCCCAAAATAAGGAAATTACTGCTTTCTTTCTGAAATAAGTGAAATTTCTGCAATTTAGCCCCAAAATAAGGGAAATTTCTGCAATTTTGCCCCAATGTAAAGGAAATTTCTGCAATTTCGCCCCAAAATAACAGGAATTTCCGATTTTATGCTCCCGAAAAAAAAAAGATTTTCTGTCTTTTTGCCCCAAAATAAGGAGAATTTCTGCCTTTTTGCCAGAAAATTATGAGAATTTCTGCAATTTTGCTTCAAAATACGGGGAATTTCTGCCTTTTAGCCCCAAAATAAAGGGAATTTCTGCATTTTCCCCCAATATTTAGAGAATTTTTGCATTTTACCTCTAAATAAGGGGGATTTCTGCATTTTACCTCAAAATAAAAAGAATTTCGGCCTTTTGCCCAAAAATATGAGTAATTTCTGCCTTTTTGTTCCAAAATAAAGAAAATTTCTTCAATTTTGTAACATAATAAAAGATATTTCTGCTTTTTCCACCAAACTAAAGGGAATTTCTGACTTTTTGCCCTGAAATAAATGAAATTTCTGCAATTTTGCCCAAAAATAAGGGAAATTTGTGCCTTTTTGCCCCAAAATAACGGGAATTTCTGCCTTTTGCCCCAAAATATGAGGAATTTCTGCCTTTTTGCCGGAAAATAAGAAGAATGCATATCTTTTTGGCATAAAAAGGGAAATCTCTTCATTTTTGCTCCAAAATAAGGGGAATTTCTGCTTTTTTGCCTCTATATATGTGGAATTTCTGTCTTTTTTTTTCACAAAACAAAGGAAATTTCTGCATTTTTTGCCCCAAAATAAGGAAAATTTCTGACTTATTACCCTAAAATAAGTAAAATTTCGGCAATTTTGCCCCAAAATAAGGGAAATTTTTGCCTTTTTGCCCCCAAATAAAGGGAATTTCAGCCTTTTTACCTCAAAATAAGGAAAATTTCTGAATTTTGGCACAAAATATTAGGAATTTCTGCATTTTTGCCCCAAAATATGGAAAATTTCTGCCTTTTTCCCTGAAATAAGTGAAATTTCTGCAATTTTGACACAAAATAAGTGAAATTTCTGCAATTTTGCCCCAAAATAAGGCAAATTTCTGGAATTTTGCCCCAAAATAAGTGGAATTTCTGAGTTTTGCCCCAAAATAAGGAGAATTTCCTCGTTTTTGCCCCACAATTTGAAATTTCTGCAATTTTGCCCTAAAATAAGGGAAATTTCTGCAATTTTTCCCCATAATAAGGGAAAATTCTGCAATTTTGCACCAAAATAAGGGGAATTTCTGTCTTTTGCTCAAAAATATAGGGAATTTCTACCTTTTTGTCCAAAAATAAGAAGAATGCATAATTTTGCCATAAAAAAGAGAAATTTCTACATTTTTGCTCCAAAATAAGGTGAACTTTTGCCTTTTTGCCTCTAAATAAGTGGAATTTCTGTATTTTTGCCTAAAAACAAAGGAAATTTCTTTTTTTTTGCCCCAAAAAAATGAAAATTTCTGACTTATTACCCTGAAATAAGTGAAATTTCTGCAAATTTTCCCCAAAATAAGGGAAATTTCTGCCTTTTTGCCCCCAAATAAGGGGAATTTCAGCCTTTTTACCTCAAAATAAGCGAAATTTCTGCATTTTTGCAACAAAATATTAGGAATTTCTGCATTTTTGCCACAAAATATTAGGAATTTCTGCCTTTTGCCCCAAAATAAAAAAAATTTTTCGCCTTTTTTCCCTGGAATAAGTGAAATTTCTGCTATTTTACCCTAAAATAAGTAAAATTTCTGCAATTTTGCCCAAAAATAAGAAAAATTTCTAAAATTTTGTCCCAAAAATGTGGAATTTCTGAGTTTTGCCCCAAAATAAGGAGAATTTCTGCCTTTTTGCCCCACAATTAGAAAAATTTCTGCAATTTTGCTCCAAAATACAGGGAATTTCTCCTTTTTGCCTGAAAATAAGGGGAATGCATAACTTTTTGCCATAAAAAAGGGAAATTTCTTCATTTTTGCCCCAAAATAAGGGAAATTTCTGCTTTTTGCCCTGAAATATGTGAAATATCTGCAATTTTAGCCCTATATAAGGTGATTTTCTGCCTTTTTGCCTCAAAATAATGGGAATTTCTGCCTTTTTGCCCCAAAATAAAAAAAATTTTTGATTTTTTTCTCTAAAATAAGTGAAATTTCTGCAATTTTGCCCTAACATAAGGGTTATTTCTGCAATTTTTCCTCATAATAAGGGAAATTTCTGCAATTTGGCCCAAAAATAAGGGGAATTTCCTGTTTTTTTGCCCCCAAATAAAGGAAATTTCTGCAATTTTGCCCTAAAATAAGGGGAATTTCTGCCGTTTGCCCCAAAATAAGGAGAATTTCTGCCTTTTTGCCCCAAAAGAAAGAAAATTACTGTATTTTTTACCCCAAAATTAGGTGAATTTCTGCAATTTTGCTCCAAAATACGAGGATTTTCTGCCTTTTTCGCCGAAAATAAGGGGAATTTCTGCCATTTTGCTGCGAAATAAGTGAAATTTCTGCAGTTTTACCCTAAAATAATGGTTATTTCTGCATTTTTGCCCCAAAATTAGGGGAATTTCTGCAATTTTGCTCCAAAATATGGGGAATTTCTGCGTTTTTGCCCGAAAATAAAGGGAATGTTTAGCTTTTTGCCATAAAAAAGGGAAATTTCTTCATTTTTGCCCCAAAATAATGGGATTTTCCGCCTTTTTGACTCAAAATAAGTGCCATTTCTGTTTTTTCCTTAAAAATAAACGAAATTTCTGTCTTTTTGCACCAAAATAAGGGGAATTTCTGACTAGTTGCCTGAAAATAAGGGGAATTTCACCCTTTTTACCTCAAAATAAGGGGAATTTCTGCCTTTTTGCCCCAAAATATGTGGAATTTCTGCCTTTTTGCCCCAAAATAAGAAAAATTTCTGCAATTTTGTACCAAAATAAAAAAATTCTGCCTTTTTGCCCCAAAATAAGAAAATTTCTGCCTTTTTTCTGAAATAAGTGAAATTTCTGCAATTTTGCCCCAAAATAAGGGAAATTTCTGAAATTTTTCCACAATGTAAAGGAAATTTCTGCATTTTGCCCCAAAATAAGAGAAATTTCTGACTTTATGCTCCCGAAAAAAAAAGATTTTCTGTCTTTTTGCCCCAAAATAAGGAGAATTTCTGCCTTTTTGCCCAAAAATTATGAGAATTTCTGCAATTTTGCTTCAAAATATGGGGAATTTCTGCCTTTTGGCCCCAAAATAAAGGGAATTTCTGCATTTTCCCCTAATTTTTGGGAAATTTCTGCATTTTACCTCTAAATAAGGGGAATTTCTGCATTTTACTTCAAATTAAGAAGAATTTCTGCCTTTTGCCCAAAAATATGGGGAATTTCTGCCTTTTTGTTCCAAAATAAGAAAAATTTCTTCAATTTTGTATCATAATAAAAGAAATTTTTGCTTTTTGCACCAAAATAAGGGGAATTTCTGACTTTTTGCCCTCAAATAAATAAAATTTATGCAATTTTGCCCGAAAATAAGAGAAATTTGTGCCTTTTTGCCCCAAAATAAGAAGAATTTCTGCCTTTTGCCCCAAAGTAAGGGGAATTTCAGCATTTTACCTCAAAATAAGAAAAATTTCAGCCTTTTTGCACCAAAATACGAAAAATATCTGACTTTTTGCCCTGAAATAAATGAAATTTCTGCAATTTTGCCCAAAAATAAAGGAAATTTGTGCATTTTTGTTCCAAAATAAGGGGAATTTCTCCTTTTTCCCCAAAATATTAGGAATTTCTGCTTTTTTGCCCTAAAATAAGAAAAATTTTTCTTTTTTCTCTGAAATAAGTGAAATTTCGGCAATTTTGCCCTAAAATAAGGGAAATTTGTACAATTTTGCCCCCAAAAAAGGGGAATTTCTGTTCTTTTGCCCCCAAATAAGGGAAATTTCTGCAATTTTGCCCTAAAATAAGGGGAATTTCTGCCTTTTGCCCCAAAATAAAGAGAATTTCTGCCTTTTTGTTCCAAAATAAAGAAAATTGCTGTATTTTTTATCCCAAAATTAGGTGAATTTCTGCAATTTTGCTCCAATATACGGAGATTTTCTGCCTTTTTCGCAGAAAATAAGGGGAATTTCTGCCATTTTGCTGCGAAATAAGTGAAATTTCTGCAGTTTTACCCCAAAATAAGAAGAATTTCTGCTTTTTTGCCCCAAAATTAGGGGAATTTCTGCAATTTTGCAAGAAAATATGGGGAATTTCTGCCTTTTTGTCCGAAAATAAGAAGAATGCATACCTTTTTGCCATAAAAGAAAAAAATTTCTTCATTTTTGCTCCAAAATAAAGGTAAGTTTTGCCTTTTTGCCTCTAAATGAGTGGAATTTCTGTCTTTTTCTTCCAAATCAAATAAAATTTCTGTCTTTTTTGCCCCAAAATAAGGAAAATTTCTGACTTATTACCCTGAAATAAGTGAAATTTCTGCTAATTTGCCCCAAAATAAGGGAAATTTCTGTCTTTTAGCCCCAAAATAAAAGGAATTTCAGCATTTTTACTTCAAAATAAGGGAAATTTCTGCATTTTTGCAACAAAATATTAGGAATTTTGCATTTTTGCCAAAAAATATTAGTAATTTCTGCTTTTTTGCCTCAAAATAAGGATAATTTCTGCCTTTTTTCCCTGAAATAAGTGCAATTTCTGCAATTTTGCCCCAAAATAATTGAAATTTCTTCAATTTTGCCCCAAAATAAGGGAAATTTCTGGAATTTTGCCCCAAAATAAGTGGAATTTCTGAGTTTTGCCCCAAAATAAGGAGAATTTCTGCCTTTTTGCCCCACAATTAGTGGAATTTCTGCAATTTTGCTCAAAAATACGGGGAATTTTTGCCTTTTTGCCTGAAAATAAAGGGAATGTTTACCTTTTTGCACAAAATAAGGGAAATTTCTTCATTTTTGCTCCTAAATAATAGGATTTTCTGCCTTTTTGACACAAAATAAGTGCAATTTTTGCCTTTTCCCCAAAAATATACGAAATTTCTGTCTTTTTGCACCAAAATAAGGAGAATTTCTGACTTTTTGCCCAAAAATAAGGAGAATTCCAGCCTTTTTACCTCAAAATAAGGGGAATTTCTGCCTTTTTGCCCCAAAATATGGGTAATTTCAGCCTTTTTGCCCCAAAATAAGAAAAATTTCTGCAATTTTGTACCAAAATAAAAGGAATTTCTGCCTTTTTGCCCCAAAATAAGGAAATTACTGCCTTCTTTCTGAAATAAGTGAAATTTCTGCAATTTAGCCCCAAAATAAGGGAAATTTCTGCAATTTTGCCCCAAAATAATGGGAATTTCTGATTTTATGCTCCCGAAAAAAAAAGATTTTTTGTCTTTTTGCCCCAAAATAAGGAGAATTTCTGCCTTTTTGCCTGAAAATTATGAGAATTTCTGCAATTTTGCTTCAAAATACGGGGAATTTCTGCCTTTTAGCCCCAAAATAAAGGGAATTTCTGCATTTTCCCCCAATATGTAGAGAATTTCTGCATTTTACCTCTAAATAAGGGGGATTTCTGCATTTTACCTCAAAATAAGAAGAATTTCGGCCTTTTGCCCCAAAATATGAGTAATTTCTGCCTTTTTGTTCCAAAATAAGGAAAATTTCTTCAATTTTGTACCATAATAAAAGATATTTCTGCTTTTTGCCCCAAACTAAGGGGAATTTCTGACTTTTTGCCCTGAAATAAATGAAATTTCTACAATTTTGCCCAAAAATAAGGGAAATTTCTGCCTTTTTGCCCCAAAATAAGGGAAATTTCTGCCTTTTGCCCCAAATTATGAGGAATTTCTGCCTTTTTACCCGAAAATAAGAAGAATGCATACCTTTTTGGCATAAAAAGGGAAATCACTTCATTTTTGCTCCAAAACAAGGGGAATTTCTGCTTTTTTGCCTCTAAATATGTGGAATTTCTGTTTTTTTTTTCACAAAACAAAGGAAATTTCTGTCTTTTTTGCCCCAAAATAAAGGAAATTTCTGACTTATTACCCTAAAATAAGTGAAATTTCGGCAATTTGGCACCAAAATAAGGGAAATTTTTGCCTTTTTGCCCCCAAATAAGGGGAATTTCAGCCTTTTTACCTCAAAATAAGGGGAATTTCTGAATTTTGGCACAAAATATTAGGAATTTCTGCATTTTTGTTTCAAAATAAGGAAAATTTCTGCCTTTTTCCCTGAAATAAGTGAAATTTCTGCAATTTTGCCCCCAAAAAAGTGAAATTTCTGCAATTTTGCCCCAAAATAAGGGAAATTTCTGGAATTTTGCCCCAAAATAAGTGGAATTTTTGAGTTTTGCCCAAAAATAAGGAGAATTTCCTCCCTTTTGCCCCACAATTTGAAATTTCTGCAATTTTGCCCTAAAATAAGGAAAATTTCTGCAATTTTTCCTCATAATAAGGGAAAATTCTGCAATTTTGCACCAAAATAAGGGGAATTTCTGTCTTTTGCTCAAAAATATACGGAATTTCTACCTTTTTGTCCAAAAATAAGAAGAATGCATAATTTTGCCATAAAAAAGGAAAATTTCTTCATTTTTGCTCCAAAATAAGGCGAACTTTTGCCTTTTTGCCTCTAAATAAGTGGAATTTCTGTCTTTTTCCCTCAAAACAAAGGAAATTTCTTTCTTTTTTGCCCCAAAATAAGGAAAATTTTGACTTATTACCCTGAAATAAGTGAAATTTCTGCAAATTTTCCCCAAAATAAGGGAAATTTCTGCCTTTTTGCCCCCAAATAAGGAGAATTTCAGCCTTTTTACCTCAAAATAAGCGAAATTTCTGCATTTTTGCAACAAAATATTAGGAATTTCTTCATTTTTGCCACAAAATATTAGGAATTTCTGCCTTTTTGCCCCAAAATAAAAAAAATTTCCGCCTTTTTTCCCTGAAATAAGTGAAATTTCTGCAATTTTACCCCAAAATAAGTAAAATTCCTGCAATTTTGCCCCAAAATAAGGGAATTTCTAAAATTTTGTTCCAAAAAAAGGGAAATTTCTGAGTTTTGCCCCAAAATAAAGAGAATTTCTGCCTTTTTGCCCCACAATTAGGAAAATTTCTGCAATTTTGCTCCAAAATACGGGGAATTTCTGCCTTTTTGCCTGAAAATAAGGGGAATGCATAACTTTTTGCCATAAAAAAAGGAAATTTCTTCATTTTTGCCCCAAAATATAAGAAATTTCTGCTTTTTGCCCTGAAATATGTGAAATTTCTTCAATTTTAGCCCAATATAAGGTGATTTTCTGCCTTTTTGCCCCAAAATAATGGGAATTTTTGCCTTTTTGCCCCAAAATAAGAAAAATTTCTGATTTTTTTCTCTGAAATAAGTGAAATTTCTGCAATTTTGCCCTAACATAAGGGATATTTCTGCAATTTTTCCCCATAATAAGGGAAATTTCTGCAACTTGGCCCCAAAATAAGGGGAATTTCCGGTTTTTTTTTGCCCCCAAATAAAGGAAATTTCTGCAATTTTGCCCTAAAATAATGGGGAATTTTTGCCTTTTGCCCCAAAATAAGGAGAATTTCTGCCTTTTTGCCCCAAAAGAAAGAAAATTACTGTAATTTTTACCCGAAAATTAGGTGAATTTCTGCAATTTTGCTCCAAAATACGAGGATTTTCTGCCTTTTTCGCCGAAAATAAGGGGAATTTCTGCCATTTTGCTGCGAAATAAGTGAAATTTCTGCAGTTTTACCCCAAAATAAGGGGAATTTCTGCCTTTTTGCCCCAAAATTAGGGGAATTTCTGCAATTTTGCTCCAAAATATGGGGAATTTCTGCGTTTTTGCCCGAAAATATAAAGAATGTTTAGCTTTTTGCCATAAAAAAGGGAAATTTCTTCATTTTTGCCCCAAAATAAGGGGATTTTCCGCTTTTTTTACTCAAAATAAGTGTAATTTCCGTTTTTTCCCCAAAAATAAACGAAATTTCTGTTTTTTGCACCAAAATAAGGGGAATTTCTGACTAGTTGCCTGAAAATAAGGGGAATTTCAGCCTTTTTACCTCAAAATAAGGGGAATTTCTGCCTTTTTGCCCCAAAATATGTGGAATTTCTGCCTTTTTGCCCCAAAATAAGAAAAATTTCTGCAATTTTGTACCAAAATAAAAAAATTCTGCCTTTTTGCCCCAAAATAAAAAAATTTCTGCCTTTTTTCTGAAATAAATGAAATTTCTGCAATTTTGCCCCAAAATAAGGGAAATTTCTGAAATTTTTCCCCAATGTAAAGGAAATTTCTGCAATTTTGCCCCAAAATAAGGGGAATTTCTGACTTTATGCTTCCGAAAAAAGGAGATTTTCTGTCTTTTTGCCCCAAAATAAGGAGAATTTCTGCCTTTTTGCCCAAAAATTATAAGAATTTCTGCAATTTTGCTTCAAAATACGGGGAATTTCTGCCTTTTAGCCCCAAAATAAAGGAAATTTCTGCATTTTCCCCCAATATTTGGGGAATTTCTGCATTTTACCTCTAAATAAGGGGAATTTCTGCATTTTACCTCAAAATAAGAAGAATTTCTGCCTTTTGCCCAAAAATATGGGGAATTTCTGCCTTTTTGTTCCAAAATAAGAAAAATTTCTTCAATTTTGTATCATAATAAAAGAAATTTCTGCTTTTTGCCCCAAAATAAGGGGAATTTCTGACTTTTTGCCCTCAAATAAATAAAATTTATGCAATTTTGCCCGAAAATAAGAGAAATTTGTGCCTTTTTGCCCCATAATAAGAAGAATTTCTGCCTTTTGCCCCAAAATAAGGGTAATTTCAGCATTTTACCTCAAAATAAGAAGAATTTCACCCTTTTTGCACCAAAATACGGGAAATATCTGCCTTTTTGCCCTGAAATAAATGAAATTTCTGCAATTTTGCCCAAAAATAAGGGAAATTTGTGCATTTTTGCCCCAAAATAAGGGGAATTTCTGCCTTTTTGCCCTAAAATAATAGGAATTTCTGCTTTTTTGCCCTAAAATAAGAAAAATTTTTGCTTTTTTCTCTGAAATAAGTGAAATTTCTGAAATTTTGCCCTAAAATAAGGGAAATTTTTGCAATTTTTCTCCATAATAAGGGAAATTTCTGCAATTTTGCCCCCAATAAAGGGGAATTTCTGTTCTTTTGCCCCCAAATAAGGGAAATTTCTGCAATTTTGCCCTAAAATAAGGGGAATTTCTGCCTTTTGCCCCAAAATAAGGAGAATTTCTGCCTTTTTGTTCCAAAATAAAGAAAATTGCTGTTTTTTTTATCCCAAAATTAGGTGAATTTCTGCAATTTTGCTCCAATATACGGAGATTTTCTGCCTTTTTCGCCGAAAATAAGGGGAATTTCTGCCATTTTGCTGCAAAATAAGTGAAATTTCTGCAGTTTTACCCCAAAATAAGGGGAATTTCTGCTTTTTTGCCCCAAAATTAGGGGAATTTCTGCAATTTTGCTACAAAATGTGGGGAATTTCTGCCTTTTTGTCCGAAAATAAGAAGAATGCATACCTTTTTGCCATAAAAAAAGAAATTTCTTCATTTTTGCTCCAAAATAAGGGTAACTTTTGCCTTTTTGCCTCTAAATAATTGGAATTTCTGTCTTTTTCTTCCAAAACAAAGAGAATTTCTGTCTTTTTTGCCCCAAAATAAGGAAAATTTCTGACTTATTACCCTGAAATAAGTGAAATTTCTGCTAATTTGCCCCAAAATAAGGGAAATTTCTGCCTTTTAGCCCCAAAATAAAAGGAATTTCAGCGTTTTTACCTCAAAATAAGGGAAATTTCTGCATTTTTGCAACAAAATATTAGAAATTTCTGCATTTTTGCCACAAAATATTAGTAATTTCTGCTTTTTTGCCTCAAAATAAGGATAATTTCTGCCTTTTTTCCCTGAAATAAGTGGAATTTCTGCAATTTTGCCCCAAAATAATTGAAATTTCTTCAATTTTGCCCCAAAATAAGGGAAATTTCTGGAATTTTTCCCTAAAATAAGTGGAATTTCTGAGTTTTGCCCCAAAATAAGGAGAATTTCTGCCTTTTTGCCCCACAATTAGGGGAATTTCTGCTATTTTGCTCCAAAATACGGGCAATTTTTGCCTTTTTGCCTGAAAATAAAGGGAATGTTTACCTTTTTGCCAAAAAAGGGAAATTTCTTCATTTTTGCTCCTAAATAATAGTATTTTCTGCATTTTTGAATCAAAATAAGTGCAATTTTTGCCTTTTCCCCAAAAATATACGAAATTTCTGTCTTTTTGCACCAAAATAAGAGGAATTTCTGACTTTTTGCCCGAAAATAAGGAGAATTCCAGCCTTTTTACCTCAAAATAAGGGGAATTTCTGCCTTTTTGCCCCAAAATATTGGTAATTTCTGCCTTTTTGCCCCAAAATAAGAAAAATTTTTGCAATTTTGTACCAAAATAAAAGAAATTTCTGCCTTTTTGCCCCAAAATAAGGAAATTACTGCCTTCTTTCTGAAATAAGTGAAATTTCTGCAATTTAGCCCCAAAATAAGGGAAATTTCTGCAATTTTGCCCCAATGTAAAGGAAATTTCTGCAATTTTGCCCCAAAATAATGGGAATTTCTGATTTTATGCTCCCGAAAAAAAAAGATTTTCTGTCTTTTTGCCCCAAAATAAGGAGAATTTCTGCCTTTTTGCCCGAAAATTATGAGAATTACTGCAATTTTGCTTCAAAATACGGGGAATTTCTGCCTTTTAGCCCCAAAATAAAGGGAATTTCTGCATTTTCCCCCAATATTTAGAGAATTTCTGCATTTTACCTCTAAATAAGGGGGATTTCTGCATTTTACCTCAAAATAAGAAGAATTTCGGCCTTTTGCCCCAAAATATGAGTAATTTCTGCCTTTTTGTTCCAAAATAAAGAAAATTTCTTCAATTTTGTACCATAATAAAAGATATTTCTGCTTTTTGCCCCAAACTAAGGGAAATTTCTGACTTTTTGCCCTGAAATAAATGAAATTTCTACAATTTTGCCCAAAAATAAGGGAAATTTGTGCCTTTTTGCCCCAAAATAAGGGGAATTTCTGCCTTTTGCCCCAAAATATGAGGAATTTCTGCCTTTTTGCCCGAAAATAAGAAGAATGCATACCTTTTTGGCATAAAAAGGGAAATCTCTTCATTTTTGCTCCAAAATAAGGGGAATTTCTGCTTTTTTGCCTCTAAATATGTGGAATTTCTGTCTTTTTTTCCCAAAACAAAGGAAATTTCTGTCTTTTTTGCCCCAAAATAAAGGAAATTTCTGACTTATTACCCTAAAATAAGTGAAATTTCGGCAATTTTGCCCCAAAGTAAGGGAAATTTTTGCCTTTTTGCCCCCAAATAAGAGGAATTTCAGCCTTTTTACCTCAGAATAAGAGGAATTTCTGAATTTTGGCACAAAATATTAGGAATTTCTGCATTTTTGCCCCAAAATAAGGAAAATTTCTGCCTTTTTCCCTGAAATAAGTGAAATTTCTGCAATTTTGCCCCCCAAAAAGTGAAATTTCTGCAATTTTGCCCCAAAATAAGGGAAACTTCTGGAATTTTGCCCCAAAATAAGTGGAATTTCTGAGTTTTGCCCCAAAATAAGGAGAATTTCCTCCCTTTTGCCCCACAATTTGAAATTTCTGCAATTTTGCCCTAAAATAAGGGAAATTTCTGCAATTTTTTCCCATAATAAGGGAAAATTCTGCAATTTTGAACCAAAATAAGGGGAATTTCTGTCTTTTGCTCAAAAATATACGGAATTTCTACCTTTTTGTCCAAAAATAAGAAGAATGCATAATTTTGCCATAAAAAAGGAAAATTTCTTCATTTTTGCTCCAAAATAAGGCGAACTTTTGCCTTTTTGCCTCTAAATAAGTGGAATTTCTGTCTTTTTCCCTCAAAACAAAGGAAATTTCTTTCTTTTTTGCCCCAAAATAAAGAAAATTTCTGACTTATTACCCTGAAATAAGTGAAATTTCTGCAAATTTTCCCCAAAATATGGGAAATTTCTGCCTTTTTGCCCCCAAATAAGGGGAATTTCAGCCTTTTTACCTCAAAATAAGCGAAATTTCTGCATTTTTGCAACAAAATATTAGGAATTTCTGCATTTTTGCCACAAAATATTAGGAATTTCTGCCTTTTTGCCCCAAAATAAAAAAAATTTCCGCCTTTTTTCCCTGAAATAAGTGAAATTTCTGCAATTTTACCCCAAAATAAGTAAAATTTCTGCAATTTTGCCCAAAAATAAGAGAAATTTCTAAAATTTTGTTCCAAAAAAAGTGAAATTTATGAGTTTTGCCCCAAAATAAGGAGAATTACTGCCTTTTTTGCCCCACAATAAGGAAATTTCTACAATTTTGCTCCAAAATACGGGGAATTTTTGCCTTTTTGCCTGAAAATAAGGGGAATGCATAACTTTTTGCCATAAAAAAGGGAAATTTCTTCATTTTTGCCCCAAAATAAGGGAAATTTCTGCTTTTTGCCCTGAAATATGTAAAATTTCTGCAATTTTAGCCCAATATAAGGTGATTTTCTGCTTTTTTGCCCCAAAATAATGGGAATTTCTGCCTTTTTGCCCCAAAATAAGAAAAATTTTTGATTTTTTTCTCTGAAATAAGTAAAATTTCTGTAATTTTGCCCCAAATTAAGTGAAATTTCTGCAATTTTGCCCCAAAATAAGGGAAATTTCTGCCCTTTTGTCCCACAATTTGAAATTTCTGCAATTTTGTTCTAAAATAAAGGAAATTTCTGCAATTTTTCCCCATATTAAGGGAAATTTCTGCAATTTTGCACCAAAATAAGGGGAATATCTGCCTTTTGCCCCAAAATATGAGGAATTTCTACCTTTTTGTCCGAAAATAAGAAGAATGCATAACTTTTTGCCATAAAAAAGGGAAATTTCTTCATTTTTGCTTCAAAATAAGGCGAACTTTTGCATTTTTGCCTCTAAATAAGTGGAATTTCTGTCTTTTTCCCTCAAAACAAAGGGAATTTCTGTCTTTTTTGCCCCAAAATAAGGAAAATTTCTGACTTATTACCCTGAAATAAGTGAAATTTCTGCAAATTTGCCCTCAAATAAGGGAAATTTCTGCCTTTTTGCCCCTAAATAAGGGGAATTTCAGCCTTTTTACCTCAAAGTAAGGGAAATTTCTGCATTTTTGCAACAAAATATTAGGAGTTTCTGCATTTTTGCCACAAAATATTAGTAATTTCTGCCTTTTTGCCCCAAAATAAGGAAAATTTCTGGAATTTTGCCCCAAAATAAGTGGAATTTCTGAGTTTTGCCCCAAAATAAGGAGAATTTCTGACTTTTTGCCCTACAATTAGGGGAATTTCTTCAATTTTGCCCCAAAATAAGGGAAATTTCTGCCTTTTTGCCCCAAAATAAGAAAAATTTCTGCCTTTTTCCCTGAAATAAGTGAAATTTCTGCAATTTTGCCCCAAAATAAGGGAAATTTCTGGAATTTTGCCCCAACATAAGTGCAATTTCTGAGTTTTGCCCCCAAAATAAGGAGAATTTCTGCCCCTTTGCCCCACAATTTGAAATTTCTGCAATTTTGCACTAGAATATGGAAATTTCTGCAATTTTTCCCCATAATAAGGGAAATTTCTGCAATTTTGCACCAAAATAAGGGGAATTTCTGTCTTTAGCCCCAAAATATGGGGAATTTATACCTTTGTGTCTGAAAATAAGAAGAATGCATAACTTCTTGCCATAAAAAAGGGAAATTTCTTACTTTTTGCTCCAAAATAAGGCGAACATTTGCCTTTTTGCCTCTAAATAAGTGAAATTTCTGTCTTTTTCCCTCAAAACAAAGGGAATTTCTTGCTTTTTTGCCCCAAAACAAGGAAAATTTCTGACTTATTACCCTGAAATAAGTGAAATTTCTGCAAATTTGCCCCAAAATAAGAGAAATTTCTGCCTTTTTGCCCCCAAATAAGAGGAATTTCAGCCTTTTTACCTCAAAATAAGGGAAATTTCTGCATTTTTATAACAAAATATTAGGAATTTCTGCATTTTTGAAATAAAATATTAGGAATTTCTGCCTTTTTGCCCCAAAATTAGGGGAATTTCTGCAATTTTGCTCCAAAAATATTGAGAATTTCTGCCTTTTTGCCCGAAAATAGAGGGAATGTTTATTTTTTTGCCATAAAAAAGGGAAATTTCTTCATTTTTGCCCCAAAATAAAAGGATTTTCCGCCTTTTTGACTCAATACAAGTTCAATTTTGTTTTTTCCCCAAAAATAAACGAAATTTCTGTCTTTTTGCACCAAAATAAGGGGAATTTCTGACTTTTTGCCTGAAAATAAGGGGAATTTCAGTTTTTTTACCTCAAAATAAGGGGAATTTCTGCCTTTTTGCCACAAAATATGGGGAATTTCTGCCTTTTAACCTCAAAATAAGAAAAATTTCTGCAATTTTGTACCAAAATAAAAGAAATTTCTACTTTTTTTGCCCCAAATAAGAAATTTTCTGCCTTTTTTCTGAAATAAGTGAAATTTTTGAAATTTTGCCCCAAAATAAGGGAAATTTCTGCAAGTTTGCCCCAATGTAAAAGAAATTTCTGCAATTTTGCCCCTAAATAAAAGAAATTTCTGACTTTATGCTCCCGAAAAAAGGAGATTTTCTGTCTTTTTGCCCAAAAATAAGGAGAATTTCTGCCTTTTTGCCCGAAAATTATTAGAATTTCTGCAATTTTGCTTAAAAATATGGTTAATTTCTGCCTTTTAGCCCCAAAATAAAAGGAATTTCTGCATTTTCTCCCAATATTTGGGGAATTTCTGCATTTTACCTCTAAATAAGGAGAATTTCTGCATTTTACCTCAAAATAATAAGAATTTCTGCCTATTGCCCCAAAATATGGGGAATTTCTGCCTTTTTGTTCCAAAATAAGGAAAATTTCTTCAATTTTGTACCATAATAAAAGAAATTTCTGCTTTTTGCCCCAAATTAAGGGGAATTTCTGACTTTTTGCCCTGAAATAAATGAAATTTCTGCAATTTTGCCCAAAAATATGGGAAATTTGTGCCCTTTTGCCCCAAAATAAGGGGAATTTCTGCCTTTTGCCCCAAAATATAGGGAATTTCTGCCTTTTTCCCGAAAATAAGAAGAATGCATACCTTTTTGCCATAAAAAAGGGAAATTTCTTTATTTTTGCTCCAAAATAAGGGGAATATCTGCTTTTTTGCCTCTAAATAAGTGGAATTTCTGTCTTTTTCACCCAAAACAAAGGGAATTTCTGTCTTTTTTGCCCCAAAATAAGGAAAATCTCTGACTTATTACCCTGAAATAAGTGAAATTTCTGCAATTTTGCCCCAAAATAAAGGAAATTTCTGCCTTTTTGCCCCCAAATAAGGGGAATTTCAGCCTTTTTACCTCAAAATATGGGGAATTTCTGAATTTTGGCACAAAATATTAGGAATTTCTGCCTTTTTGGCCCAAAATAAGGAAAATTTCTGCATTTTTTCCCTGAAATAAGTGAAATTTCTGCAATTTTGCCCAAAAATAAGTCAAATTTCTACAATTTTGCCCCAAAATAAGGGAAATTTCTGGAATTTTGCCCCAAAATAAGTGGAATTTCTGAGTTTTGCCCCAAAATAAGGAAAATTTCTGCCTTTTTGCCCCACAAATAGAGGAATTTCTGCAATTTTGCTCAAAAATACGGGGAATTTCTGCCTTTTTGCCTGAAAATAAGGGGAATGCATATTTTTTTGCCATAAAGAGGGGAAATTTCTTTATTTTTGCCACAAAATAAGAAAAATTTGTGCCTTTTTGCCCTGAAATATGTGAGATTTCTGCAATTTAAGCCCAAAATAAGGTGAATTTCTGCCTTTTTGCCCCAAAATAATGGGAATTTCTGATTTTTGCCCCAATATAAGAAAAAATTTTGCTTTTTTTCTCTGAAATAAGTGAAATTTCTGCAATTTTCCCCTAAAATAAAGAAATTTCTGCAATTTTTCCCCATAATAAGACAAATTTCTGCAATTTTGCAGCAAAATAAGGGGAATTTCTGTTTTTTTGCCCCCAAATAAGGGAAATTTTTGCAATTTTGCCCTAAAATAAGGGGAATTTCTGCCTTTTGCCCCAAAATAAGGAGTATTTCTGCCTTTTTGCGCCAAAAGAAAGAAAATTACTGTATTTTTTAACCCAAAATAGGTGAATTTCTGCAATTTTGCTCCAAAATACAGTGATTTTCTGCCTTTTTCGCCGAAAATAAGGGGAATTTCTGCCATTTTGCTTCGAAATAAGTGAAATTTCTGCAGTTTTACCCCAAAATAAGGGGAATTTATGCCTTTTTGCCCCAAAATTAGGGGAATTTCTGCAATTTTGCTACAAAATATGGGGAATTTCTGCCTTTTTGCCCGAAATTAGAGGGAATGTTTATTTTTTTGCCATTAAAAAGGGAAATTTCTTCATTTTTGCCCCAAAATAAGGGGATTTTTCGCCTTTTTGACTCAAAATAAGTGCAATTTCTGTTTTTTCCCCCAAAATAAACGAAATTTCTGTCTTTTTGTACCAAAATAATTGGAATTTCTTACTTTTTGCCTGACAGTAAGAGGAATTTCAGCCTTTTTACCTCAAAAAAGGGGGGATTTCTGCCTTTTTGCCCCAAAATATGGAGAATTTCTGCCTTTTTGCCTCAAAATATGAAAAATTTCTGCAATTTTGTACCAAAAAAAAAACTTCTGCGTTTTGGCCACAAATAAGAGGATTTCTGCCTTTTTTCTGAAATAAGTGAAATTTTTGCAATTTTGCCCCAAAATAAGGGAAATTTCTGCAATTTTGCCCCAAAATAAGGGGAATTTCTGACTTTATGCTCCCGAAAAAAGGAGATTTTCTGTCTTTTTGCCCCAAAATAAAGAGAATTTCTGCCTTTTTGCCCGAAAATTATTAGAATTTCTGCAATTTTGCTTCAAAATACGGTTAATTTTTGCCTTTTAGCCCAAAAATAAAGGGAATTTCTGCATTTTCCCTCAATATTTGGGGAATTTCTGCATTTTACCTCTAAATAAGAGGAATTTCTGCATTTTACCTCAAAATAATAAGAATTTCTGCCTTTTGCCCCAAAATATAAAGAATTTCTGCCTTTTTGTTTCAAAATAAGGAAAATTTCTTCAATTTGGACCATATTAAAAGAAATTTCTGCTTTTTGCCACAAATTAAGGGAAATTTCTGACTTTTTGCCCTGAAATAAATGAAATTTCTGCAATTTTCCCCAAAAATAATGGAAATTTGTGCCTTTTTGCCCCAAAATAAGGGGAATTTCTGCCTTTTTGCCCGAAAATAAGAAGAATGCATACCTTTTTGCCATAAAAAATGTAAATTTCTTCATTTTTGCTCCAAAATAAGGGGAATATCTGCTTTTTTGCCTCTAAATAAGTGGAATTTCTGTCTTTTTCACCCAAAACAAAGGGAATTTCTCTCTTTTTTGCCCCAAAATAAGGAAAATTTCTGACTTATTACCCTGAAATAAGTGAAATTACTGCAATTTTGCCCCAAAATAGGGGAAATTTCTGCCTTTTTGCCCCCAAATAAGGGGAATTTCAGCCTTTTTACCTCAAAATATGGAGAATTTCTGAATTTTGGCACAAAATATTAAAAATTTCTGACTTTTTGCCCTAAAATAAGGAAAATTTCTGCCTTTTTTTCCTGAAATAAGTGAAATTTCTGCAATTTTGACCCAAAATAAGTGAAATTTCTGCAATTTTGCCCCAAAATAAAGGAAATTTCTGAAATTTTGACCCAAAATAAGAGGAATTTCTGAGTTTTGCCCCAAAATAAGGGAAATTTCTGCCTTTTTGCCCGAAAATAAGAAGAATGCATACCTTTTTCCCATAAAAAATGTAAATTTCTTCATTTTTGCTCCAAAATAAGGGGAATATCTGCTTTTTTTCCTCTAAATAAGTGGAATTTCTGTCTTTTTCACCCAAAACAAAGGGAATTTCTGTCTTTTTTGCCCCAAAATAAGGAAAATTTCTGACTTATTACCCTGAAATAAGTGAAATTACTGCAATTTTGCCCCAAAATAGGGGAAATTTCTGCCTTTTTGCCCCCAAATAAGGGGAATTTCAGCCTTTTTACCTCAAAATATGGTAAATTTCTGAATTTTGGCAAAAAATATTAAAAATTTCTGCCTTTTTGCCCCAAAATAAGGAAAATTTCTGCCTTTTTTTCCTGAAATAAGTGAAATTTCTGCAATTTTGACCCAAAATAAGTGAAATTTCTGCAATTTTGCCCCAAAATAAAGGAAATTTCTGAAATTTTGACCCAAAATAAGTGGAATTTCTGAGTTTTGCCCCAAAATAAGGAGAATTTTTGCTTTTGCCCCACAATTAGGGGAATTTCTGCAATTTTCCTCAAAAATACGGGGAATTTCTGCCTGTTTGCCTGAAAATGAGGGGAATGCATACCTTTTTGCCATAAAAAAGGGAAATTTCTTCATTTTTGCCCCAAAATAAGGGAAATTTCTGCCTTTTTGCCCTGAAATATGTGAAATTTCTGCAATTTTAGCCCAAAATAAGGTGAATTTCTGCCTTTTTGCCCAAAAATAATGGGAATTTGTGCCTTTTTGCCCCAAAATAAAAAAATTTTTTTTCTTTTTTTCTCTGAAATAAGTGAAATTTCTGCAATTTTCACCTAAAATAAGGAAATTTCTGCAATTTTTCCCAATAATAAGACAAATTTCTGCAATTTTGCAACAAATAAGAGGAATTTCTGTTTTTTTACCCCCAAATAAGGAAAATTTCTGCAATTTTGCCCTAAAATAAGGGGAATTTCTGCCTTTTGCCCCAAAATAAGGAGAATTTCCTCCTTTTTGCTCCGAAAGAATGAAAATTACTGTATATTTTAACCCAAAATTAGGTGAATTTCTGCAATTTTGCTCCAAAATACGGGGATTTTCTGCCTTTTTTGCGGAAAATAAGGGGAATTTCTGCCATTTTGCTGCGAAATAAGTGAAATTTCTGAAGTTTTACCCCAAAATAAGGGGAATTTCTGCCTTTTTGCCCCAAAATTAGGGGAATTTCTGCAATTTTGCTACACAATATGGGGAATTTCTGCCTTTTTGCCCGAAAATAGAGGGAATGTTTATTTTTTTGCTATAAAAAAGGGAAATTTCTTCATTTCTGCCGTAAATTAAGGGGATTTTCCGCCTTTTCGACTCAAAATAAGTGCAATTTCTGTTATTTACCCCAAAAATAAAAGAAATTTCTGTCTTTTTGCACCAAAATAAGGGAAATTTCTGACTTTTTGCCTGAAAATAAGGGGAATTTCAGCCTTTTTACCTCAAAAAAAGGGGATTTCTGCCTTTTTGCCCCAAAATATGGGGAATTTCTGCCTTTTTGCCTAAAATAAGAAAAATTTCTGCAATTTTCTAAAAAAATAAAAGAAACTTCTGCCTTTTTGCCCCAAATAAGAAAATTTCTGCCTTTTTTCTGAAATAATTGAAATTTTTGCAATTTTGCCCCAAAATAAGGGAAATTTCTGCAATTTTGCCCCAATGTAAATGAAATTTTTGCAATTTTGCCCCAAAATAAGGGGAATTTCTACCTTTTGCCCCAAAATATGGGGAATTTCTTCCTTTTTGCTCAAAAATAAGAAGAATGCATACCTTTTTGCCATAAAAAAAGGAAATTTCTTCATTTTTGCTCCAAAATAAGAGGAATTTCTGCTTTTTTGCCTCTAAATAAGTGGAATTTCTGTCTTTTTTTTCCCAAAACAAAGGGAATTTCTGTCTTTTTTGCCCCAAAATAAGGAAAATTTCTGACTTATTACCATGAAATAAGTGAAATTTCTTCAATTTTGCCCCAAAATAATGGAAATTTTTGCATTTTTGCCCCCAAATAAAGGGAATTTCAGCCTTTTTACCTCAAAATAAAAAGAATTTCTGAATTTTGGCACAAAATATTAGAAATTTCTGCCTTTTTGCCCCAAAATAAAGAAAATTTCTGCCTTTTTTTCCCTGAAATAAGTGAAATTTCTGCAATTTTGACCCAAAATAAGTGAAATTTCTGCAATTTTGCCCCAAAATAAAGGAAATTTCTGAAATTTTGACCCAAAATAAGAGGAATTTCTGAGTTTTGCCCCAAAATAAGGGAAATTTCTGCCTTTTTGCCCGAAAATAAGAAGAATGCATACCTTTTTCCCATAAAAAATGTAAATTTCTTCATTTTTGCTCCAAAATAAGGGGAATATCTGCTTTTTTTCCTCTAAATAAGTGGAATTTCTGTCTTTTTCACCCAAAACAAAGGGAATTTCTGTCTTTTTTGCCCCAAAATAAGGAAAATTTCTGACTTATTACCCTGAAATAAGTGAAATTACTGCAATTTTGCCCCAAAATAGGGGAAATTTCTGCCTTTTTGCCCCCAAATAAGGGGAATTTCAGCCTTTTTACCTCAAAATATGGTAAATTTCTGAATTTTGGCAAAAAATATTAAAAATTTCTGCCTTTTTGCCCCAAAATAAGGAAAATTTCTGCCTTTTTTTCCTGAAATAAGTGAAATTTCTGCAATTTTGACCCAAAATAAGTGAAATTTCTGCAATTTTGCCCCAAAATAAAGGAAATTTCTGAAATTTTGACCCAAAATAAGTGGAATTTCTGAGTTTTGCCCCAAAATAAGGAGAATTTTTGCTTTTGCCCCACAATTAGGGGAATTTCTGCAATTTTCCTCAAAAATACGGGGAATTTCTGCCTGTTTGCCTGAAAATGAGGGGAATGCATACCTTTTTGCCATAAAAAAGGGAAATTTCTTCATTTTTGCCCCAAAATAAGGGAAATTTCTGCCTTTTTGCCCTGAAATATGTGAAATTTCTGCAATTTTAGCCCAAAATAAGGTGAATTTCTGCCTTTTTGCCCAAAAATAATGGGAATTTGTGCCTTTTTGCCCCAAAATAAAAAATTTTTTTTCTTTTTTTCTCTGAAATAAGTGAAATTTCTGCAATTTTCACCTAAAATAAGGAAATTTCTGCAATTTTTCCCAATAATAAGACAAATTTCTGCAATTTTGCAACAAATAAGAGGAATTTCTGTTTTTTTACCCCCAAATAAGGAAAATTTCTGCAATTTTGCCCTAAAATAAGGGGAATTTCTGCCTTTTGCCCCAAAATAAGGAGAATTTCCTCCTTTTTGCTCCGAAAGAATGAAAATTACTGTATATTTTAACCCAAAATTAGGTGAATTTCTGCAATTTTGCTCCAAAATACGGGGATTTTCTGCCTTTTTTGCGGAAAATAAGGGGAATTTCTGCCATTTTGCTGCGAAATAAGTGAAATTTCTGAAGTTTTACCCCAAAATAAGGGGAATTTCTGCCTTTTTGCCCCAAAATTAGGGGAATTTCTGCAATTTTGCTACACAATATGGGGAATTTCTGCCTTTTTGCCCGAAAATAGAGGGAATGTTTATTTTTTTGCTATAAAAAAGGGAAATTTCTTCATTTCTGCCGTAAATTAAGGGGATTTTCCGCCTTTTCGACTCAAAATAAGTGCAATTTCTGTTATTTACCCCAAAAATAAAAGAAATTTCTGTCTTTTTGCACCAAAATAAGGGAAATTTCTGACTTTTTGCCTGAAAATAAGGGGAATTTCAGCCTTTTTACCTCAAAAAAAGGGGATTTCTGCCTTTTTGCCCCAAAATATGGGGAATTTCTGCCTTTTTGCCTAAAATAAGAAAAATTTCTGCAATTTTCTAAAAAAATAAAAGAAACTTCTGCCTTTTTGCCCCAAATAAGAAAATTTCTGCCTTTTTTCTGAAATAATTGAAATTTTTGCAATTTTGCCCCAAAATAAGGGAAATTTCTGCAATTTTGCCCCAATGTAAATGAAATTTTTGCAATTTTGCCCCAAAATAAGGGGAATTTCTACCTTTTGCCCCAAAATATGGGGAATTTCTTCCTTTTTGCTCAAAAATAAGAAGAATGCATACCTTTTTGCCATAAAAAAAGGAAATTTCTTCATTTTTGCTCCAAAATAAGAGGAATTTCTGCTTTTTTGCCTCTAAATAAGTGGAATTTCTGTCTTTTTTTTCCCAAAACAAAGGGAATTTCTGTCTTTTTTGCCCCAAAATAAGGAAAATTTCTGACTTATTACCATGAAATAAGTGAAATTTCTTCAATTTTGCCCCAAAATAATGGAAATTTTTGCATTTTTGCCCCCAAATAAAGGGAATTTCAGCCTTTTTACCTCAAAATAAAAAGAATTTCTGAATTTTGGCACAAAATATTAGAAATTTCTGCCTTTTTGCCCCAAAATAAAGAAAATTTCTGCCTTTTTTTCCCTGAAATAAGTGATATTTCTGCAATTTTGACCCAAAATAAGTGAAATTTCTGTAATTTTGCCTCAAAATAAAAGAAATTTCTAGAATTTTGCCCCAAAATAAGTGGAATTTCTGAGTTTTGCCCCAAAATATGGAGAATTTCTGCCTTTTTGCCCCACAATTAGTGAAATTTCTGCAATTTTGCCCTAAAATAAGGGAAATTTCTGCAATTTTTTCCCATAATAAGGGAAATTTCTGCATGTTTGCCCGAAAATAAGGGGAATTTCTGTTTTTTGCCCCACAATTAGGGAAATTTCTGCAATTTTGCCCCAAAATAAAGGGAATTTCTTCATTTGCCCCAAAATATGGGAAATTTCTGCCTTTTTGTCCGAAAATAAGAAGAATGCATACCTTTTTGCCATAAAAAAAAATTTCTTCATTTTTGCTCCAAAATAAGGGTAACTTTTGCGTTTTTGCCTCTAAATAAGTGGAATTTCTGTCTTTTTCCCCCAAAACAAAAAGAATTTCTGTCTTTTTTGCCACAAAATAAGGAAAATTTCTGACTTATTACCCTGAAATAAGTAAAATTTCTGCAAATTTGCCCCAAAATAAGGGAAATTTCTGCCTTTTTGCCCCAAATAAAAGGAATTTCAGCCTTTTTACCTCAAAATAAAAGAAATTTCTGCATTTTTGCAACACAATATTAGGAATTTCTGCATTTTTGCCACAAAAAATTAGTAATTCCTGCTTTTTTGCCTCAAAATAAAGAAAATTTCTGCCTTTTTTCCCTGAAATAAGTGCAATTTCTGCAATTTTGCCCCAAAATAAGTGAAATTTCTCCAATTTTGCCCCAAAATAAGGGAAATTTCTGCAATTTTGCCCCAAAATAAAGGAAATTTTTGGAATTTTGCCCCAAAATAAGTGGAATTTCTGAAATTTTAATCCAAAATACGGGGAATTTCTGCCTTTTTGCCCCACAATTAGGGGAATTTCTGAAATTTTAATCCAAAATACGGGGAATTTCTGCCTTTTTGCCCGAAAATAAAGGAAATGTTTACATTTTTGACATAAAAAAGGGAAATTTCTTCATTTTTGCCCCAAAATAAAAGGATTTTCCGCCTTTTTGACTCAAAATAAGTGCAAATTCTGCCTTTTCCCCCAAAATAAACAAAATTTCTGTCTTTTTGCACCAAAATAATGGGTATTTCTGACTTTTTGCCCGAAAATAACGGGAATTTCAGCATTTTTACCTCAAAATAAGGGGAATTTCTGCCTTTTTGCCCCAAAATATGGGAAATTTCTGCCTTTTTGCCCCAAAATAAGAAAAGTTTCTGCAATTTTGTACCAAAATAAAAGAAATTTCTGCCTTTTTGCCCCAAAATAAGAAAATTTCTGCCTTTTTTCTGAAATAAGTGAAATTTCTGCAATTTTGCCCCAAAATAAGGGAAATTTTTGCAATTTTGCCCCAATGTAAAAGAAATTTCTGCAATTTTACCCCAAAATAAGGGGAATTTCTGACTTTATGCTCCCAAAAAGAGGAGATTTTCTGTCTTTTTGCCCCAAAATTAGTAGAATTTCTGATTTTTTGCCCGAAAATTATGAGAATTTCTGAAATTTTGCTTCAAAATACGGTTAATTTCTGCCTTTTAGCCCCAAAATAAAGGGAATTTCTGCATTTTCCCCCAATATTTGGGGAATTTCTGCATTTTACCTTTAAATAAGGGGAATTTCTGCATTTTACCTAGAAATAAGAAGAATTTCTGCCTTTTGCCCCAAAATATGGGGAATTTCTGCATTTTTGTTCCAAAATAAGAAAAATTTCTTTAATTTTGTATCATAATAAAAGAAATTTCTGCTTTTTGCCCCAAATTAAGGGGAATTTCTGACTTTTTGCCCTGAAATAAATGAAATTTCTGCAATTTTGCCCAAAAATAAGGGAAATTTGTGCCTTTTTGCCCCAAAATAAGGGGAATTTCTGCCTTTTGCCCCAAAATATCGGGAATTTCTGCCTTTTTGCCCCAAAATAAGAAGAATGCATACCTTTTTGCCATAAAAAAGGAAATTTCTTCATTTTTGCTCCAAAATAAGAGGAATTTCTGCTTTTTTGCCTCTAAATAAGTGGAATTTCTGTCTTTTTTTCCCAAAACAAAGGGAATTTCTGTCTTTTTTGCCCCAAAATAAGGAAAATTTCTGACTTATTACCATGAAATAAGTGAAATTTCTTCAATTTTGCCCCAAAATAATGGAAATTTTTGCCTTTTTGCCCCCAAATAAAGGGAATTTCAGCCTTTTTACCTCAAAATAAAAAGAATTTCTGAATTTTGGCACAAAATATTAGAAATTTCTGCCTTTTTGCCCCAAAATAAAGAAAATTTCTGCCTTTTTTTCCCTGAAATAAGTGAAATTTCTGCAATTTTGACCCAAAATAAGTGAAATTTCTGTAATTTTGCCTCAAAATAAAAGAAATTTCTAGAATTTTGCCCCAAAATAAGTGGAATTTCTGAGTTTTGCCCCAAAATATGGAGAATTTCTGCCTTTTTGCCCCACAATTAGTGAAATTTCTGCAATTTTGCCCTAAAATAAGGGAAATTTCTGCAATTTTTTCCCATAATAAGGGAAATTTCTGCATGTTTGCCCGAAAATAAGGGGAATTTCTGTTTTTTGCCCCACAATTAGGGAAATTTCTGCAATTTTGCCCCAAAATAAAGGGAATTTCTTCATTTGCCCCAAAATATGGGAAATTTCTGCCTTTTTGTCCGAAAATAAGAAGAATGCATACCTTTTTGCCATAAAAAAAATTTCTTCATTTTTGCTCCAAAATAAGGGTAACTTTTGCGTTTTTGCCTCTAAATAAGTGGAATTTCTGTCTTTTTCCCCCAAAACAAAAAGAATTTCTGTCTTTTTTGCCACAAAATAAGGAAAATTTCTGACTTATTACCCTGAAATAAGTGAAATTTCTGCAAATTTGCCCGAAAATAAGGGAAATTTCTGCCTTTTTGCCCCAAATAAAAGGAATTTCAGCCTTTTTACCTCAAAATGAAAGAAATTTCTGCATTTTTGCAACACAATATTAGGAATTTCTGCATTTTTGCCACAAAAAATTAGTAATTCCTGCTTTTTTGCCTCAAAATAAGGAAAATTTCTGCTTTTTTCGTTGAAATAACTGCAATTTCTGCAATTTTGCCCCAAAATAAGTGAAATTTCTGCAATTTTGCCCCAAAATAAGGGAAATTTTTGGAATTTTGCCCCAAAATAAGTAGAATTTCTGAGTTTTGCCCCAAAATAAGGAGAATTTCTGCCTTTTTGCCTTACAATTAGAGGAATTTCTGCAATTTTAATCCAAAATACGGGGAATTTCTGCCTTTTTCGCTGAAAATAAGGGGAATTTCTGCCATTTTGCTGCAAAATAAGTGAAATTTCTGCAGTTTTACCCCAAAATAAGGGGAATTTCTGCCTTTTTGCCCCAAAATAAGGGGAATTTCTGCAATTTTGCTCCAAAATATGGGGAATTTCTGCCTTTTTGCCCGAAAATAAAGGGAATGTTTACCTTTTTGCCATAAAAAAGAAAAATTTCTTCATTTTTGCCCCAAAATAAAAGGATTTTCCACCTTTTGACTCAAAATAAGTGGAATTTCTGCCTTTTAACCGAAAATAAACGAAATTTCTGTCTTTTTGCACCAAAATAAAGGGGATTTTCTGACTTTTTGCCCAAAAATAAGGGGAATTTCAGCCTTTTTACTTCAAAATAAGGGGAATTTCTGCCTTTTTGCCACAAAATATGGGGAATTTCTTCATTTTTGCCCCAAAATAAGAAAAGTTTCTGCAATTTTGTACCAAAATAAAAGAAATTTCTGCCTTTTTGCCCCAAAATAAGAAAATTTCTGCCTTTTTTCTGAAATAAGTGAAATTTCTGCAATTTTGAACCAAAATAAGGGAAATTTCTGCAATTTTGCCCCAATGTAAAAAAAAATTTCTGCAATTTGCCTCAAAATAAGGGGAATTTCTGACTTTATGCTCCCGAAAAAAGGAGATTTCCTGGGTTTTTGCCCCAAAATAAAGAGAATTTCTGCCTTTTTGCCCGAAAATTATGAGAATTTCTGCAATTTTGCTTCAAAATACGGGGAATTTCTTCCTTTTAGCCCCAAAATAAAGGGAATTTCTGCATTTTCCCCCAATATTTGGGGAATTTCTGCATTTTACCTCTAAATAAGGGGGATTTCTGCATTTTACCTCAAAATAAAAAGAATTTCTTCCTTTTGCCCCAAAATATGAGAAATTTCTGCCTTTTTATTACAAAATAAGGAAAATTTCTTCCATTTTGTACCATAATAAAAGAAATTTCTGCTTTTTGCCCCAAAATAAGGGGAATTTCTTACTTTTTGCCCTGAAATAAATGAAATTTCTGCAATTTTGCCCAAAAATAAGGGAAATTTGTGCCTTTTTGCCCCAAAATAAGGGGAATTTCTGCCTTTTGCCCCAAAATATAAGGAATTTCTGCCTTTTTGCCTGAAAATAAGAAGAATGCATACCTTTTTGTCATAAAAATGGGAAATCTCTTCATTTTTGCTTCAAAATAAGGGGAATTTCTGCTTTTTTGCCTCTAAATAAGTGGAATTTCTGTCTTTTTTTCCACAAAACAAAGGGAATTTCTGTCTCTTTTGCCCCAAAATAAGAAAATTTCTGCCTTTTTTCTGAAATAAGTGAAATTTCTGCAATTTTGCACCAAAATAAGGGAAATTTCTGCAAATTTGCCCCAATGTAAAAAAAAATTTCTACAATTTTGCCTCAAAATAAGGGGAATTTCTGACTTTATGCTCCCGAAAAAAGGAGATTTTCTGTGTTTTTGCCCCAAAATAAAGAGAATTTCTGCCTTTTTGCCCGAAAATTATGAGAATTTCTGCAATTTTGCTTCAAAATACTGGGAATTTCTGCCTTTTAGCCCCAAAATATAAGGAATTTCTGCATTTTCCCCCAATATTTGGGGAATTTCTGCATTTTACCTCTAAATAAGGGGGATTTCTGCATTTTACCTCAAAATAAAAAGAATTTCTGCCTTTTGCCCCAAAATATGAGAAATTTCTGCCTTTTTATTCCAAAATAAGGAAAATTTGTTCCATTTTGTACCATAATAAAAGAAATTTCTGCTTTTTGCCCCAAAATAAGGGGAATTTCTGACTTTTTGCCCTGAAATAAATGAAATTTCTGCAATTTTGCCCAAAAATAAGGGAAATTTGTGCCTTTTTGCCACAAAATAAGGGGAATTTCTGCCTTTTGCCCCAAAATATAAGGAATTTCTGCCTTTTTGCCTGAAAATAAGAAGAATGCATACCTTTTTGTCATAAAAATGGGAAATCTCTTCATTTTTGCGTCAAAATAAGGGGAATTTCTGCTTTTTTGCCTCTAAATAAGTGAAATTTCTGTATTTTTCCCCCAAAACAAAGGGAATTTCTGTCTTTTTTGCCCCAAAAAAAGGAAAATTTCTGAATTATTATCCTGAAATAAATGAAATTTCTGCAATTTTGCCCTAAAATAAGGGAAATTTTTGCTTTTTAGCCCCCAAATAAGGGGAATTTCAGCCTTTTTACCTCAAAATAAGGGGAATTTCTGAATTTTGGCACAAAATATTAGGAATTTCTCCCTTATTGCCCCAAAATAAGGAAAATTTCTGCCTTTTCCCTGAAATATGTGAAATTGCTGCAATTTTGCCCCAAAATAAGTGAAATTTCTGCAATTTTGCTTCAAAATAGGGGAAATTTCTGGTATTTTGCCACAAAATAAGTGGAATTTCTGAGTTTTGCCCCAAAATAAAGAGAATTTCTGCCCTTTTGCCCCACAATTAGTGAAATTTCTGCAATTTTGCCCTAAAATAAGAGTAATTTCTGCAATTTTTCCCCATCATAAGGGAAATTTCTGCAATTTTGCCCCAAAATAAGTGAAATTTCTGCAATTTTTCCCCCCAAAAAAAGGGAAATTTCTGGAATTTTGCCCCAAAATAAGTGGAATTTCTGAGTTTTGCCCTAAAATAAAGGAAAATTCTGCCTTTTGCCCTGAAATATGTGAAATTTTTGCAATTTTAGCCCAAAATAAGGTGAATTTCTGCCTTTTTGCCCCAAGATAATGGGAATTTCTGCTTTTTTGCCCTAACATAAGAAAAATTTTTGCTTTTTTTCTCTGAAATAAGTAAATTTTTTGCAATTTTGCCCTAAATAAGGGAAATTTCTGCAATTTTTTCCCCATAATAAGAGAAATTTCTGCAATTTTGCCCCAAAATAAGGGGAATTTCTGTTTTTTTGCCGCCAAATAAGGGAAATTTCTGCAATTTTGCCCTCAAATAAGGGGAACTTCTGCCTTTTGCCCCAAAATAAGGAGAATTTCTGCCTTTTTCTTCCAAAATAAAGAAAATTGCTGTATTTTTTGCCCCAAAATTAGGTGAATTTCTGCAATTTTGCTCCAAAATACGGGGATTTTCTTCTTTTTTGCGGAATTTCTGACTTTATGCTCCAGAAAAAAGGAGATTTTCTGTCTTTTTGCCCCAAAATAAAAAGAATTTCTGCCTTTTTGCCCGAAAATTATGAGAATTTCTGCAATTTTTCTTCAAAGTACGGTTAATTTATGCCTTTTAGCCCCAAAATAAAGGGAATTTCTGCATTTTTCCCCAATATTTGGGGAATTTCTGCATTTTACCTCTAAATAAGGAGAATTTCTGCATTTTACCTCAATATAAGAAGAATTTCTGCCTTTTGCCCAAAAATATAGGGAATTTCTGCCTTTTTGTTCCAAAATAAGAAAAATTTCTTCAATTTTGTAACATAATAAAAGAAATTTCTGATTTTTGCCCCCAAAATAAGGGGAATTTCTAACTTTTTGCCCTGAAATAAATGAAATTTCATCAATTTTGCCCAAAAATAAGGGAAATTTGTGCCTTTTTGCCCCAAAATAAGGGGAAATTCTGCCTTTTGCCCCAAAATATGGGGAATTTCTGCCTTTTTGCCCCAAAATAATAAGAATGCATACCTTTTTGCCATAAAAAAGGAAATTTCTTCATTTTTGCTCCAAAATAATTGGAATATCTGCATTTTTGCCTCTAAATAAGTGGAATTTCTGTCTTTTTCACCCAAAACAAAGGGAATTTCTGTCTTTTTTGCCCCATAATAAGGAAAATATCTGACTTATTACCCTGAAATAAGTGAAATTTCTTCAATTTTGCCCCAAAATAAAGAAAATTTTTGCCTTTTTGCCCCCAAATAAGGGGAATTTTAGCCTTTTTACCTCAAAATAAAGGGAATTTCTGAATTTTTGCACAAAATATTAGGAATTTCTGCCTTTTTGCCCCAAAATAAGGAAAATTTCTGCTTTTTTCCTGAAATAAGTAAAATTTCTGCAATTTTGCCCCAAAATAAGTGAAATTTCTGCAATTTTGCCCCGAAATAAGGGGAATTTCTGACTTTTTGCCCTGAAATAAATGAAATTTCTGCAATTTTGCCCAAAAATAAGGGAAATTTGTGCCTTTATGCCCCAAAATAAGGGGAATTTCTGCCTTTTGCCCCAAAATATGGGGAATTTCTGCCTTTTTGCCCCAAAATAAGAAGAATGCATACCTTTTTGCCATAAAAAATGGAAATTTCTTCATTTTTGCTCCAAAATAAGGGGAATTTCTGCCTTTTGCCCCAAAATATGGGGAATTTCTGCCTTTTTGCCCAAAAATAAGAAGAATGCATACCTTTTTGCCATAAAAAAAAGAAATTTCTTCATTTTTGCTCCAAAATAAGGGTAACTTTTGCGTTTTTGCCTCTAAATAAGTGGAATTTCTGTCTTTTTCCCCCAAAACAAACAAAATTTCTGTCTTTTTTGCCCCAAAATAAGGAAAGTTTCTGACATATTACCCTGAAATAAGTGAAATTTCTGCAAATTTGCCCCAAAATAAGGGAAATTTCTGCCTTTTTGCCCCAAATAAAAGAAATTTCAGCCTTTTTACCTCAAAATAAAAGAAATTTCTGCATTTTTGCAACACAATATTAGGAATTTCTGCATTTTTTCCACAAAAAATTAGTAATTCCTGCATTTTTGCCTCAAAATAAGGAAAATTTCTGCCTTTTTTTTTTGAAATAAGTGCAATTTCTGCAATTTTGCCCCAAAATAAGTGAAATTTCTGCAATTTTGCCCCAAAATAAGGGAAATTTTTGGAATTTTGCCCCAAAATAAGTGGAATTTCTGAGTTTTGCCCCAAAATAAGGAGAATTTCTGCCTTTTTTCCCCACAATTAGGGGAATTTCTGCAATTTTAATCCAAAATACAGGGAATTTCTGCCTTTTTGCCTGAAAATAAATGTAATGTTTACATTTTTGACATAAAAAAAAGAAATTTCTTCATTTTTGCTCCAAAATAAAAGGATTTTCCACCTTTTTGACTCAAAATAAGTGCAATTTCTGACTTTTCCCCAAAAATAAACGAAATTTCTGTTTTTTTGCACCAAAATAAGGGGAATTTCTGCCTTTTTGCCCGAAAATAAGAGGAATTTCAGCATTTTTACCTCAAAATAAGGGAAATTTCTGCCTTTTTGCCCCAAAATAAGAAAAGTTTCTGCAATTTTGTACCAAAATTAAACAAATTTCTTTCTTTTTGCCCCAAAATAAGAAAATTTCTGTTTTTTTCTGAAATAAGTGAAATTTCTGCAATTTTGCCCCAAAATAAGGGAAATTTCTGCAATTTTGCCCCAATGTAAAAAAAATTTCTGCAATTTTGCCTCAAAATAAAGGGAATTTCTGACTTTATGCTCTCGAAAAAAAGAGATTTTCTGTGTTTTTACCCCAAAATAAGGAGAATTTCTGCATTTTTGCCCGAAAATTATGAGAATATCACAATTTTGCTTCAATATACGGGGAATTTCTGCCTTTTAGCCCCAAAATAAAGGGAATATCTGCATTTCCCCCCAATATTTGGGTAATTTCTGCATTTTACCTCTAAATAAGGGGGATTTCTGCATTTTACCTCAAAATAAGAATTTCTGCCTTTTGCCCCAAAATATGAGGAATTTCTGCCTTTTTATTCCAAAATAAGGAAAATTTGTTTAATTTTGTACCATAATAAAAGAAATTTCTGCTTTTTGCCCCAAAATAAGGGGAATTTCTAACTTTTTGCCCTGAAATAAATGAAATTTCTGCAATTTTGCCCAAAAATAAGGGAAATTTGTGCCTTTTTGCCCCAAAATAAGGGGAAATTTTGCATTTTGCCCCAAAATATGGGGAATTTCTGCCTTTTTGCCCCAAAATAAGAAGAATGCATACCTTTTTGCCATAAAAAAGGAAATTTCTTCATTTTTGCTTCAAAATAATGGGAATTTCTTCTTTTTTGCCTCTAAATAAGTGGAATTTCTGTCTTTTTCCCCCAAAACAAAGGGAATTTCTGTCTTGTTTGCCCCAAAATAAGGAAAATTTCTGACTTATTACCCTGAAATATGTGAAATTTCTTCAATTTTGCCCCAAAATAAAGAAAATTTTTGCCTTTTTGCCCCCAAATAAGGTGAATTTCAGCCTTTTTACCTCAAAATAAAGGGAATTTCTAAATTTTGGCACAAAATATTAGGAATTTCTGCCTTTTTGCCCCAAAATAAGGAAAATTTCTGCCTTTTTTTTCCTGAAATAAGTGAAATTTCTGCAATTTTGCCCCAAAATAAGTGAAATTTCTGCAATTTTGCCCCAAAACAATGGGAATTTCTGACATTTTGCCCTGAAATAAATAAAATTTCTGCAATTTTGCCCAAAAATAAGGGAAATTTGTGCCTTTTTGCCCCAAAATAAGGGGAATTTCTGCCTTTTGCCCCAAAATATGGGGAATTTCTGCCTTTTTGCCCAAAAATAAGAAGAATGCATACCTATTTGCCATAAAAATGGAAATTTCTTCATTTTTGCTCCAAAATAAGGGGAATTTCTGCCTTTTTGCCTGAAAATAAGAAGAATGCATAACTTTTTGCCATAAAAAAGGGAAATCTCTTCATTTTTGCTCCAAAATAAGGGGAATTTCTGCTTTTTTGCCTCTAAATAAGTGGAATTTCTGTCTTTTTCCCCGAAAACAAAAGGAATTTCTGTCTTTTTTGCCCCAAAATAAGGAAAATTTCTGAATTATTATCCTGAAATAAGTGAAATTTCTGCAATTTTGCCCCAAAATAAGGAAAATTTTTGCCTATTAGCTCCCAAATAAGGGGAATTTCAGCCTTTTTACCTCAAAATAAGGGGAGTTTCTGAATTTTGGCACAAAATATTAGGAATTTCTGCCTTATTGCCCCAAAATAAGAAAAATTTCTGCCTTTTCCCTGAAATAAGTGAAATTTCTGCAATTTTGCCCCAAAATAAGTGAAATTTCTGCAATTTTGCTTCAAAATAGGGGATATTTCTGGAATTTTGCCACAAAATAAGTGGAATTTCTGAGTTTTGCCCCAAAATAAGGGGAATTTCTGCCATTTTGCTGCGAAATAAGTGAAATTTCTGCAGTTTTACTCCAAAATAAGGGGAATTTCTGCCTTTTTGCCCCAAAATTAATGGAATTTCTGCAATGTTGCTCCAAAATATGGGGAATTTCTGCCTTTTTGCCTGAAAATAAAGGGAATGTTTACCTCTTGCCATAAAAAAGGGAAATTTCTTCATTTTTGCCCCAAGATAAAGGGATTTTCTGCGTTTTTGACTCAAAATATATGCAGTTTCTGCCTTTTCCCCAAAAATAAATGAAATTTCTGTCTTTTTGCACCAAAATAAGGGGAATTTCTGACTTTTTGCCTGAAAATAAGGGGAATTTCAGCCTTTTTACCTAAAAATAAGGGGAATTTCTTTTTTTTTGCCCCAAAATATGGGGAATTTCTGCCTTTTTGCCCCAAAATAAGAAAAATTTCTGCAATTTTGTACCAAAATAAAAGAAATTTCTGCCTTTTTGCCCCAAAATATAAAAATTTCTGCCTTTTTTCTGAAATAAGTGAAATTTCTGCAATTTTGCCCCAAAATAAGGGAAATTTCTGCAATTTTGCCCCAATGTAAAGGAAATATCTGCAATTTTGCCCCAAAATAAGGGGAATTTTTGACTTTATGCTCCCGAGAAAAGGAGATTTTTCTGTCTTTTTGCCCCAAAATAAGGAGAATTTCTGCCTTTTTGCCCGAAAATTATGAGAATTTCTGCAATTTTGCTTCAAAATACGGTTAATTTCTGCCTTTTAGCCCCAAAATAAGGGGAATTTCTGCATTTTACCTCAAAATAAGAAGAATTTCTGCCTTTTGCCCCAAAATATGGGGAATTTCTGCCTTTTTGTTCCAAAATAAGAAAAATTTCTTCAATTTTGTACCATAATAAAATAAATTTCTGCTTTTTGCCCCAAAATAAAAGGAATTTCTGACTTTTTGCAATGAAATAAATGAAATTTCTGCAATTTGGCCTAAAAATAAGGGAAATTTGTGCCTTTTGCCCCAAAATAACGGGAATTTCTGAATTTTGGCACAAAATATTAGGAATTTCTGCCTTTTTGCCCCAAAATAAGGAAAATTTCTGCCTTTTTTCCCGGAAATAAGTGAAATTTCATCAATTTTGCCACAAAATAAGTGAAATTTCTGCAATTTTGCCCCAACATAAGGGAAATTTCTGGAATTTTGCCCCAAAATAAGTGGAATTTCTGAGTTTTGCCCCAAAATAAGGAGAATTTCTGCCTTTTTGCCCCACAATTAGTGAAATTTCTGCAATTTTGCCCTAAAATAAGGGAAATTTCTGCAATTTTTCTCCATAATAAGGGAAATTTCTGAATGTTTGCCCGAAAATAAGAAGAATTTCTGTTTTTTGCCCCACAATTAGGGAAATTTCTTCAATTTTGCCCCAAAATAAAGGGAATTTCTGCCTTTTGCCCCAAAATATGGGGAATTTCTGCTTTTTTGTCCGAAAATAATAAGAATGCATACTTTTTTGCCATAAAAAAAGAAATTTCTTCATTTTTGCTCCAAAATAAGGGTAACTTTTGCCTTTTTGCCTCTAAATATGTGGAATTTCTGTCTTTTTCCCCCAAAACAAAGAGAATTTCTCTCTTTTTTCCCCAAAATAAAGAAAATTTCTGACTTATTACCCTGAAATAAGTGAAATTTCTGCAAATTTGCCCCAAAATAAGGGAAATTTCTGCCTTTTTGCCCCAAATAAAAGGAATTTCAGCCTTTTTACCTCAAAATAAGAGAAATTTCTTCATTTTTGCCACAAAATATTAGGAATTTATGCATTTTTGCAACAAAATATTAGTAACTTCTGCTTTTTATGCCTCAAAATAAGAAAAATTTCTGCCTTTTTTCCCTGAAATAAGTGCAATTTCTGCAATTTTGCCCCAAAATAAGTGAAATTTCTGCAATTTTTCCCCATAATAAGGAGAATTTCTGGAGTTTTGCTCCAAAATAAGTGGAATTTCTGAGTTTTGCCCCAAAATAAGGAGAATTTCTGCCTTTTTGCCCCATAATAAGGGAAATTTCTGCAATTTTGCCCTAAAATAAGGGATATTTCTGCAATTTTTCCCCATAATAAGTGAAATTTCTGCAATTTTGCCCCAAAATAAGGGGTATTTCTGCCTTTTTGCCCCCAAATAAGGGGAATTTCAGCATTTTTACCTAAAAATAAAAGAAATTTCTTCAATTTGTAACAAAATATTAGGAATTTCTGCATTTTTGCAACAAAATATTAGGTATTTCTGCCTTTTTGCCCCAAAATAAGGAAATTTTCTGCCTTTCTTTTCTGAAATAAGTGAAATTTCTGAAATTTTGCCCCAAAATAAAAGAAATTTCTGCAATTTTGCCCCAAAATAAGTGGAATTTCTGAGTTTTGCCCCAAAATAAAGAGAATTTCTGCCCTTTTGCCCCACAATTAGTGAAATTTCTGCAATTTTGCCCTAAAATAAGAGTAATTTCTGCAATTTTTCCCCATCATAAGGGAAATTTCTGCAATTTTGCTCCAAAATAAGGGAAATTTCAGCCTTTTTACCCCCAAATAAAAGGAATTTCAGCCTTTTTACCTCAAAATAAAGGAAATTTCTGACTTATTACCCTGAAATAAGTGAAATTCCTGCAACTTTGCTCCAAAATAAGGGAAATTTCTGCCTTTTTGCCCCCAAATAAAAGGAATTTCAGCCTTTTTACCTCAAAATAAAGGAAATTTCTGCATTTTTGCAACAAAATATTAGGAATTTCTGCATTTTTGCCACAAAATATTAGGAATTTCTGCCTTTTTACCCCAAAATAAGAAAAATTTCTGCCTTTCTTCCTCGAAATAAGTGCAATTTCTGCAATTTTGCCCCAAAATAAGTGAAATTTCTGGAATTTTGCCCCAAAATAAGTGGAATTTCTGAGTTTTGCCCGAAAATAAGAATTTCTGCCTTTTTGCCCCACAATTACGGGAATTTCTGCAATTTTGCTCCAAAATACAAAGAATTTCTGCCTTTTTGCCCGAAAATAAAGGGAATGCATACCTTTTTGCCATAAAAAAGAGAAATTTCTTTATTTTTGCCCCAAAATAAAAGAAATTTCTGCTTTTTTTTCTGGAATATGTCAAATTTCTGCAATTTTAGCCCAAAATAATATGAATTTCTGCCTTTTTGCCACAAAATAATGGGAATTTCTGTTTTTTTGCCCCAAAATAAGAAAAAAATTTCTTTTTTCTCTGAAATAAGTGAAATTTCTGCAATTTTGCCCTAAAATAAGGGAAATTTCTGCAATTTTTCCCGATAATGAGAGAAATTTATGCAATTTTGCCCCAAAATAAGGGGAATTTCTGTTTTTTTGCACCCAAATAAGGGAAATTTCTGCAATTTTTCCCTAAAATAAGGGGAATTTCTGCCTTTTGTTCCAAAATAAGGAGAATTTTGCCATTTTGCCCCAAAATAAAGAAATTTACTTTATTTTTTACCCCAAAATTAGGTAAATTTCTGCAATTTTGCTCCAAAATACGGGACTTTTCTGCCTTTTTGGCCGAAAATAAAGGGAATGTTTACCTTTTTGCCATAAAAAAGAATTTTTTTTTCATTTTACCACAAAATAAGGGGATTTTCCACCTTTTGACTCAAAATAAGTGCAATTTCTGCCTTTTAACCGAAAATAAACAAAATTTCTGTCTTTTTGCACCAAAATAAAGTGGATTTTCTGACTTTTTGCCCGAAAATAAGGGGAATTTCAGCCTTTTTACTTCAAAATAAGGGGAATTTTTACCTTTTTGCCCCAAAATATGGGGAATTTCTGCCTTTTTGCCCCAAAATAAGAAAAATTTCTGCAATTTTGTACCAAAATAAACGAAATTTCTCCCTTTTTGCCCCAAAATAAGAAAATTTCTGCCTTTTTTTCTGATATAAGTGAAATTTCTGCAATTTTGCCCCCAAATAAGGGAAATTTTTGCAATTTTGCCCCAATGTAAAAAAAATTTCTGCAATTTTGCCCCAAAATAAGGGGAATTTCTGACTTTATGCTCCCGAATAAAGGAGATTTTGTGTCTTTTTGCCCCAAAATAAGGAGAATTTCTGCCTTTTTGCCCGAAAATTATGAGAATATCTGCAATTTTGCTTCAAAATACGGTTAATTTCTGCCTTTTAGCCCCAAAATAAAGGGAAGTTCTGCATTTTCCCCCAATATTTGGGGAATTTCTGCATTTTAACTCTAAATAAGGGGAATTTCTGAATTTTACCTCAAAATAAGAAGAATTTCTGCCTTTTGCCCCAAAATATGAGGAATTTCTGCCTTTTTGTTCCAAAATAAAGAAAATTTTTTCAAGTTTGTACCATAATAAAAGAAATTTCTGCTTTTTGCCCCAAAATAAGGGGAATTTCTGAATTTTTGCCCTGAAATAAATGAAATTTCTGCAATTTTGCCCAAAAATGAGGGAAATTTGTGGCTTTTTGCCCCAAAATAAGGGGAATTTCTGCCTTTTTGCCCCAAAATTAGGGGAATTTCTGCAATTTTGCTCCAAAATATGGGGAATTTCTGCCTTCTTGCCCGAAAATATAGGGAATGTTTACCTTTTTGCCATAAAAAAGGGAAATTTCTCATTTTTGCCTTAAAATAAAAGGAATTTCCGCCTTTTTGACTCAAAATAAGGGCAATTTCTGCCTTTTCTCCAAAAATAAACAGAATTTCTGTCTTTTTGAACTAAAATAAGGAGAATTTCTGAGTTTTTGCCCGAAAATAAGGGGAATTTTCGCCTTTTTACCTCAAAATAAGTGCAATTTCTGCATTTTCTTTAAAAATAAACAGAATTTCTAACTTTTTGCACTGAAATAAATGAAATTTCTGCAATTTTGCCCAAAAATAAGGGAAATTTGTGGCTTTTTGCCCCAAAATAAGGGGAATTTCTGAAGCCTTTTGCCCCAAAATATGAGGAATTTCTGCCTTTTTAGCTGAAAATAAGAAAAATGCATACCTTTTTGCCATCAAAAAGGGAAATCTCTTCATTTTTGCTCCAAAATAAGGGGAATTTCTGCTTTTTTGCCTCTAAATAAGTAGAATTTCTGTCTTTTTCCCCCAAAACAAAGAGAATTTCTGTCTTTTTTTGCCCCAAAATAAGGAAAATTTCTGCCTTTTTGAACCACAATTAGTGAAATTTCTGTGATTTTGCCCCAAAAAGTGGAATTTCTGAGTTTTGCCACAGAGTAAGGAGAATTTCTGCCTTTTTGCCCCACAATTAGTGAAATTTCTGCAATTTTGCATTAAAATAAGAGAAATTTCTGCAATTTTTCCCCATAATAAGGGAAATTTCTGCAATTTTGCCCCAAAATAAGGGGAATTTCTGTTTTTTGCCCCACAATTAGGGAAATTTCTGCAATTTTGCCCCAAAATAAAGGGAATTTCTGCTTTTTGCCCCAAAATATGGGGAATTTCTGCCTTTTTGTCCGAAAATAAGAAGAATGCATACCTTTTTGCCATAAATAGGAAATTTCTTCATTTTTGCTCCAAAATAAGGGTAACTTTTGCGTTTTTGCCTCTAAATAAGTGGAATTTCTGTCTTTTTCCCCCAAAACAAAGGGAATTTCTGTCTTTTTTGGCCCAAAATAAGAAAAATTTCTGACTTATTACCCTGAAATAAGTTAAATTTCTGCAACTTTGCTCCAAAATAAGGGAAATTTCTGCCTTTTTGCCCCCAAATAAAAGGAATTTCAACCTTTTTACCTCAAAATAAAGGAAATTTCTGCATTTTTGCAACAAAATATTAGGAATTTCTGCATTTTTGCCACAAAATATTAGGAATTTCTGCCTTTTTGCCCCAAAATAAGGAAAATTTCTGCCTTTTTTCCTTGAAATAAGTGCAATTTCTGCAATTTTGCCCCAAAATAAGTGAAATTTCTGGAATTTTGCCCGAAAATAAGAATTTCTGCCTTTTTGCCCCACAATTACGGGAATTTCTGCAATTTTGCTTCAAAATACAAAGAATTTCTGCATTTTTGCCCGAAAATAAAGGGAATGCATACCTTTTTGCCATAAAAAAGAGAAATTTCTTTATTTTTGCCCCAAAATAAGAGAAATTTCTGCCTTTTTATCCTGGAATATGTCAAATTTTAGCAATTATAGCCCCAAAATAATGTGAATTTCTGCATTTTTGACCCAAAATAATGAGAATTTCTGTTTTTTTTGCCCCAAAATAAGAAAAAAATTTCTTTTTTTCTCTGAAATAAGTGAAATTTCTGCAATTTTGCCCTAAAATAAGGGAAATTTTTGCAATTTTTCCTGATAATAAGAGAAATTTCTGCAATTTTGCCCCAAAATAAGGGGAATTTCTGTTTTTTTGCACCCAAATAAGGAAAATTTCTGCAATTTTTCCCTAAAATAAGGGGAATTTCTGCCTTTTGTTCCAAAATAAGGAGTATTTTGCCATTTTGCCCCAAAATAAAGAAAATTACTTTATTTTTTACCCCAAAATTAGGTGAATTTCTGCAATTTTGCTGCAAAATAAGTGAAATTTCTGCAGTTTTACCCCAAAATAAGAGGAATTTCTGCCTTTTTGCCCCAAAATAAGGGGAATTTCTGAAATTTTGCTCCAAAATATGGGGAATTTCTGCCTTTTTGCCCGAAAATAAAGGGAATGTTTAACTTTTTGCCATAAAAAAGAAAAATTTCTTCATTTTTACCCCAAAATAAGGGGATTTTCCACCTTTTGACTCAAAATAAGTGCAATTTCTGCCTTTTAACCGAAAATAAACAAAATTTCTGTCTTTTTGCACCAAAATAAAGGGGGTTTTCTGATTTTTGCCCAAAAATAAGGGGAATTTCAGCCTTTTTACTTCAAAATAAGGGGAATTTCTGCCTTTTTGCCCCAAAATATGGGGAATTTCTGCCTTTTTGCCCCAAAATAAGAACAATTTCTGCAATTTTGTACCAAAATAAACGAAATTTCTGCCTTTTTGCCCCAAAATAAGAAAATTTCTGCCTGTTTTTCTGATATAAGTGAAATTTCTGCAATTTTGCCCCAAAATAAGGGAAATTTCTGCAATATTGCCCCAATGTAAAAGAAATTTTTACAATTTTGCCCCAAAATAAGGGGAATTTCTGAATTTATGCTCCCGAAATAAAAGAGATTTTCTGTCTTTTTGCCCTAAAATAAGGAGAATTTCTGCCTTTTAGCCTGAAAATTATGAGAATTTCTGCAATTTTGCTCCAAAATACGGGAAATTTCTGGATTTTTGCCCAAAAATAAAGGGAATGGATACCTTTTTGCCATATAAAAGGGAAATTTCTTAATTTTTGCTCCTAAATAAGGGGAATTTCTACCTTTTTGCCTCTAAATAAGTGGAATTTCAGTGTTTTTCCCCAAAAACAAAAAGAATTTCTGTCTTTTTTCTTCAAAATAAGGGAAATTTCTGACTTATTACTCTGAAATAAGTGAAATTTCTGCAATTTTGCCCCAAAATAAGGGAAATTTCTGCCTTTTTGCCCTGAAATAAGGGGAATTTCAGCCTTTTTACCTCAAAATAAGGGGAATTTCTGAATTTTGGCACAAAATATTAGGAATTTCTGCTTTTTTGCAACAAAATAAGAAAAATTTCTGCCTTTTTCCCTGAAATAAGTAAAATTTCTGCAATTTTGCCCCAAAATAAGTGAAATTTCTGCAATTTTGCCCCAAAATAAGGGAAATTTCTAGAATTTTGCCCCAAAATAAGTGGAATTTCTGAGTTTTTCCTTAAAATAAGGAGAATTTCTGCCTTTTTGCCCCACAATTAGTGAAATTTCTGCAATTTTGCCCTAAAATAAGGGAAATTTCTGCAATTTTTCTCCATAATAAGCGAAATTTCTGCAATTTTGCCCCAAAATAAGGGGAATTTCTGTTTTTTGCCCCAAAATTAAGGAAATTTCTGCAATGTTGCCCCAAAACAAGGGGAATTTCTGCTTTTTACCCCAAAATATGGGGAATTTTTGCCTTTTGTCCGAAAATAAGAAGAATGCATACCTTTTTGCCATAAACAAGGGAAATTTCTTTATTTTTGTTCCAAAATAAGGGGAACTTTTGCCTTTTTGCCTCTAAATAAGTGGAATTTCTGTACTTTTCCCCCCCAAAAAAATTTCTGTCTTTTTTGCCCCAAAATAAGGAAAATTTCTGACTTATTACCCTGAAATAAGTGAAATTTCTGCAAATTTCCCTCAAAATAAGGGAAATTTCTGCCTTTTGCCCCAAAATATGGGAAATTCAGCATTTTACCTAAAAATAATGGAAATTTCTGATTTTTGCACCAAAATATGGAGAATTACTGCCTTTTTGCCCCAAGATAAAGGGAATTTCTGCATTTTTGCACAAATATTAGGGGAATTTCTGCAATTTTGCTTTAAAATACGGGTCATTTCAGTTTTTTTGCCCGAAATTAATTGGAATTTCTGCTTTTTTGTCCCGAAATAAGTGAAATTTCTTGAATTTTAGCCAAAAATTAGAGATTTCATCTTTTTGCCCAAAAGTAAAGGGAATTTCTGCCATTTTGCCATGAAATATTTGAAATTTCTTCAATTTTACCCCAAAATAATCGGAATTTCTGCCTTTTTGCCCCAAAATACGGGGAATTTCAACCTTATTACCTCAAAATAAGGGAAATTTCTGCCTTTTTGCCACAGAATACACGGAATTTCTGCCTTTTTGCCCCAAAATAAGGAAAATTTCTGCAATTTTGCCCCAAAATAAGGGGAATTTCTCCATTTTTGCCCCAAAATAAAGGAAATTTCAGCCTTTTTACCTGAAAATAATTGAAATTTCTGCAATTTTGCCCCATAACAAGGGAAATTTCTGTCTTTTTGTCCCCAAATATGGGGAATTTCAGCCTTTTTACCTCAAAATAATGGGAATTTCTGCTTTTTTGCCACAAAATATTAGAAATTTCTGCATTTTGCCCCAAATAAGGAAAATTTCTGCATTTTTTTCTCTGAAATAAGTGATATTTCTCCAATTTTGCCCCAAAATAAGTGGAATTTCTGAGTTTTGCCCAAAAATAAGGACAATTTCTGTCTTTTTGCCCCAACATATAGGGAATTTCTGCTTTTTTGCCCCACAATTAGGGGAATTTCTGCAATTTTGCTCCAAAATACAGGGAATTTCTGCCTTTTTGCCCGAAAATAAGGGGAATGCATAACTTTATGCCATATAAAAGGGAAATTTCTTCATATTTGCTCCAAAATAATGGGAATTTCTGCCTTTTTGCCTCTAAATAAGTGGAATTTCTGTCTTTTTCGCCTAAAACAAAGGGAATTTCTGTCTTTTTTGCCCCAAAATAAGGGAAATTTCTGACTTATTACCCTAAAATAAGTAAAATTTCTGCAATTTTGCCCCAAAATAAGGGAAATTTCTGCCCTTTTGCCCCCAAATAAAAAGAATTTCAGCCTTTTTACCTCAAAATAAGGGAAATTTCTGCATTTTTGCCACAAAATTTACAGAATTTTTGCCTTTTTGCCCCATAATAAGGAAAATTTCTTCAATTTTGCCCCAAAATAAGGTGAATTTCTCTTTTTTTGCCCCCAAATAAAGGAAATATCAGCCTTTTTACCTGAAAATAAGTGAAATTACTGCCATTTTGCCCCAAATAAGAAAAATTTCTGCAATTTTGCACCAAAATAAGGTAAATTTCTGCAATTTTGCCTCAAAATAAAGGAAATTTTTGGAATTTTGCCCCAAAATAAGGGGAATTTCTGATTTTTGCCTTAAAATAAAGGGAATTTCTGCCTTTTGCCCCAAAATTAGGGGAATTTCTGCAATTTTGCTCCAAAATTTGGGGAATATCTGCCTTTTTGCCCGAAAATAAAAGGAATGCATACCTTTTTGCAATAAAAAAGGGAAATTTCTTCATATTTGCTCCAAAATAAGGGGAATTTCTGCCTTTTTGCCTCTAAATAAGTGGAATTTCTGTCTTTGTCCCCCAAAACAAAGGGAATTTCTGACTTTTTTGCCCCAAAATAAGGGGAATTTCTGACATATTATTCTGAAATAAGTGAAATTTCTGCAATTTTGCCCCAAAATAAGGGGAATTTCTGCCTTTTGCCTCAAAATATGGGGAATTTCTGCATTTTGGCCCAAAATTAAGAAGAATGCATATCTTTTTTCCATAAAAAATGGAAATTTCTTCATTTTTGCTCCAAAATAAGGGGAATTTCTGCTTTTTTGCCTCTAAATAAGTTGAGTTTCTGTCTTTTTCTTCGAAAACATAGGGAATTTCTGTCTTTTTTGCCCCAAAATAAAGAAAATTTCTGACTTATTACCCCAAAATAATTGAAATTTCTGAAATTTTGACCAAAAATAAGGGAAATTTTTGCCTTTTTGCCCCCAAATAAGGGGAATTTTAGCCTTTTTACCTCAAAATAAGGGGAATTTTTGAATTTTGGCACAAAATATTAGAAATTTCTGCCTTTTTGCCACAAAATAAGGAAAATTTCTGCCTTTTTTCCCTGAAATAAGTGAAATTTCTGCAATTTTGCCCCAAAATAAGTGGAATTTCTGAATTTTGCCTCAAAATAAGGAGAATTTCTGCCTTTTTGCCCCACAATTAGTGAAATTTCTGAAATTTTGCCCTAAAATAATAGAAATTTCTGCAATTTTTCCTTATAATAAGGGAAATTTCTGCAATTTTGCCCCAAAATAAGGGGAATTTCTGTTTTTTACCCCACAATTAGGGAAATTTCTGCAATTTTGCCCCAAAATAAGGGGAATTTCTGCCTTTTTCCTCAAAATATGTGCAATTTCTGCCTTTTTGTCTGAAAATAAGAAGAATGCATACCTTTTTACCATAAAAAAGGGAAATTTCTTCATTTTTGCTCCATATAAGGAGAACTTTTGCCTTTTTTCCTCTAATTAAGTGGAATTTCTGTCTTATTCCCCCAAAACAAAGGGAATTTCTGTCTTTTTTGCCCCAAAACAAGAAAAATTTCTGACTTATTACGCTGAAATAAGTGAAATTTCTGCAAATTTGCCCCAAAATAAGGGAAATTTCTGCCTTTTGCCTCAAAATATAGGGAATTTCAACATTTTACCTCAAAATAAGGAAAATTTCTGATTTTTGCACCAAAATATAGAGAATTTCTGCCTTTGAACCAAAATAAAAGGAATTTCTGCATTTTTCCACCAATATTGGGGGAATTTCTGCAATTTTGCTTCAAAATACGGGTCATTTCTGCCTTTTTGAACGAAATTACTTGGAATTTCTACCTTTTTGTCTCGAAATAAGTGAAATTTCTTCAATTTTAGCCAAAAATTAGAAATTTCATCTTTTTGCCCCCAAAAAGGGGAATTTCTGCCATTTTGCCCTGAAATATTTGAAGTTTCTGCAATTTTACCCCAAAATAAGGGGAATTTCTGCCTTTTTGCTCCAAAATAAAAGGAATTTCAACCTTATTACCTCAAAATAAGAAAAATTTCTGCCTTTTTGCCACAAAATATACGGAATTTCTGCCTTTTTGCTACAAAATAAGGAAAATTTCTGCAATTTTGCCCTAATATAATGGGAATTTCTCTTTTTTGCCCCTAAATAAAGGAAATTTCAGCCTTTTTACCTGAAAATAAGTGAAATTTCTGCAATTTTGCCCCATTAAAAGAAATTTCTGTAATTTTGCCCCAAAATAAGGTAAATTCCTGCAATTTTTCCCCAAAATAAAAAAAATTTCTGGAATTTAGCCCCAAAATAAGGGTAATTTCTGATTTTTGCCCCAAAATAAAGGCAATTTCTGCATTTTGCCCCAAAATTAGGGGAATTTCTGAAATTTTGCTCCAAAATACGGGGAATTTCTGCCTTTTTGCCCGAAAATAAGGGGAATGCATACCTTTTTGCCATAAAAAAGTGAAATTTCTTCATTTTTGCTCCAAAATAAGGGGAATTTCTGCCTTTTTGCCTCTAAATAAGTGGAATTTCTGTCTTTTTCCCCCAAAACAAAGGGAATTTCTGTCTTTTTTGCCCCAAAATAAGGGGAATTTCTGACTTATTACCCTGAAATAAGTCAAATTTCTGCAATTTTGCCCCAAAATAAGGAAAATTTCTGCCTTTTTGCCCCCAAATAATAGGAATTACAGACTTTTAACCTCAAAATAAGGGGAATTTCTGCATTTTTGCCACAAAATATTAGGTATTTCTGCCTTTTTGCCCCAAAATAAGAAAAATTTCTGCCTTTTTTCCCTGAAACAAGTGAAATATCTGCAATTTAGCTCGAAAATAAGTGGAATTTCTGAGTTTTGCCCCAAAATAAGGAGAATTTCTGTCTTTTTGCCCCAACATATAGGGAATTTCTGCTTTTTTGCCCCACAATTAGGGGAATTTCTGCAATTTTGCTCCAAAATACGGGAAATTTCTGCATTTTTGCCCGAATATAAGGGTAATGCATATATTTTTGCCATATAAAAGGGAAATTTCTTCATTTTTGCTCCAAAATAAAAGGAATTTCTGCTTTTTTGCCCCCAAATAAGGGGAATTTCAGCCTTTTTACATCAAAATAAGGGGAATTTCTGCATTTTTGCCACAAAATTTATGGAATTTCTGCCTTTTTGCCCTATAATAATGAAAATTTCCTCAATTTTGACCCAAAATAAAGGGAATTTTTTCTTTTTTGCCCAAAAATAAAGGAAATTTCAGCCTTTTTACCTGAAAATAAGTGAAATTACTGTAATTTTGCCCGAAATAAGGGAAATTTCTGCAATTTTGCCCCAAAATAAGGTAAATTTCTTCAATTTTGCCCCAAAATAAAGGAAATTTCTGGAATTTTTCCCCAAAATAAGAGGAATTTCTGATTTTTGGCCCAAAATAAAGGGAATTTCTGCCTTTTGCCCCAAAATTAGGGGAATTTCTGCAATTTTGCTCTAAAATACGGGGAATTTCTGCCTTTATGCCCGAAAATAAAGGGAATGCATAACTTTTTGCCATAAAAAAGGGAAATTTCTTCATTTTTTGCTCCAAAATAAGGGGAATTTCTTCCTTTTTGCCTATAAATAAGTTTAATTTCTGTCTTTTTCCCCCAAAACAAAAGAAATTTCTGTCTTTTTTGCCCCAAAATAAGGGGAATTTCTGACTTATTACCCTGAAATAAGTAAAATTTCTGCAATTTTGCCCCAAAATAGGGGAAATTTCTGCCTTTTTGCCCCCAAATAAGGGGAATTTCAGCCTTTTTACCTCAAAATAAGGGGAATTTCTGCATTTTTGCCACAAAATATTAGGAATTTCTGCTTTTTTGCCACAAAATTAGGAAAATTTCTGCCTTTTTCCCTGAAATAAGTGAAATTTCTGCAACTTTGCCCAAAAATAAGTGGAATTTCTGAGTTTTGCCCCAAAATAAGGAGAATTTCTGTCTTTTTGCCCCAACATATAGGGAATTTCTGCCTTTTTGCCCAACAATTAGGAGAATTTCTGCAATTTCGCTCCAAAATACGGGGAATTTCTGCCTTTTTGCCCGAAAATAAGGGGAATGCATACCGTTTTTGCCATATAAAAGGGAAATTTCTTCATGTTTGCTCCAAAATAAGGGGAATTTCTGCATTTTTGCCTCTAAATAAGTGGAATTTCTGTCTTTTTCCCCAAAACAAAGGGAATTTCTGTCCTTTTTGCCCCAAAATAAGGAAAATTTCTGACTTATTACCCTGAAATAAGTGAAATTTCTGCAAATTTGCCCCAAAATAAGGGAAATTTCTGCCTTTTGCCCCAAAATATGGGGACTTTCAGCATTTTACCTCAAAATAAGGGAAATTTCTGATTTTTGCACCAAAATATGGAGAATTTCTGCTTTTTTGCCCCAAAATAAAGGGAATTTTTGCATTTTTGCACCAATATTAGAGGAATTTCTGCAATTTTGCTCCAAAATAAGGGTCACTTCTGCCTTTTTGCCCGAAATTAATTGGAATTTCTGCCTTTTTTCCCGAAATAAGTGAAATTTCTTCAATTTTAGCCAAAAATTAGGGATTTCATCTTTTTGCCTTAAAATAAGGGGGATTTCTGCCATTTTGCCCTGAAATATTTGAAATTTCTGCAATTTTACCCTAAAATAAGGGGAATTTCTGCCTTTTTGCCCCAAAATAAGAAGAATTTCAACCTTATTACCTCAAAATAAAGGAAATTTCTGCCTTTTTGCCACAAAATATACAGAATTTCTGCCTTTTTGCCCCAAAATAAGAAAAATTTCTGCAATTTTGTCCCAAAATAGGGGAATTTCTTCCTATTTGCCCCAAAATAAAGAAAATTTCAGCATTTTTACATGAAAATAAGTGAAATTTCTGCAATTTTGCCTCAAATAAGAGAAATTTCTGCAATTTTGCACCAAAATAAGGTAAATTTCTGCAATTTTGCCCCAAAATGAAAAAAATTTCTGGAATTTTGCCCCAAAATAATAGGAATTTCTGATTTTTTCCCCAAAATAAATGGAATTTCTGCCTTTTGCCCCAAAATTAGAGGAATTTCTGCAATTTTGCTCCAAAATACGGAAAATTTCTGCCTTTTTGCCCGAAAATAAGGAGAATGCATACCTTTTTGCCATATAAAAAGAAAATTTCTTCATTTTTACTCCAAAATAAGGGAATTTCTGCCTTTTTGCCTCTAAATAAGTGGAATTTCTGTCTTTTTCCCAAAAAACAAAAAGAATTTCTGTCTTTTTTCCCCAAAATAAGAGGAATTTCTGACTTATTACCCTGAAATAAGTGAAATTTCGGCAATTTTGCACCAAAATAAGGGAAATTTCTGCCTTTTTGCCCCCAAATAAGGGGAATTTCAGCCTTTTTACCTCAAAATAATGGGAATTTCTTCATTTTTGCCCCAAATATTAGGAATTTCTGCATTTTTGCCCCATAATAAAAAAAATTTCTGCAATTTTGCCCCAAAATAAGGGGAATTTCTCCTTTTTTGCCCCAAAATAAAGGAAATTTCAGCCTTTTTACCTGAAAATAAGTGAAATTACTGCAATTTTGCCCCAAATAAGGGAAATTTCTGCAATTTTGCCCTAAATAAAGGAAATTTCTGAAATTTTTGCCCAAAATAAGGGGAATTTCTGATTTTTGCCCCAAAATAAAAGGAATTTCTGCCTTTTGCCTCAAAATTAGGCGAATTTCTGCAATTTTGCTCCAAAATACGGGAAATTTCTGCCTTTTTGCCCTAAAATAAGGGGAATGCATATCTTTTTGCCATAAAAAAGTGAAATTTCTTTATTTTTGCTCCAAATAAGGGGAATTTCTGCATTTTTGCCTCTAAATAAGTGGAATTTCTGTGTATTTCCCCCAAAACAAATAGAATTTCTGACTTTTTTGCCCCAAATTAAAGGGAATTTCTAACTTATTACCCTGAAATAAGTGAAATTTCTGCAATTTTGCCCTAAAATAAAGGAAATTTCTGCCTTTTTGCCCCCAAATAAAGAAAATTTCAGCCTTTTTACCTCAAAATAAGGGGAATTTCTGCATTTTTGCCACAAAATATTAGGAATTTCTGCTTTTTTGCCACAAAATTAGGAAAATTTCTGCCTTTTTTCCCTGAAATAAGTGAAATTTCTGCAACTTTGCCCAAAAATAAGTGGAATTTCTGAGTTTTGCCCCAAAATAAGGAGAATTTCTGTCTTTTTGCCCCAACATATAGGGAATTTCTGCCTTTTTGCCCAACAATTAGGAGAATTTCTGCAATTTCGCTCCTAAATACGGGGAATTTCTGCCTTTTTGCCCGAAAATAAGGGGAATGCATACCGTTTTTGCCATATAAAAGGGAAATTTCTTCATGTTTGCTCCAAAATAAGGGGAATTTTTGCATTTTTGCCTCTAAATAAGTGGAATTTCTGTCTTTTTCCCCAAAACAAAGGGAATTTCTGTCTTTTTTGCCCCAAAATAAGGAAAATTTCTGACTTATTACCCTGAAATAAGTGAAATTTCTGCAAATTTGCCCCAAAATAAGGGAAATTTCTGCCTTTTGCCCCAAAATATGGGGACTTTCAGCATTTTACCTCAAAATAAGGGAAATTTCTGATTTTTGCACCAAAATATGGAGAATTTCTGCTTTTTTGCCCCATAATAAAGGGAATTTTTGCATTTTTGCACCAATATTAGAGGAATTTCTGCAATTTTGCTCCAAAATAAGGGTCACTTCTGCCTTTTTGCCCGAAATTAATTGGAATTTCTGCCTTTTTTCCCGAAATAAGTGAAATTTCTTCAATTTTAGCCAAAAATTAGGGATTTCATCTTTTTGCCTTAAAATAAGGGGGATTTCTGCCATTTTGCCCTGAAATATTTGAAATTTCTGCAATTTTACCCTAAAATAAGGGGAATTTCTGTCTTTTTGCCCCAAAATAAGGGGAATTTCAACCTTATTACCTCAAAATAAAGGAAATTTCTGCCTTTTTGCCACAAAATATACAGAATTTCTGCCTTTTTGCCCCAAAATAAGAAAAATTTCTGCAATTTTGTCCCAAAATAGGGGAATTTCTTCCTATTTGCCCCAAAATAAAGAAAATTTCAGCATTTTTACATGAAAATAAGTGAAATTTCTGCAATTTTGCCTCAAATAAGAGAAATTTCTGCAATTTTGCACCAAAATAAGGTAAATTTCTGCAATTTTGCCCCAAAATGAAAAAAAATTTCTGGAATTTTGCCCCAAAATAATAGGAATTTCTGATTTTTTCCCCAAAATAAATGGAATTTCTGCCTTTTGCCCCAAAATTAGAGGAATTTCTGCAATTTTGCTCCAAAATACGAGAAATTTCTGCCTTTTTGCCCGAAAATAAGGAGAATGCATACCTTTTTGCCATATAAAAAGAAAATTTCTTCATTTTTACTCCAAAATAAGGGAATTTCTGCCTTTTTGCCTCTAAATAAGTGGAATTTCTGTCTTTTTCCCAAAAAACAAAAAGAATTTCTGTCTTTTTTCCCCAAAATAAGAGGAATTTCTGACTTATTACCCTGAAATAAGTGAAATTTCGGCAATTTTGCACCAAAATAAGGGAAATTTCTGCCTTTTTGCCCCCAAATAAGGGGAATTTCAGCCTTTTTACCTCAAAATAACGGGAATTTCTTCATTTTTGCCCCAAATATTAGGAATTTCTGCATTTTTGCCCCATAATAAAAAAAATTTCTGCAATTTTGCCCCAAAATAAGGGGAATTTCTCCTTTTTTGCCCCAAAATAAAGGAAATTTCAGCCTTTTTACCTGAAAATAAGTGAAATTACTGCAATTTTGCCCCAAATAAGGGAAATTTCTGCAATTTTGCCCTAAATAAAGGAAATTTCTGAAATTTTTGCCCAAAATAAGGGGAATTTCTGATTTTTGCCCCAAAATAAAAGGAATTTCTGCCTTTTGCCTCAAAATTAGGCGAATTTCTGCAATTTTGCTCCAAAATACGGGAAATTTCTGCCTTTTTGCCCTAAAATAAGGGGAATGCATATCTTTTTGCCATAAAAAAGTGAAATTTCTTTATTTTTGCTCCAAATAAGGGGAATTTCTGCATTTTTGCCTCTAAATAAGTGGAATTTCTGTGTATTTCCCCCAAAACAAATGGAATTTCTGACTTTTTTGCCCCAAAATAAAGGGAATTTCTAACTTATTACCCTGAAATAAGTGAAATTTCTGCAATTTTGCCCTAAAATAAAGGAAATTTCTGCCTTTTTGCCCCCAAATAAAGAAAATTTCAGCCTTTTTACCTCAAAATAAGGGGAATTTCTGCATTTTTGCCACAAAATATTAGGAATTTCTGCCTTTTTGCCCCATAATAAGGAAAATTTCTGCAATTTAGCCCCAAAGTAAAAGGAATTTCTCTTTTTTTGACCCAAAATAAAGGAAATTTCAGCCTTTTTACCTGAAAATAAGTGAAATTACAGCAATTTTTCCCCAAATAAGGGAAATTTCTGCAATTTTGCCCCAAAATAAGATAAATTTCTGTAATTTTGGCCCAAAATAAAGGAAATTTTTGGAATTTTGCCCCAAAATAAGGGGTATTTCTGATTTTTGCCCCAAAATAAAGGGTATTTCTGACTTTTTCCCCAAAATTAGGGGAATGTCTGCAATTTTGCTCCAAAATGCGGTGAAATTTTGCCTTTGTGCCCGAAAATAAGGGGAATCCATACCTTTTTGCCTTAAAAAAGTGAAATTTCTTCATTTTTGCTCAAAAATAAGGGAAATTTCTGCCTTTTTGCCTCTAAATAAGTGGAATTTCTGTCTTTTTCCCCCAAAACAAAGGGAATTTCTGACTTTTTTGCCTCAAAATAAGGGGAATTTCTGACTCATTACCCTGAAATAAGTGAAATTTCTGCAATTTTGCCCCAACATAAAAGAAATTCTGCCTTTTTGCCCCCAAATAAGGGGAATTTCAGCCTTTATACCTCAAAATAAGGGGAATTTCTGCATTTTTGCCACAAAATATTAGGAATTTCTGCTTTTCTGCCCCAAAATAAAGAAAATTTCTGCCTTTTTTCTCTGAAATAATGAAATTTCTGCAATTTTGCCCCAAAATAATTGAAATTTCTGCAATTTTTCCCCAAAATAATGGAAATTTCTGGAATTTTGCCCCAAAATAAGTGGAATTTCTGACGTTTGCCCCAGAATAAGGAGAACTTCTGTCTTTTTGCCCCAAAATATAGGGAATTTCTGCCTTTTTGCCCCACAATTAGGGAAATTTCTGCAATTTTGCTCCAAAATATGAAGAATTTCTGCCTTTTTTCTCGAAAATAATAGGAATTTCTGTTTTTTGCCCCCAAATAAGGCAAATTTCTGTAATTTTGCCCTAAAATAAGGGGACTTTTTGCGTTTTGTCCCAAAATAAGGAGAATTCCTGTCTTTTTGCCCCAAAATAAAGAAAATTACTGTATTTTTTACCCAAAAATTAGGTGAATTTCTTCAATTTTGCTCCAAAATACTGGGATTTTCTGACTTTTTTGCCGAAAATAAGGGGAATTTCTGCCATTTTGCCGCGAAATAAGTGAAATTTCTGCAGTTTTCCCCAAAATAAGGGGAATTTCTGCCTTTTTGCCCCAAAATTAGGGGAATTTCTGCAATTTTGCTCCAAAATACGGGGAATTTCTGCGTTTTGGCTTTATAATAAAAGCATTGTATTACTTTTTGCAATAAAAAAGGGAAATTTCTTCATTTTTGCCCGAAAATAAGGGGATTTTCTGCCTTTTTGACTCAAAATAAGTGCAATTTCTGACTTTTCCCCAAAAATAAATGAAATTTCTCTTTCTTTGCCCCAAAATAAGGGGAATTTCTGACTTTTTGCCCTGAAATAAATGAAATTTCTGCAATTTTACCCGAAAATAAGGGAAATTTGTGCCTTTTTGCCCAAAATAAGGGGAATATCTGCCTTTTGCCCCAAAATATTGGGAATTTCAGCATTTTACCTCAAAATAAGGGGAATTTCAGCCTTTTTGAACCAAAATATGGGAAATTTCTGCCTTTTTGCCCCAAAATAGAGGGAATTTCTGCATTTTTGCACCAATATTAGGAGAATTTCTGCAATTTTGCTCCAAAATACGGGTCATTTCTGCCTTTATGCCCGAAATTAAGTGGAATTTCTGCTTTTTTGTCCCGAAATAAGTGAAATTTCTTCAATTTTAGCCAAAAATTAGGGATTTCATCTTTTTGCCCCAAAATAAGGGGAATTTCTGCCATTTTGCTACAAAATACGGGGAATTTCTGCTTTTTTGCCCGAAAATAAGGGGAATGCATACCTTTTTGCCCTATAAAAAAGAAATTTCTTCATTTTTGCTCAACAATAAGGGGAATTTCTGCTTTTGCCTCTAAATAAGTGGAATTTCTGTCTTTTTCCCCCAAAACAAAGGGAATTTCTGTCTTTTTTGCCCCAAAATAAGGGGAATTTCTGAAGTATTACCCTGAAATATGTGAAGTTTCTGCAATTTTGCCCCAACATAAGGGAAATTTCTGCCTTTTTGTCCCGAAATAATGGGAATTTCAGCCCTTTTACCTCAAAATAAGGGGAATTTCTGCATTTTTGCCTCACAATTAGGGGAATTTCTGCAATTTTATTCCTAAATACAGGGAATATCTGCCTTTTTGCCCGAAAATAAGGGGAATGCATACCTTTTTGCCATAAAAAAGGGAAATTTCTTCATTTTTGCCCCAATGTAAGGGGAATTTCTTTTTTTTGCCCCCAAATAAGGGAAATTTCTGCAATTTTGCCCTAAAATAAAGGGAATTTCTTCCTTTTGCCGCAAAATAAAAAAAAAATCTGCTTTTTTGCCCCAAAATAAAGAAAATTACTGTATTTTTCACCCCAAAATTAGGTGAATTTCTTCAATTTTGCTCCAAAATACGGGTATTTTCTGCCTTTTTCACTGAAAATAAGGGGAATTTCTGCATTTTGCCGCGAAATAAGTGAAATTTCTGCAGTTTTACCCGAAAATAAGGGGAATTTCTGCCTTTTTGCCACAAATTTAGGGTAATTTCTGCAATTTTGCTCCAAAATACGGGGAATTTCTTCATTTGTGCCCAAAAATAAAAGTAATGTATACCATTTGCCATAAAAAAGGGAAATTTCTTCATTTTTTCCCCAAAATAAGGGGATTTTCCGCCTTTTTGACTTAAAATAAGTGCAATTTCTGCCTTTTCCCCAAAAATAAATGAAATTTCTGTCTTCTTGCCCCAAAATAAGGGGAATTTCTGACTTTTTGCCCGAAAAATAGGGGAATTTCAGCCTATTTACCTCAAAATAAGAGGAATTTCTGTTTTTTTACCCCAAAATATGGGGAATTTCTGCCTTTTTGCCCCAAAATAAAAAAATTTTTGCCTTTTTTTCTGAAATAAGTGAAATTTCTGCAATTTTGCCCCAAAATAAGGGAAATTTCTGCAATTTTGCCCCAATGTAAAGAAAATTTCTGCAATTTTGCCCCAAAATAAGGGGAATTTCTGAATTCTTGCTTCCGAAAAAAGGAGATTTTCTGTGTTTTTGCCCCAAAATGAGGAAATTTCTGACTTTTTGCCCGAAAATTATGAGAATTTCTGAAATTTTGCTTCAAAATAAAGGGAATTTCTGTCTTTTAGCCCCAAAATAAAAGGAATTTCTGCATTTTCCCCCAATATTTGGGGAATTTCTGCATTTTCCCCCAATATTTGGGGAATTTCTGCATTTTACCTCTAAATAAGAGGAATTTCTGCATTTTACCCCAAAATAAGAAGAATTTCTGCATTTTGCCACAAAATATGGGGAATTTCTGCCTTTTTGTTCCAAAATAAGGAAAATTTCTTCAATTTTGTACCATAACAAAAGAAATTTCTGCTTTTTGCCCCAAAATAAGTGGAATTTCTGAATTTTTGCCCTGAAACAAATGAAATTTCTGCAATTTTGCCCGAAAATAAGGGAAATTTGTGCCTTTTTGCCCAAAATAAGGGGAATTTCTGCCTTTTGCCCCAAAATATGGGGAATTTCAGCATTTTACCACAAAATAAGGGGAATTTCAGCATTTTTGAACCAAATTATGGGAAATTTCTGCCTTTTTGCCCCAAAATAAAGGGAATTTCTGCATTTTGCACCAATATTAGGGGAATTTCTGCAATTTTGCTCCAAAATACGGGTCATTTCTGCCTTTATGCCCGAAATTAAGTGGAATTTCTGCCTTTTGTCCCGAAATAAGTAAAATTTCTTCAATTTTAGCCAAAAATTAGGGATTTCATCTTTTTGCCCCAAAATAAGGAGAATTTCTGCCATTTTGCTCCAAAATACGGGGAATTTCTGCGTTTTTGCCCGAAAATAAGGGGAATGCATACCTTTTTGCCCTATAAAAAAAAATTTCTTCATTTTTGCTCAACAATAATGGGAATTTCTGCCTTTTTGCCTCTAAATAAGTGGAATTTCTGTCTTTTTCCCCCAAAACAAAGGGAATTTCTGTCTTTTTGCCCCAAAATCAGGGGAATTTCTGACTTATTACCCTGAAATAAGTGAAATTTCTGCAATTTTGCCCAAACATAAGGGAAATTTCTCTGTTTTTGCCCCCAAATAAGGGGAATTTCAGCCTTTTTACGTCAAAATAAGGGGAATTTCTGCATTTTTGCCACAAAATATTAGGAATTTCTGCCTTTTTGCCCCAAAATAAGGAAAATTTCTGACTTTTTTCCCTGAAATAAGTGAAATTTCTGCAATTTTGCCCCAAAATAAGTGAAATTTCTGCAATTTTGCCCCAAAATAAGGGAAATTTCTGGAATTTTGCCCAAAATAAGTGGAATTTCTGAGGTTTTCCCCAAAATAAAAAGAATCTCTGTATCTTTGCCCCAACATATAGGGAATTTCTGCCTTTTTGCCGCACAATTAGGGGAATTTCTGCAATTTTGATCCAAAATACAGGGAATTTATGCCTTTTTGCCCAAAAATAAGGGGAATGCATACCTTTTTGCCATAAAAAAGGGAAATTTCTTCATTTTTGCCCCAAAGTAAGGGGAATTTCTGTTTTTTGCCCCGAAATAAGGGAAATTTCTGCAATTTTGCCCTAAAATAAAGGGAATTTCTGCCTTTTTCCCCAAAATAAGGAGAATTTCTGCTTTTTTGCCCCAAAATAAAGAAAATTACTGTATTTTTTACCACAAAATTAGGTGAATTTCTTCAATTTTGCTCCAAAATACGGGGATTTTCTGCCTTTTTCGCTGAAAATAAGGGGAATTTCTGCATTTTGTTGCGAAATAAGTGAAATTTCTGCAGTTTTACCCCAAAATAAGGGGAATTTCTGACTTTTTGCCACATAATTAGGGAAATTTCTGCCTTTTTGCCCGAAAATAAAAAAAATGTATACCTTTTTGCCATAAAAAAGGAAAATTTCTTCATTTTTGCCCGAAAATGAGTGGATTTTCCGCTTTTTTGACTCAAAATAAGTGCAATTTCTGCCTTTTCCCCAAAAATAAATGAAATTTCTGTCTTTTTGCCCAAAAAAGGGGAATTTCTGACTTTTTGCCCAAAAATAAGGGGAATTTCAGCCTATTTACCTCAAAATAAGGGGAATTTCTGCCTTTGTGCCCCAAAATATGGGGAATTTCTGCCTTTTTGCCCCAAAATAAGAAAAATTTCGGCAATTTTGTACCAAAATAAAAGAAATGTCTGTCTTTTTGCCCCAAAATAAGAAAATTTATGCCTTTTTTCTGAAATAAGTGAAATTTCTGCAATTTTGCTCCAAAATAAGGGAAATTTCTGCAATTTTGCCCAAATGTAAAGGAAATTTCTGCAATTTTGCCCCAAAATAAGGGGAATTTCTGACTTTTTGCTTCCGAAAAAAGGAGATTTTCTGTCTTTTTGCCCCAAAATAAAGAGAATTTCTGCCTTTTTGCCCGAAAATTATGAGAATTTTTGCAATTTTGCTTCAAAATACAGGGAATTTCTGCCTTTTAGCCCCAAAATAAAGAAAATTTCTGCATTTTCCACCAATATTTGAGGAATTTCTGCATTTTACCTCTAAATAATAAAATTTCTGCATTTTACCTCAAAATAAGAAGAATTTCTGCCTTTTGCCCCAAAATATGGGGAATTTCTGCCTTTTTGTTCCAAACTAAGGAAAATTTCTTCAATTTTTTACTATAATAAAAGAAATTTCTGCTTTTTGCCCCAAAATAAGGGGAATTTCTGACTTTTTGCCCTGAAATAAATGAAATTTCTGCAATTTTGCCCGAAAATAAGGGAAATTTGTGCCTTTTTGCCCCAAAATAGAGGGAATTTCTGTCTTTTGCCCCAAAATATGGGGAATTTTTGCCTTTTTGTCCGAAAATAAGAAGAATGCATAACTTTTTGCCATAAAAAAGAAATTTCTTCATTTTTGCTCCAAAATAAGGGGAATTTCTGCTTTTTTGCCTCTAAATAAGTGGAATTTCTGTCTTTTGCCCCCAAAACAAAGGGAATTTCTGTCTTTTTTGCCCCAAAATAAGGAAAATTTCTGACTTATTATTCTGAAATAAGTGAAATTTCTGCAATTTTGCCCCAATATAAGGGAAATTTCTGCCTTTTTGCCCCCAAATAAGAGGAATTTCAGCCTTTTTACCTCAAAATAAGGGGAATTTCTGCATTTTTCCCACAAAATTTACGGAATTTCTGCCTTTTTGCCCCATGATAAGGAAAATTTCTGCAATTTTGCCCCAAATTAAAGGAAATTTTTGAATTTTGCCCCTAAATAAGGGGAATTTCTGATTTTTGCCACAAAATAAAGAGAATTTCTGCCTTTACCCCAAAATTACAAAAATTTCTGCAATTTTGCTCCAAAATACGGGGAATTTCTGCATTTTTGCCACAAAATATTAGAAATTTCTGCCTTTCCCCCAAAATAAGGAAAATTTCTGCCTTTTTTCCCTGAAATAAGTGAAATTTCTGCAATTTTGCCCCAAAATAAGTGGAATTTCTGAGTTTTGCCCCAAAATAAGGAGAATTTCTGTCGTTTTGCCCCAACATATAGGGAATTTCTGCCTTTTGGCCCCACAATTAGGGAAATTTCTGCAATTTTGCTCCAAAATACGGGGAATTTCTGCCTTTTTGCCCGAAAATAAGGGGAATGCATACCTTTTTGCCATATAAAAGGGAAATTTCTATATTTTTGCTCGAAAATAAGGGGAATTTCTACTTTTTTGCCTCTAAATAAGTGGATTATCTGTCTTTTTCCCCCCCAAAAAAGGGAATTTTTTTCTTTTTTGCCACAAAATAAGGGAAATTTCTAACTTATTACTCTGAATTAAGTGTAATTTTTGCAATTTTGCCTCAAAATAAAAGAAATTTTTTCCTTTCTGCCCCCAAATAAGGGGAATTTCAGTATTTTTACCTCAAAATAAGGGGAATTTCAGCATTTTTGCCACAAAATATACGGAATTTCTGCCTTTTTGCCCCATAATAAGGAAAATTTCTGCAATTTTGCTCCAAAATAAGTGGAATTTCTGAGTTTTGCCCCAAAATAAGGAGAATTTCTGTCTTTTTGCCCCAACATATAGGGAATTTCTGCCTTTTGGCCCCACAATTAGGGGAATTTCTGCAATTTTGCTCCAAAATACGGGGAATTTCTGCCTTTTTGCCCGAAAATAAGGGGAATGCATATCTTTTTGCCATATAAAAGGGAAATTTCTTCATTTTTGCTCCAAAATAAGGGGAATTTCTACATTTTTGCCTCTAAATAAGTGGAATATCTGTCTTTTTCCCCCAAACCAAAGGGAATTTCTTTTTTTTTTTGCCCCAAAATAAGGGAAATTTCTAACTTATTACTCTGAAACAAGTGTAATTTCTGCAATTTTGCCTCAAAATAAGGGAAATTTCTCCCTTTTTGCCCCCAAATAAGGGGAATTTCAGTCGTTTTACCTCAAAATAGGGGGAATTACAGCATTTTTGCCACAAAATATATGGAATTTCTGCCTTTTTGCCCCATAATAAGAAAAATTTCTGCAATTTTGCCCCAAAATAAGGGGAATTTCTCCTTTTTTGCCCAAAAATAAAGGAAATTTCAGCTTTTTTTACCTGAAAATGAGTGAAATTACTTCAATTTTGCCCCAAATAAAAGAAATTTCTGCAATTTTGCCCTAAAATAAGGTAAATTTCTGCAATTTTGCCCACAAAAAAGGAAATTTCTGGAATTTTGCCCCAAAATAAAGGGAATTTCTGATTTTTGCCCCAAAATAAAAAGAATTTCTGCCTTTTGCCCCAAAATTAGGGGAATTTCTGCAATTTTTCTCCAAAATACGAGGAATTTTTGCCTTTTCGCCCGAAAATAAGGGGAATGAATACCATTTTGCCATAAAAAAGTGAAATTTCTTTATTTTTGCTCCAAAATAAGGGGAATTTCTGCCGTTTTGCCTCTAAATAACTGGAATTTCTGTCTTTTTTTTCCCCAAAACAAATGGAATTTCTGACATTTTTGCCCCAAAATAAAGGCAATTTCTGACTTATTACCCTGAAATAAGTGAAATTTCTGCAATTTTGCCGCAAAATATGGGAAATTTCTTCTTTTTTGCCAACAAATAAGGAGAATTTCAGCCTTTTTACCGCAAAATAGGGGAATTTCTGCATTTTTGCCACAAAATATTAGGAATTTCTGCGTTTTTGCCTTAAAATAAGGAAAATTTCTGCCTTTTTTCCCTGAAATAAGTGAAATTTCTGCAATTTTGCCCCAAAATAAGGGAAATTTCTGAAATTTTGCCCCAAAATAAAGGAAATTTCTGAAATTTTGCCCCAACATAAGGGAAATTTCTGCAATTTTGCCCCAACATAAGGGAAATTTCTGCCTTTTTGCCCCCAAATAAGGGAAATTTCAGGCTTTTTACCTCAAAATAAGGGGAATTTCTGCATTTTTGCCACAAAATATTAGGAATTTCTGCCTTTTGGCCCCAAAATAAGGAAAATTTCTGCAATTTTGCCCCAAAATAATGGGAATTTCTCTTTTTTGCCCCAAAATAAAGGAAATTTCAGGCTTTTTACCTGAAAATAATTAAAATTACTGCAATTTTGCCCCAAATAAGGGAAATTTCTGCAATTTTGCCCCAAAATAAGGTAAATATCTGCAATTTTGCCACAAAATAAAGAAAATTTCTGGAATTTTGACCCAAAATAAAGGGAATTTCTGATTTTTGCCCCAAATAAATGGAATTTCTGCATTTTGCCCCAAAATTAGAAGAATTTCTGCAATTTTGCTCCAAAATACGGGGAATTTTTGCATTTTTGCCCGAAAATAAGGGGAATGCATATTTTCTTATTGCCATAAAAAAGTGAAATTTCTTTATTTTTGCTCCAAAATAAGGGGAATTTCTGCATTTAGCCTCTAAATAAGTGGAATTTCTGTCTTTTTCCCCCCCAAAAAAGGGAATTTCTGACTTTTTTGCCCCAAAATAAAGGGAATTTCTGATCTATTACCCTTAAATAAGTAAAATTTCTGGTTTTGCCCCAAAATAAAAAAATATTTCTGATTTTTTGCCGCCAAATAAGGGGAATTTCAGCCTTTTTACCTCAAAATAAGAAGAATTTCTGCCTTTTTGCCCCAAAATAAGGAAAATTTCTGCCTTTTTCCCTGAAATAAGTGAAATTTCTGCAATTTTGCCACAAAATACGTGAAATTTCTTCAATTTTGCCCCAAAATAAGGGAAATTCCTGGAATTTTGCCACAAAATATAGGAAATTTCTGCTTTTTCCCCCAAATAAGGGGAATTTGAGCCTTTTTACCTCAAAATAAGAGGAATTTCTGCCTATTTGCCCCAACATAAGGAAAATTTCTGCCTTTTTTCTCTGAAATAAGTGAAATTTCTGCATTTTGCGCCAAAATAAGTGAAATTACTGCAATTTTGCCCCAAAATAAGGGAAATTTCTGACTTTTTGCCCCCTAATAAAAAAAATTTCAGCCTTTTAACCTAAAAGTAAGGGGAATTTCTGCATTTTTGCAACAAAATATTAGGAATTTGTGCCTTTTTGCCCCAAAATAAGGAAAATTTCTGTCTTTTTTCCCTAAAATAAGTGAAATTTCTGCAATTTTGCCCCAACATAAGGGAAATTTCTGCCTTTTTGCCCCCAAATAAAAGAAATTTCAGCCTTTTTACCTCAAAATAAGGGGAATTTCTGCATTTTTGTCACAAAATATTAGGAATTTCTGCCTTTTTGCCTCAAAATAAGGAAAATTTCTGCCTTTTTTCCCTGAAATAAGTGAAAATTGTGCAATTTTGCCCCAAAATTAGTGGAATTTCTCAGTTTTGCCCTAAAATAAGGAGAATTTCAGTCTTTTTGCCCCAACATATAGGGAATTTCTGACTTTTTGCCCCAAAATTAGGGGAATTTCTGCAATTTTGCTCCAAAATACGGGGAATTTCTGCCTTTTTGCCCGAAAATAAGGGGAATGCATACCTTTTTGCCATATAAAAGGGAAATTTCTTCATTTTTGCTCCAAAATAAGGTGAATTTCTGCTTTTTTGCCTCTAAATAAATGGAATTTCTGTCTTTTTCCCCCAATCAAAGGGAATTTCTGTCTTTTTTGCCCCAAAATAATTGGAATTTCTGACTTATTACCCTGAAATAAGTGAAATTTTGCAATTTGGCCCCAAAATAAGGGAAATTTCTGCATTTTTGCCCCCAAGTAAGGGGAATTTCAGCCTTTTTACCTCAAAATAAGGGGATTTTCTGAATTTTTACCTCAAAATATACGGCATTTCTGCCTTTTTGCCCCATAATAAGGAAAATTTCTGCAATTTTGCCCCAAAATAATGGGAATTTCTCTTTTTTTGCCCCAAAATAACGGAAATTTCAGCCTTTTTACTTGAAAATAAGTAAAATTACTGCAATTTTGCCCCAAATAAGGGAAATTTCTGCAATTTTGCCCCAAAATAAGGTAAATATCTGCAATTTTGCCACAAAATAAAGGAAATTTCTGGAATTTTGACCAAAAATAAAGGGAATTTCTGATTTTTGCCCTAAATAAATGGAATTTTTGCCTTTTGCCCCAAAATTAGAAGAATTTCTGCAATTTTGTTCAAAAATACGGGGAATTTTTGCATTTTTGCCCGAAAATAAGGGGAATGCATATCTTATTGCCATAAAAAAGTGAAATTTCTTTATTTTTGCTCCAAAATAAGGGGAATTTCTGAATTTATCCTCTAAATAAGTGGAATTTCTGTCTTTTTCCCCAAAAAAAAGGGAATTTCTGACTTTTTTGCCCCAAAATAAAGGGAATTTCTGACCTATTACCCTAAAATAAGTAAAATTTATGGTTTTGCCCCAAAATAAAAAAATATTTCTGATTTTTTGCCGCCAAATAAGGGGAATTTCAGCCTTTTTACCTCAAAATAAGAAGAATTTCTGCCTTTTTGCCCCTAATTAAGGAAAATTTCTGCCTTTTTCCCTGAAATAAGTGAAATTTCTGCAATTTGCCCAAAAATACGTGAAATTTCTTCAATTTTGCCCCAAAATAAGGGAAATTCCTGGAATTTTGCCACAAAATATAGGAAATTTCTGCGTTTTCCCTCAAATAATGGGAATTTGAGCCTTTTTACCTCAAAATAAGGGGAATTTCTGCCTATTTGCCCCAACATAAGAAAAATTTCTGCCTTTTTTCTCTGAAATAAGTGAAATTTCTGCATTTTGCGCCAAAATAAGTGAAATTACTGCAATTTTGCCCCAAAATAAGGGAAATTTCTGACTTTTTGCCCCCTAATAAGGAAAATTTCAGCCTTTTAACCTAAAAGTAAGAGGAATTTCTGCATTTTTGCAACAAAATATTAGAAATTTGTGCCTTTTTGCCCCAAAATATGGAAATTTTCTGTCTTTTTTCCCTGAAATAAGTGAAATTTCTGCAATTTTGCCCCAACATAAGGGAAATTTCTGCCTTTTTGCCCCCAAATAAGGGAAATTTCAGCCTCTTTACCTCAAAATAAGGGGAATTTCTGCATTTTTGCCACAAAATATTAGGAATTTCTGCCTTTTTGCCCCAAAATAAGGAAAATTTCTGCCTTTTTTCTCTAAAATAAGTGAAATTTCTGCAATTTTGAAACAAAATAAGTGGTATTTCTGAGTTTTGCCCCAAAATAAGGAGAATTTCTGTCTCTATGGCCCTAATATATAGGGAATTTCTCCCTTTTTGCCCCACAATTAGGGGAATTTCTGCAATTTTGCTCCAAAATATGGTGAATTTCTGACTTTTTGCCCGAAAATAAGGGGAATGCATACCTTTTTGCCATAAAAAAGTGAAATTTCTTCATTTTTGCTCCAAAATAAGGGGAATTTCTGCTATTTTGCCTCTAAATAAGTGGAATTTCTGTCTTTTTCCCCCAATCAAAGGGAATTTCTGTCTTTTTTGCCCCAAAATAATTGGAATTTCTGAATTATTACCCTGAAATAAGTGAAATTTTGCAATTTGGCCCCAAAATAAGGGAAATTTCTGCATTTTTGCCCCCAATTAAGGGGAATTCCAGCCTTTTTACCTCAAAATAAGGGGATTTTCTGAATTTTTACCTCAAAATATACGGAATTTCTGCATTTTTGCCCCATAATAAGGAAAATTTCTGCAATTTTGCCCCAAAATAAGGGGAATTTCTCTTTTTTTGCCCCAAAATAAAGGAAATTTCAGCCTTTTTACCTGAAAGTAAGTAAAATTACTGCAATTTTGCCCCAAATAAGGGAAATTTCTGCAATTTTGCCCCAAAATAAGGTAAATATCTGCAATTTTGCCACAAAATAAAGGAAATTTCTGGAATTTTGACCCAAAATAAAGGGAATTTCTGATTTTTGCCCCAAATAAATGGAATTTCTGCCTTTTGCCCCAAAATTAGAAGAATTTCTGCAATTTTGCTCCAAAATACGAGGAATTTTTGCATTTTTGCCCGAAAATAAGGAAAATGCATATCTTATTGCCATTAAAAAGTGAAATTTCTTTATTTTTGCTCCAAAATAAGGGGAATTTCTGCATTTATCCTCTAAATAAGTGGAATTTCTGTCTTTTTTCCCCCAAAAAAGGGAATTTCTGGCTTTTTTGCCCCAAAATAAAGGGAATTTCTGACCTATTACCCTGAAATAAGTAAAATTTCTGGTTTTGCCCCAAAATAAAAAAAATATTTCTGCCATTTTGCCGCCAAATAAGGGGAATTTCAGCCTTTTTACCTCAAAATAAGAAGAATTTCTGCCTTTTTGCCCCAAAATAAGAACAATTTCTGCCTTTTTCCCTGAAATAAGTGAAATTTCTGCAATTTTGCCCCAAAATACGTGAAATTTCTTCAATTTTGCCCCAAAATAAGGGAAATTCCTGGAATTTTGCCACAAAATATAGGAAATTTCTGCTTTTTCCCCCAAATAAGGGGAATTTGAGCCTTTTTACCTCAAAATAAGAGGAATTTCTGCCTATTTGCCCCAACATAAGGAAAATTTCTGCCTTTTTTCTCTGAAATAAGTGAAATTTCTGCATTTTGCGCCAAAATAAGTGAAATTACTGCAATTTTGCCCCAAAATAAGGGAAATTTCTGACTTTTTGCCCCCTAATAAAAAAAATTTCAGCCTTTTAACCTAAAAGTAAGGGGAATTTCTGCATTTTTGCAACAAAATATGAGGAATTTGTGCCTTTTTGCCCCAAAATAAGGAAAATTTCTGTCTTTTTTCCCTAAAATAAGTGAAATTTCTGCAATTTTGCCCCAACATAAGGGAAATTTCTGCCTTTTTGCCCCCAAATAAGGGAAATTTCAGCCTTTTTACCTCAAAATAAAGAGAATTTCTGCATTTTTTGCCACAAAATATTAGGAATTTCTGCCTTTTTGCCTCAAAATAAGGAAAATTTCTGCCTTTTTTCCCTGAAATAAGTGAAAATTGTGCAATTTTGCCCCAAAATTAGTGGAATTTCTCAGTTTTGCCCTAAAATAAGGAGAATTTCAGTCTTTTTGCCCCAACATATAGGGAATTTCTGACTTTTTGCCCCAAAATTAGAGGAATTTCTGCAATTATGCTCCAAAATACGGGGAATTTCTGCCTTTTTGCCCGAAAATAAGGGGAATGCATACCTTTTTGCCATATAAAAGGGAAATTTCTTCATTTTTGCTCCAAAATAAGGTGAATTTCTGCTTTTTTGCCTCTAAATAAATGGAATTTCTGTCTTTTTCCCCCAATCAAAGGGAATTTCTGTCTTTTTTGCCCCAAAATAATGGGAATTTCTCTTTTTTTGCCCCAAAATAACGGAAATTTCAGCCTTTTTACTTGAAAATAAGTAAAATTACTGCAATTTTGCCCCAAATAAGGGAAATTTCTGCAATTTTGCCCCAAAATAAGGTAAATATCTGCAATTTTGCCACAAAATAAAGGAAATTTCTGGAATTTTGACCAAAAATAAAGGGAATTTCTGATTTTTGCCCTAAATAAATGGAATTTTTGCCTTTTGCCCCAAAATTAGAAGAATTTCTGCAATTTTGTTCAAAAATACGGGGAATTTTTGCATTTTTGCCCGAAAATAAGGGGAATGCATATCTTATTGCCATAAAAAAGTGAAATTTCTTTATTTTTGCTCCAAAATAAGGGGAATTTCTGAATTTATCCTCTAAATAAGTGGAATTTCTGTCTTTTTCCCCAAAAAAAAGGGAATTTCTGACTTTTTTGCCCCAAAATAAAGGGAATTTCTGACCTATTACCCTAAAATAAGTAAAATTTCTGGTTTTGCCCCAAAATAAAAAAATATTTCTGCCTTTTTGCCGCCAAATAAGGGGAATTTCAGCCTTTTTACCTCAAAATAAGAAGAATTTCTGCCTTTTTGCCCCAAAATAAGGAAAATTTCTGCCTTTTTCCCTGAAATAAGTGAAATTTCTGCAATTTTGCCCCAAAATACGTGAAATTTCTTCAATTTTGCCCCAAAATAAGGGAAATTCCTGGACTTTTGCCACAAAATATAGGAAATTTCTGCTTTTTCCCCCAAATAAGGGGAATTTGAGCCTTTTTACCTCAAAATAAGGGGAATTTCTGCCTATTTGCCCCAACATAATGAAAATTTCTGCCTTTTTTCTCTGAAATAAGTGAAATTTCTGCATTTTCGCCAAAATAAGTGAAATTACTGCAATTTTGCCCCAAAATAAGGGAAATTTCTGACTTTTTGCCCCCTAATAAAAAAAATTTCAGCCTTTTAACCTAAAAGTAAGGGGAATTTCTGCATTTTTGCAACAAAATATCAGAAATTTGTGCCTTTTTGCCCCAAAATAAGAAAAATTTCTGTCTTTTTTCCCTGAAATAAGTGAAATTTCTGCAATTTTGCCCCAACATAAGGGAAATTTCTGCCTTTTTGCCCCAAATAAGGAAAATTTCAGCCTTTTTACCTCAAAATAAGGGGAATTTCTGCATTTTTGCCACAAAATATTAGGAATTTCTGCCTTTTTGCCCCAAAATAAGGAAAATTTCTGCCTTTTTTCCCTGAAATAAGTGAAATTTCTGCAATTTTGAAACAAAATAAGTGGTATTTCTGAGTTTTGCCCCAAAATAAGGAGAATTTCTGTCTTATGGCCCTAATATATAGGGAATTTCTCCCTTTTTGGCCCACAATTAGGGGAATTTCTGCAATTTTGCTCCAAAATATGGTGAATTTCTGACTTTTTGCCCGAAAATAAGGGGAATGCATACCTTTATGCCATAAAAAAGTGAAATTTCTTCATTTTTGCTCCAAAATAAGGGGAATTTCTGCTTTTTTGCCTCTAAATAAGTGGAATTTCTGTCTTTTTCCCCCAAACAAAGGGAATTTCTGTCTTTTTTGCCCCAAAATAATTGGAATTTCTGAATTATTACCCTGAAATAAGTAAAATTTTGCAATTTGGCCCCAAAATAAGGGAAATTTCTGCATTTTTGCCCCAAATTTCTGACCTATTACCCTAAAATAAGTAAAATTTCTGGTTTTGCCCCAAAATAAAAAAATATTTCTGCCTTTTTGCCGCCAAATAAGGGGAATTTCAGCCTTTTTACCTCAAAATAAGGGAAATTTCTCCTTTTTTCCCCAAAATAAAGAAAATTTCTGCCTTTTTTCTCTGAAATAAGTGAAATTTCTGCAATTTAGCGCCAAAATAAGTGAAATTTCTGCAATTTTGTCCAAAAATAAGGGAAATTTCTGACTCTTTGCCCCCTAATAAGGGGAATTCCAGCCTTTTTACCTCAAAATAAGGGGATTTTCTGAATTTTTACCTCAAAATATACGGAATTTCTGCATTTTTGCCCCATAATAAGGAAAATTTCTGCAATTTTGCCCCAAAATAAGGGGAATTTCTCTTTTTTTGCCCCAAAATAAAGGAAATTTCAGCCTTTTTACCTGAAAGTAAGTAAAATTACTGCAATTTTGCCCCAAATAAGGGAAATTTCTGCAATTTTGCCCCAAAATAAGGTAAATATCTGCAATTTTGCCACAAAATAAAGGAAATTTCTGGAATTTTGACCCAAAATAAAGGGAATTTCTGATTTTTGCCCCAAATAAATGGAATTTCTGCCTTTTGCCCCAAAATTAGAAGAATTTCTGCAATTTTGCTCCAAAATACGGGGAATTTTTGCATTTTTGCCCGAAAATAAGGAAAATGCATATCTTATTGCCATTAAAAAGTGAAATTTCTTTATTTTTGCTCCAAAATAAGGGGAATTTCTGCATTTATCCTCTAAATAAGTGGAATTTCTGTCTTTTTTCCCCCAAAAAAGGGAATTTCTGGCTTTTTTGCCCCAAAATAAAGGGAATTTCTGACCTATTACCCTGAAATAAGTAAAATTTCTGGTTTTGCCCCAAAATAAAAAAAATATTTCTGCCATTTTGCCGCCAAATAAGGGGAATTTCAGCCTTTTTACCTCAAAATAAGAAGAATTTCTGCCTTTTTGCCCCAAAATAAGAACAATTTCTGCCTTTTTCCCTGAAATAAGTGAAATTTCTGCAATTTTGCCCCAAAATACGTGAAATTTCTTCAATTTTGCCCCAAAATAAGGGAAATTCCTGGAATTTTGCCACAAAATATAGGAAATTTCTGCTTTTTCCCCCAAATAAGGGGAATTTGAGCCTTTTTACCTCAAAATAAGAGGAATTTCTGCCTATTTGCCCCAACATAAGGAAAATTTCTGCCTTTTTTCTCTGAAATAAGTGAAATTTCTGCATTTTGCGCCAAAATAAGTGAAATTACTGCAATTTTGCCCCAAAATAAGGGAAATTTCTGACTTTTTGCCCCCTAATAAAAAAAATTTCAGCCTTTTAACCTAAAAGTAAGGGGAATTTCTGCATTTTTGCAACAAAATATGAGGAATTTGTGCCTTTTTGCCCCAAAATAAGGAAAATTTCTGTCTTTTTTCCCTAAAATAAGTGAAATTTCTGCAATTTTGCCCCAACATAAGGGAAATTTCTGCCTTTTTGCCCCCAAATAAGGGAAATTTCAGCCTTTTTACCTCAAAATAAAGAGAATTTCTGCATTTTTTGCCACAAAATATTAGGAATTTCTGCCTTTTTGCCTCAAAATAAGGAAAATTTCTGCCTTTTTTCCCTGAAATAAGTGAAAATTGTGCAATTTTGCCCCAAAATTAGTGGAATTTCTCAGTTTTGCCCTAAAATAAGGAGAATTTCAGTCTTTTTGCCCCAACATATAGGGAATTTCTGACTTTTTGCCCCAAAATTAGAGGAATTTCTGCAATTATGCTCCAAAATACGGGGAATTTCTGCCTTTTTGCCCGAAAATAAGGGGAATGCATACCTTTTTGCCATATAAAAGGGAAATTTCTTCATTTTTGCTCCAAAATAAGGTGAATTTCTGCTTTTTTGCCTCTAAATAAATGGAATTTCTGTCTTTTTCCCCCAATCAAAGGGAATTTCTGTCTTTTTTGCCCCAAAATAATGGGAATTTCTCTTTTTTTGCCCCAAAATAACGGAAATTTCAGCCTTTTTACTTGAAAATAAGTAAAATTACTGCAATTTTGCCCCAAATAAGGGAAATTTCTGCAATTTTGCCCCAAAATAAGGTAAATATCTGCAATTTTGCCACAAAATAAAGGAAATTTCTGGAATTTTGACCAAAAATAAAGGGAATTTCTGATTTTTGCCCTAAATAAATGGAATTTTTGCCTTTTGCCCCAAAATTAGAAGAATTTCTGCAATTTTGTTCAAAAATACGGGGAATTTTTGCATTTTTGCCCGAAAATAAGGGGAATGCATATCTTATTGCCATAAAAAAGTGAAATTTCTTTATTTTTGCTCCAAAATAAGGGGAATTTCTGAATTTATCCTCTAAATAAGTGGAATTTCTGTCTTTTTCCCCAAAAAAAAGGGAATTTCTGACTTTTTTGCCCCAAAATAAAGGGAATTTCTGACCTATTACCCTAAAATAAGTAAAATTTCTGGTTTTGCCCCAAAATAAAAAAATATTTCTGCCTTTTTGCCGCCAAATAAGGGGAATTTCAGCCTTTTTACCTCAAAATAAGAAGAATTTCTGCCTTTTTGCCCCAAAATAAGGAAAATTTCTGCCTTTTTCCCTGAAATAAGTGAAATTTCTGCAATTTTGCCCCAAAATACGTGAAATTTCTTCAATTTTGCCCCAAAATAAGGGAAATTCCTGGACTTTTGCCACAAAATATAGGAAATTTCTGCTTTTTCCCCCAAATAAGGGGAATTTGAGCCTTTTTACCTCAAAATAAGGGGAATTTCTGCCTATTTGCCCCAACATAATGAAAATTTCTGCCTTTTTTCTCTGAAATAAGTGAAATTTCTGCATTTTCGCCAAAATAAGTGAAATTACTGCAATTTTGCCCCAAAATAAGGGAAATTTCTGACTTTTTGCCCCCTAATAAAAAAAATTTCAGCCTTTTAACCTAAAAGTAAGGGGAATTTCTGCATTTTTGCAACAAAATATCAGAAATTTGTGCCTTTTTGCCCCAAAATAAGAAAAATTTCTGTCTTTTTTCCCTGAAATAAGTGAAATTTCTGCAATTTTGCCCCAACATAAGGGAAATTTCTGCCTTTTTGCCCCAAATAAGGAAAATTTCAGCCTTTTTACCTCAAAATAAGGGGAATTTCTGCATTTTTGCCACAAAATATTAGGAATTTCTGCCTTTTTGCCCCAAAATAAGGAAAATTTCTGCCTTTTTTCCCTGAAATAAGTGAAATTTCTGCAATTTTGAAACAAAATAAGTGGTATTTCTGAGTTTTGCCCCAAAATAAGGAGAATTTCTGTCTTATGGCCCTAATATATAGGGAATTTCTCCCTTTTTGGCCCACAATTAGGGGAATTTCTGCAATTTTGCTCCAAAATATGGTGAATTTCTGACTTTTTGCCCGAAAATAAGGGGAATGCATACCTTTATGCCATAAAAAAGTGAAATTTCTTCATTTTTGCTCCAAAATAAGGGGAATTTCTGCTTTTTTGCCTCTAAATAAGTGGAATTTCTGTCTTTTTCCCCCAAACAAAGGGAATTTCTGTCTTTTTTGCCCCAAAATAATTGGAATTTCTGAATTATTACCCTGAAATAAGTAAAATTTTGCAATTTGGCCCCAAAATAAGGGAAATTTCTGCATTTTTGCCCCCAAATTAGGGGAATTCCAGCCTTTTTACCTCAAAATAAGGGGATTTTCTGAATTTTTACCTCAAAATATTAGGAATTTCTGCCTTTTTGCCTCATAATAAGGAAAATTTCTGCAATTTTGCCCCAAAATAAGGGGAATTTCTCCTTTTTTGCCCCAAAATAAAGGAAATTTCAGCCTTTTTACCTGAAAATAAGTAAAATTACTGCAATTTTGCCCCAAATAAGGGAAATTTCTGCAATTTTGCCCCAAAATAAGGTAAATATCTGCAATTTTGCCACAAAATAAAGGAAATTTCTGGAATTTTGACCCAAAATAAAGGGAATTTCTGATTTTTGCCCCAAATAAATGGAATTTCTGCCTTTTGCCCCAAAATTAGAAGAATTTCTGCAATTTTGCTCCAAAATACGGGGAATTTTTGCATTTTTGCCCGAAAATAAGGGGAATGCATATCTTATTGCCATAAAAAAGTGAAATTTCTTTATTTTTGCTCCAAAATAAGGGGAATTTCTGCATTTAGCCTCTAAATATGTGGAATTTCTGTCTTTTTCCCCCCAAAAAAGAAAATTTCTGACTTTTTTGCCCCAAAATAAAGGGAATTTCTGACCTATTACCCTGAAATAAGTAAAATTTCTGGTTTTGCCCCAAAATAAAAAAATATTTCTGCCTTTTTGCCGCCAAATAAGGGGAATTTCTGCCTTTTTGCCTCACAATTAGGGGATTTTCTGCAATTTTGCTCCAAAATACGGGGAATTTCTGCCTTTTTGCCCGAAAATAAGGGGAATGCATACCTTTTTGCCATATAAAAGTGAAATTTCTTCATTTTTGCTCCAAAATAATGGGAATTTCTGCCTTTTTGCCTCTACTTAAGTGGAATTTCTGTCTTTTCCCCCAAAACAAAGGGAATTTCTCGGGTTTTTTTGCTGCAAAATAAGGGGAATTTCTGACTTATTTCCCTGAAATAAGTAAAATTTCTGCAATTTTTCCCCAAAATAAAAAAAATTTCTGCCTTTTTGCTGCCAAATAAGGGGAATTTCAGCATTTTAAACTCATAATAAGGGGAATTTCTGCCTTTTTGCCCTAAAATAAGAAAAATTCTGCCTTTATTCCCTGAAATATGTGAAATTTCTCCAATTTTGCTCCAAAATAAGTGAAATTTCTGCAATTTTGCCCCAAAATAAGTGAAATTCCTGGAATTTTGCCCTAAAATTAGGGAAATTTCATGCCTTTTTGCCTCCAAATAAGGGGAATTTCAGCCTTTTTACCTCAAAATAAGGGAAATTTCTCCTTTTTTCCCCAAAATAAAGAAAATTTCTGCCTTTTTTCTCTGAAATAAGTGAAATTTCTGCAATTTAGCGCCAAAATAAGTGAAATTTCTGCAATTTTGTCCAAAAATAAGGGAAATTTCTGACTCTTTGCCCCCTAATAAGGGGAATTTCAGCCTTTTTACCTAAAAATAAGGGGAATTTCTGCATTTTTGCAGCAAAATATTAGGAATTTGTGCCTTTTTGCCCCAAAATAAGGAAAATTTCTGCCTTTTTTCCCTGAAATAAGTGAAATTTCTGCAATTTTGCCCCAACATAAGGGAAATTTCTGCCTTTTTGCCCCCAAATAAGGGAAATTTCAGGCTTTTTACCTCAAAATAAGGGGAATTTCTGCATTTTTGCCACAAAATATTAGGAATTTCTGCCTTTTGGCCCCAAAATAAGGAAAATTTCTGCCTTTTTTCCGTGAAATAAGTGAAAATTGTACAATTTTGCTTCAAAATTAGTGGAATTTCTGAATTTTGCCCCAAAATAAAAGAAATTTATGGAATTTTGCCACAAAATAAGGGGAATTTCTGATTTTTGCCCCAAAATAAAGAGCATTTCTTCTTTTTTGCCCCAAAATAAGAAAAATTTTTGCTTTTTTTCACTGAAATAAGTGAAATTTCTGCAATTTTGCCCCAAAATAAATGAAATTTCTGAATTTTGCCCCAAAATAAGGGAAATTTCTGGAATTTTGCCTCAAAATCAGTGGAATTTCTGAGTTTTGCTCCAAAATAAGGAGAATTTCTTTTTTTTGCCCCAACATATAGGGAATTTCTGCCTTTTTGTCTCACAATTAGGGGAATTTCTGCAATTTTGCTCAAAAATACGGGAAATTTCTGACTTTTTGCCCGAAAATAAGAAGAATGCATACCTTTAGCCATAAAAAAGTGAAATTTCTTCATTTTTGCTCCAAAATAAGGGGAATTTCTGCCTTTTTTCCTCTAAATAAGTGTAATTTCTGTCTTTTTCCCCCAAAACAAAGGGAATTTCTGTCTTTTTTAGCCCAAAATAAGGGGAATTTCTGACTTATTACCCTGAAATAAGTGAAATTTCTGGAATTTTGCCCCAAAATAAGGGAAATTTCTGCCTTTTTGCCCCCAAATAAGAGGAATTTCAGCCTTTTTCCCTAAAAATAAGGGGAATTTCTGCATTTTTGCCACAAAATTAGGGAAATTTCTGTTTTTTTGCCCCCAAATACGGGGAATTCCAGCCTTTTTACCTCAAAATAAGGAGAATTTCTGCATTTTTGCCACAAAATATTAGGAATTTCTGCCTTTTTGCCCCATAATAAGGAAAATTTCTGCAATTTTGCCCCAAAATAAGGGGAATTTCTCCTTTTTTGCCCCAAAATAAAGGAAATTTCAGTCTTTTTACCTGAAAATAAGTGAAATTACTGCAATTTTGCCCCAAATAAGGAAAATTTCTGCAATTTTGCCCCAAAATAAGATAACTTTCTGTAATTTTGTCCCAAAATAAAGGAAATTTCTGGAATTTGCCCCAAAATAAGGGGAATTTCTGATTTTTGCACCAAAATAAAGGGAATTTCTGACTTTTTCCTCAAAATTAAAGGAATGTCTGCAATTTTGCTCCAAAATACAGTGAATTTTTGCCTTTGTGCCCGAAAATATGGGGAATGCATACCTTTTTGCCTTAAAAAAGTGAAATTTCTTCATTTTTGCTCAAAAATAAGGAGAATTTCTGACTTTTCGCCTTTAAATAAGTGGAATTTCTGTCTTTTTCCCCCAAAACAAAGGGAATTTCTGACTTTTTTACCTCAAAATAAGGGGAATTTCTGACTCATTACCCTGAAATAAGTGAAATTTCTGCAATTTTGCCCCAACATAAGGGAAATTTCTGCTTTTTTGCCACCAAATAAGGGGAATTTCAGCCTTTATACATTAAAATAAGGGGAATTTCTGCATTTTTGCCACAAAATATTAAAAATTTCTTCCTTTTTGCTCCAAAATAAGGAAAATTTCTGCCATTTTTCCCTGAAATAATGAAATTTCTGCAATTTTGCCCCAAAATAAGTGAAATTTCTGCAATTTTTCCCCAAAATAATGGAAATTTCTGGAATTTTGCCCCAAAATAAGTGGAATTTCTGACGTTTGCCCCAAAATAAGGAGAACTTCTGTCTTTTTGCCTCAACATATAGGGAATTTCTGCATTTTTGCCCCACAATTAGGGAAATTTCTGCAATTTTGCTCCAAAATACGAAGAATTTCTGCCTTTTTGCCCGAAAATAAAAGGAATTTCTGTTTTTTGCCCCCAAATAAGGCAAATTTCTGTAATTTTGCCCTAAAATAAGGGGACTTTTTGCGTTTTGCCCCAAAATAAGGAGAATTCCTGCCTTTTTGCCCCAAAATAAAGAAAATTACTGTATTTTTTTACCCAAAACTTAGGTGAATTTCTTCAATTTTGCTCCAAAATACGAGGATTTTCTGCTTTTTCGCCGAAAATAAGGGGAATTTCTGCCATTTTGCCGCGAAATAAGTAAAATTTCTGCAGTTTTACCCCAAAATAAAGGGAATTTTTGCCTTTTTGCCCAAAATTAGGGGAATTTCTGCAATTTTGCTCCAAAATACGGGAAATTTCTGCGTTTTGGCTTTAAAATAAAAGCATTGTATTACTTTTTGCCATAAAAAAGGGAAATTTCTTCATTTTTACCCGAAAATAAGGGGGTTTTCTGCCTTTTTGACTCAAAATAAGTGCAATTTCTGACTTTTCCCCAAAAATAAATGAAATTTCTGTCTTTTTGCCGCTAAATAAAGGGAATTTCTGACTTTTTGCTCGAAAATAAGAGGAATTTCATCCTATTTACCTCAAAATAAGGGGAATTTCTGCCTTTTTGCCCCAAAATAAGAAAAATTTTGCAATTTTGTACCAAAATAAAAGAAATGTCTGTCTTTTTGCCCCAAAATAAGAAAATTTCTGCCTTTTTTCTAAAATAAGTGAAATTTCTGCAATTTTGCCCCAAATTAAGGGAAATTTTTGCAATTTTGCCCCAATGTAAAGGAAATTTCTGCAATTTTGCCCCAAAAAAAGGGGAATTTCTGACTTTTTGCTCTCGAAAAAACGAGATTTTCTGTGTTTCTGCCCCAAAATGAGGAGAATTTCTGCCTTTTTCCCCGAAAATTATGAGAATTTCTGCAATTTTGCTTCAAAATAAAGGGAATTTCTGCCTTTTAGCCCCAAATTATAGGGAATTTCTCCATTTTCCCCCAATATTTGGGGAATTTCTGCATTTTACCTCTAAATAAGGGGAATTTCTGCATTTTACCTCAAAATAAGAAGAATTTCTGCCTTTTGCCCCAAAATATGGGGAATTTCTGCCTTTTTGTTCCAAAATAAAGAAAATTTCTTCAATTTTGTACCATAACAAAAGAAATTTCTGCTTTTTGCCCCAAAATAAGGAGAATTTCTGACTTTTTGCCCTGAAATAAATGAAATTTCTGCAATTTTACCCGAAAATAAGGGAAATTTGTGCCTTTTTGCCCAAAATAAGAAGAATTTCTGCCTTTTGCCCCAAAATATGGGGAATTTCAGCATTTTACCTCAAAATAAGGGAATTTCAGCCTTTTTGAACCAAAATATGGGAAATTTCTGCCTTTTTGCCACGAAATAAAGGGAATTTCTGCATTTTGCACCAATATTAGGAGGATTTCTGCAATTTTGCTCCAAAATACGGGTCATTTCTGCCTTTATGCCCGAAATTAAGTGGAATTTCTGCCTTTTTGTCCCGAAATAAGTGAAATTTCTTCAATTTTAGCCAAAAATTAGGGATTTCATTTTTTTGCCCCAAAATAAGGGGAATTTCTGCCATTTTACTCCAAATTACGGGGAATTTCTGCTTTTTTGCCCGAAAATAAGGGGAATGCATACCTTTTTGCCCTATAAAAAAGAAATTTCTTCATTTTTGCTCAACAATAAGGGGAATTTCTGCTTTTGCCTCTAAATAAGTGGAATTTCTGTCTTTTTCCCCCAAAACGAAGGGAATTTCTGTCTTTTTTGCCCCAAAATAAGGGGAATTTCTGACTTATTACTTTGAAATATGTGAAATTTCTGCAATTTTGCCCCAACATAAGGGAAATTTCTGCCTTTTTGCCCCCAAATAAGGGGAATTTCAGCCCTTTTACCTAAAAAAAAGGGGAATTTCTGCATTTTTGCCACAAAATATTAGGAATTTCTGCCTTTTTGCCCCAAAATAAAGGGAATTTCTTCTCTTTTGCCCCAAAATAAGAAAAATTTTTGCTTTTTTCACTGAAATAAGTGAAATTTCTGCAATTTTGCCCCAAAATAAATGAAATTTCTGAATTTTGCCCCAAAATAAGGGAAATTTCTGGAATTTTGCCACAAAATCAGTGGAATTTCTGAGTTTTGCTCCAAAATAAGGAGAATTTCTTTTTTTTGCCCCAACATATAGGGAATTTCTGCCTTTTTGTCTCACAATTAGGGGAATTTCTGCAATTTTGCTCCAAAATACGGGAAATTTCTGCCTTTTTGCCCGAAAATAAGAAGAATGCATACCTTTAGCCATAAAAAAGTGAAATTTCTTCATTTTTGCTCCAAAATAGGGGAATTTCTGCCTTTTTGCCTCTAAATAAGTGGAATTTCTGTCTTTTTCCCCCAAAACAAAGGGAATTTCTGTCTTTTAAGGGGAATTTCAGCCTTTTTAACCTAAAAATAAGGGGAATTTCTGCATTTTTGCCACAAAATATTAGGAATTTCTGCCTTTTTGCCCCAAAATAAGGAAAATTTCTGCCTTTTTTTCCTGAAAGAAGTGAAATTTCTGCAATTTTGAAACAAAATAAGTGGTTTTTCTGAGTTTTGCCCCAAAATAAGGAGAATTTCTGTCTTATGGCCCTAATATATAGGGAATTTCTCCCTTTTTGCCCCACAATTAGGAGAATTTCTGCAATTTTGCTCCAAAATATGGAGAATTTCTGACTTTTTGCCCAAAAATAAGGGGAATGCATACCTTTTTGCCATATAAAAGGGAAATTTCTTCATTTTTGCTCCAAAATAAGGGGAATTTCTGCCTTTTTTCCTCTAAATAAGTGTAATTTCTGTCTTTTTCCCCCAAAACAAAGGGAATTTCTGTCTTTTTTAGCCCAAAATAAGGGGAATTTCAGACTTATTACCCTGAAATAAGTGAAATTTCTGGAATTTTGCCCCAAAATAAGGGAAATTTCTGCCTTTTTGCCCCCAAATAAGAGGAATTTCAGCCTTTTTCCCTAAAAATAAGGGGAATTTCTGAATTTTTGCCACAAAATAAGGGAAATTTCTGTTTTTTTGCCCCCAAATAAGGGGAATTCCAGCCTTTTTACCTCAAAATAAAAGGAATTTCTGCATTTTTGCCACAAAATATTAGGAATTTCTGCCTTTTGCCCCATAATAAGGAAAATTTCTGCAATTTTGCCCCAAAATAAGGGGAATTTCTCCTTTTTTGCCCCAAAATAAAGGAAATTTCAGTCTTTTTACCTGAAAATAAGTGAAATTACTGCAATTTTGCCCCAAATAAGGAAAATTTCTGCAATTTTGCCCCAAAATAAGATAAATTTCTGTAATTTTGTCCCAAATTAAAGGAAATTTCTGGAATTTTGCCCCAAAATAAGAGGAATTTCTGATTTTTGCACCAAAATAAAGGGAATTTCTGACTTTTTCCCCAAAATTAAAGGAATGTCTGCAATTTTGCTCCAAAATACAGTGAATTTTTGCCTTTGTGCCCGAAAATAAGGGGAATGCATACCTTTTTGCCTTAAAAAAGTGAAATTTCTTCATTTTTGCTCAAAAATAAAGAGAATTTCTGAATTTTCGACTCTAAATAAGTGGAATTTCTGTCTTTTTCCCCCAAAACAAAGGGAATTTCTGACTTTTTTACCTCAAAATAAGGGGAATTTCTGACTCATTACCCTGAAATAAGTGAAATTTCTGCAATTTTGCTTCAAAATAAGGGAAATTTCTGCAATTTTGCCCCAATGTAAAGGAAATTTCTGCAATTTTGCCCCAAAATAAAGGGAATTTCTGAATTTTTGCTTCCGAAAAAAGGAGATTTCTGTGTTTTTGCCCCAAAATGAGGAAAATTTCTGCCTTTTTGCCCGAAAATTATGAGAATTTCTGCAATTTTGCTTCAAAATAAAAAGAATTTCTGTCTTTTAGCCCCAAAATAAAGGGAATTTCTGCATTTTACCTCTAAATAAGAGGAATTTCTGCATTTTACCCCAAAATAAAAAGAATTTCTGCCTTTTGTCTCAAAATATGGGGAATTTCTGCCTTTTTGTTCCAAAATAAAGAAAATTTCTTCAATTTTGTACCATAACAAAAGAAATTTCTGCTTTTTGCCCCAAAATAAGGAGAATTTCTGACTTTTTGCCCTGAAATAAATGAAATTTCTGCAATTTTACCCGAAAATAAGGGAAATTTGTGCCTTTTTGCCCAAAATAAGAAGAATTTCTGCCTTTTGCCCCAAAATATGGGGAATTTCAGCATTTTACCTCAAAATAAGGGAATTTCAGCCTTTTTGAACCAAAATATGGGAAATTTCTGCCTTTTTGCCACGAAATAAAGGGAATTTCTGCATTTTGCACCAATATTAGGAGGATTTCTGCAATTTTGCTCCAAAATACGGGTTATTTCTGCCTTTATGCCCGAAATTAAGTGGAATTTCTGCCTTTTTGTCCCGAAATAAGTGAAATTTCTTCAATTTTAGCCAAAAATTAGGGATTTCATTTTTTTGCCCCAAAATAAGGGGAATTTCTGCCATTTTACTCCAAATTACGGGGAATTTCTGCTTTTTTGCCCGAAAATAAGGGGAATGCATACCTTTTTGCCCTATAAAAAAGAAATTTCTTCATTTTTGCTCAACAATAAGGGGAATTTCTGCTTTTGCCTCTAAATAAGTGGAATTTCTGTCTTTTTCCCCCAAAACGAAGGGAATTTCTGTCTTTTTTGCCCCAAAATAAGGGGAATTTCTGACTTATTACTTTGAAATATGTGAAATTTCTGCAATTTTGCCCCAACATAAGGGAAATTTCTGCCTTTTTGCCCCCAAATAAGGGGAATTTCAGCCCTTTTACCTAAAAAAAAGGGGAATTTCTGCATTTTTGCCACAAAATATTAGGAATTTCTGCCTTTTTGCCCCAAAATAAAGGGAATTTCTTCTCTTTTGCCCCAAAATAAGAAAAATTTTTGCTTTTTTCACTGAAATAAGTGAAATTTCTGCAATTTTGCCCCAAAATAAATGAAATTTCTGAATTTTGCCCCAAAATAAGGGAAATTTCTGGAATTTTGCCACAAAATCAGTGGAATTTCTGAGTTTTGCTCCAAAATAAGGAGAATTTCTTTTTTTTGCCCCAACATATAGGGAATTTCTGCCTTTTTGTCTCACAATTAGGGGAATTTCTGCAATTTTGCTCCAAAATACGGGAAATTTCTGCCTTTTTGCCCGAAAATAAGAAGAATGCATACCTTTAGCCATAAAAAAGTGAAATTTCTTCATTTTTGCTCCAAAATAGGGGAATTTCTGCCTTTTTGCCTCTAAATAAGTGGAATTTCTGTCTTTTTCCCCCAAAACAAAGGGAATTTCTGTCTTTTAAGGGGAATTTCAGCCTTTTTAACCTAAAAATAAGGGGAATTTCTGCATTTTTGCCACAAAATATTAGGAATTTCTGCCTTTTTGCCCCAAAATAAGGAAAATTTCTGCCTTTTTTTCCTGAAAGAAGTGAAATTTCTGCAATTTTGAAACAAAATAAGTGGTTTTTCTGAGTTTTGCCCCAAAATAAGGAGAATTTCTGTCTTATGGCCCTAATATATAGGGAATTTCTCCCTTTTTGCCCCACAATTAGGAGAATTTCTGCAATTTTGCTCCAAAATATGGAGAATTTCTGACTTTTTGCCCAAAAATAAGGGGAATGCATACCTTTTTGCCATATAAAAGGGAAATTTCTTCATTTTTGCTCCAAAATAAGGGGAATTTCTGCCTTTTTTCCTCTACATAAGTGTAATTTCTGTCTTTTTCCCCCAAAACAAAGGGAATTTCTGTCTTTTTTAGCCCAAAATAAGGGGAATTTCAGACTTATTACCCTGAAATAAGTGAAATTTCTGGAATTTTGCCCCAAAATAAGGGAAATTTCTGCCTTTTTGCCCCCAAATAAGAGGAATTTCAGCCTTTTTCCCTAAAAATAAGGGGAATTTCTGAATTTTTGCCACAAAATAAGGGAAATTTCTGTTTTTTTGCCCCCAAATAAGGGGAATTCCAGCCTTTTTACCTCAAAATAAAAGGAATTTCTGCATTTTTGCCACAAAATATTAGGAATTTCTGCCTTTTGCCCCATAATAAGGAAAATTTCTGCAATTTTGCCCCAAAATAAGGGGAATTTCTCCTTTTTTGCCCCAAAATAAAGGAAATTTCAGTCTTTTTACCTGAAAATAAGTGAAATTACTGCAATTTTGCCCCAAATAAGGAAAATTTCTGCAATTTTGCCCCAAAATAAGATAAATTTCTGTAATTTTGTCCCAAATTAAAGGAAATTTCTGGAATTTTGCCCCAAAATAAGAGGAATTTCTGATTTTTGCACCAAAATAAAGGGAATTTCTGACTTTTTCTCCAAAATTAAAGGAATGTCTGCAATTTTGCTCCAAAATACAGTGAATTTTTGCCTTTGTGCCCGGAAATAAGGGGAATGCATACCTTTTTGCCTTAAAAAAGTGAAATTTCTTCATTTTTGCTCAAAAATAAAGAGAATTTCTGAATTTTCGACTCTAAATAAGTGGAATTTCTGTCTTTTTCCCCCAAAACAAAGGGAATTTCTGACTTTTTTACCTCAAAATAAGGGGAATTTCTGACTCATTACCCTGAAATAAGTGAAATTTCTGCAATTTTGCTTCAAAATAAGGGAAATTTCTGCAATTTTGCCCCAATGTAAAGGAAATTTCTGCAATTTTGCCCCAAAATAAAGGGAATTTCTGAATTTTTGCTTCCGAAAAAAGGAGATTTCTGTGTTTTTGCCCCAAAATGAGGAAAATTTCTGCCTTTTTGCCCGAAAATTATGAGAATTTCTGCAATTTTGCTTCAAAATAAAAAGAATTTCTGTCTTTTAGCCCCAAAATAAAGGGAATTTCTGCATTTTACCTCTAAATAAGAGGAATTTCTGCATTTTACCCCAAAATAAAAAGAATTTCTGCCTTTTGTCTCAAAATATGGGGAATTTCTGCCTTTTTGTTCCAAAATAAAGAAAATTTCTTCAATATTGTACCATAACAAAAGAAATTTCTGCTTTTTGCCCCAAAATAAGGGGAATTTCTGCATTTTTGCCCTGAAACAAATGAAATTTTTGCAATTTTGCCCTAAAATAAGGGAAATTTGTGCCCTTTTGCCCAAAATAAGGAAAATTTCTGCCTTTTGCCCCAAAATATGGGGAATTTCAGCATTTTACCTCAAATCAAGGGGAATTTCAGCCTTTTTGAACCAAATTATGGGAAATTTCTGCCTTTTTGCCCCAAAATAAAGGGAATTTCTGCATTTTGCACCAATATTAGGGGAATTTCTGCAATTTTGCTCCAAAATACGGGTCATTTCTGCCTTTATGCCCAAAATTAAGTGGAATTTCTGCCTTTTTGTCCCGAAATAAGTGAAATTTCTTCAATTTTAGCCAAAAATTAGGGATTTCATCTTTTTGCCCCAAAATAAGGGGAATTTCGGCCATTTTCCTCCAAAATACGGGGAATTTTTGCTTTTTTGCCCGAAAATAAGGGGAATGCATACCTTTTTGCCATATAAAAGGGAAATTTCTTCATTTTTGCTAAACAATAATGGGAATTTCTGCATTTTTGCCTCTAAATAAGTGGAATTTCTGTCTTTTTCCCCCAAAACAAAGGGAATTTCTGTCTTTTTGCCCCAAAATAAGGGGAATTTCTGACTTATTACCCTGAAATAAGTGAAATTTCTGCAATTTTTCCCCAACATAAGGGAAATTTCTCCGTTTTTGCCCCCAAATAAGGGTAATTTCAGCCTTTTTACCTCAAAATAAGGGGAATTTCTGCATTTTTGCCACAAAATATTAGGAATTTCTGACTTTTTGCCCCAAAATAAGAAAAATTTCTGCCTTTTTTCCCTGAAATAAGTGAAATTTCTGCAATTTTGCCCCAAAATAAGTGAAATTTCTGCAATTTTGCCCCAAAATAAGGGAAATTTCTGGAATTTTGCCCAAAATAAGTGGAATTTCTGAGGTTTTCCCCAAAATAAGGAGAATCTCTGGCTCTTTGCCCCAAAATATAGGGAATTTCTGCCTTTTTGCCCCACAATTAGGGGAATTTCTGCACTTTTGATCCAAAATACAGGGAATTTCTGCATTTTTGCCCGAAAATAAGGGGAATGCATAACTTTTTGCTATAAAAAAGTGAAATTTCTTCATTTTTGCCCCAAAGTAAGGGGAATTTCTGAATTTTTGCCCTGAAACAAATAAAATTTTAGCAATTTTGCCCTAAAATAAGGGAAATTTGTGCCCTTTTGCACAAAATAAGGAAAATTTCTGCCTTTTGCCCCAAAATATTGGGAATTTCAGCATTTTACCTCAAATCAAGGGGAATTTCAGCCTTTTTGAACAAAATTATGGGAAATTTCTGCCTTTTTGCCCCAAAATAAAGGGAATTTCTGCATTTTGCACCAATATTAGGGGAATTTCTGCAATTTTGCTCCAAAATACGGGTCATTTCTGCCTTTATGCCCGAAATTAAGTGGAATTTCTGCCTTTTTGTCCCGAAATAAGTGAAATTTCTTCAATTTTAGACAAAAATTACGGATTTCATCTTTTTGCCCCAAAATAAGGGGAATTTCGGCCATTTTCCTCCAAAATACGGGGAATTTCTGCTTTTTTGCCCGAAAATAAGGGGAATGCATACCTTTTTGCCATATAAAAGGGAAATTTCTTCATTTTTGCTCAACAATAATGGGAATTTCTGCATTTTTGCCTCTAAATAAGTGGAATTTCTGTCTTTTTCCCCCAAAACAAAGGGAATTTCTGTCTTTTTGCCCCAAAATAAGGGGAATTTCTGACTTATTACCCTGAAATAAGTGAAATTTCTGCAATTTTGCCCCAACATAAGGGAAATTTCTCCGTTTTTGCCCCCAAATAAGGGTAATTTCAGCCTTTTTACCTCAAAATAAGGGGAATTTCTGCATTTTTGCCACAAAATATTAGGAATTTCTGCCTTTTTGCCCGAAAATAAGGAAAATTTCTGCCTTTTTTCCCTGAAATAAGTGAAATTTCTGCAATTTTGCCCCAAAATAAGTGAAATTTCTGCAATTTTGCCCCAAAATAAGGGAAATTTCTGGAATTTTGCCCAAAATAAGTGGAATTTCTGAGGTTTTCCCCAAAATAATGAGAATCTCTGTCTCTTTGCCCCAACATATAGGGAATTTCTGCCTTTTTGCCCCACAATTAGGGGAATTTCTGCACTTTTGATCCAAAATACAGGGAATTTCTGCCTTTTTGCCCGAAAATAAGGGGAATGCATACCTTTTTGCCCTAAAAAAGGGAAATTTCTTCATTTTTGACCCAAAGTAATGGGAATTTCTGTTTTTTGCCCCCAAATAAGGGAAATTTCTGCAATTTTGCCCTAAAATAAAGGGAATTTCTGCCTTTTGCCTCAAAATAAGGAGAATTTCTGCCTTCTTGCCCTAAAATAAAGAAAATTACTGTATTTTTTACCCCAAAATTAGGTGAATTTCTTCAATTTTGCTCCAAAATACGGGAATTTTCTGCCTTTTTCGCTGAAAATAAGGGGAATTTCTGCATTTTGCTGCGAAATAAGTGAAATTTCTGCAGTTTTACCCCAAAATAAGGGGAATTTCTGACTTTTTGCCACAAAATTAGGGGAATTTCTGCCTTTTTGCCTGAAAATAAAAAAAAATGTATACCTTTTTGCCATAAAAAAAGAAAATTTCTTCATTTTTGCCCGAAAATAAGTGGATTTTTCGCCTTTTTGACTCAAAATAAGTGCAATTTCTGCCTTTTCCCCAAAAATAAATGAAATTTATGTTTTTTGCCCAAAAATGAGGGGAATTTCTGACTTTTTGCCTAAAAATAAGGGGAATTTCAGCCTTTTTACCTCAAAATAAGGGGAATTTCTGACTTTTTGCCCCAAAATATGGGGAATTTCTGCCTTTTTGCCCCAAAATAAGAAAAATTTCTGCAATTTTATACCAAAATAAAAAAAATTTCTGCTTTTTTACCCCAAAATAAGAAAATTTCTGCCTTTTTTTCTGAAATAAGTGAAATTTCTGCAATTTTGCCCCAAATTAAGGGAAATTTCTGCAATTTTGCCCCAAAATAAGGGGAATTTCTGACTTTTTGCTCCCGAAAAAAGGAGATTTTCTGTCTTTTTGCCCCAAAATAAGGAGAATTTTTACCTTTTTTCCCGAAAATTATGAGAATTTCTGCAATTTTGCTTCAAAATACGGGGAATTTTTGCCTTTTAGTCCTAAAATAAAGGGAATTTCTGCATTTTCCCCCAATATTTGGGGAATTTCTGCATTTTACCTCTAAATAAGGGGAATTTCTGCATTTTACCTCAAAATAAGAAGAATTTCTGCTTTTTGCCCCAAAATATGGGGAATTTCTGCCTTTTTGTTTCAAAATAAGGAAAATTTCTTCAATTTTGTACCATAATAAAAGAAATTTCTGCTTTTTGCCCCAAAATAAGGGAAATTTCTGACTTTTTGTCCTGAAATAAATGAAATTTCTGCAATTTTGCCCCAAAATAAGGGAAATTTCTGGAATTTTGCCCAAAATAAGTGGAATTTCTGAGGTTTTCCCCAAAATAATGAGAATCTCTGTCTCTTTGCCCCAACATATAGGGAATTTCTGCCTTTTTGCCCCACAATTAGGGGAATTTCTGCACTTTTGATCCAAAATACAGGGAATTTCTGCCTTTTTGCCCGAAAATAAGGGGAATGCATACCTTTTTGCCCTAAAAAAGGGAAATTTCTTCATTTTTGCCCCAAAGTAATGGGAATTTCTGTTTTTTGCCCCCAAATAAGGGAAATTTCTGCAATTTTGCCCTAAAATAAAGGGAATTTCTGCCTTTTGCCCCAAAATAAAGAGAATTTCTGCCTTCTTGCCCTAAAATAAAGAAAATTACTGTATTTTTTACCCCAAAATTAGGTGAATTTCTTCAATTTTGCTCCAAAATACGGGAATTTTCTGCCTTTTTCGCTGAAAATAAGGGGAATTTCTGCATTTTGCTGCGAAATAAGTGAAATTTCTGCAGTTTTACCCCAAAATAAGGGGAATTTCTGACTTTTTGCCACAAAATTAGGGGAATTTCTGCCTTTTTGCCTGAAAATAAAAAAAAATGTATACCTTTTTGCCATAAAAAAAGAAAATTTCTTCATTTTTGCCCGAAAATAAGTGGATTTTTCGCCTTTTTGACTCAAAATAAGTGCAATTTCTGCCTTTTCCCCAAAAATAAATGAAATTTATGTTTTTTGCCCAAAAATGAGGGGAATTTCTGACTTTTTGCCTAAAAATAAGGGGAATTTCAGCCTTTTTACCTCAAAATAAGGGGAATTTCTGACTTTTTGCCCCAAAATATGGGGAATTTCTGCCTTTTTGCCCCAAAATAAGAAAAATTTCTGCAATTTTATACCAAAATAAAAAAAATTTCTGCTTTTTTACCCCAAAATAAGAAAATTTCTGCCTTTTTTCTGAAATAAGTGAAATTTCTGCAATTTTGCCCCAAATTAAGGGAAATTTCTGCAATTTTGCCCCAAAATAAGGGGAATTTCTGACTTTTTGCTCCCGAAAAAAGGAGATTTTCTGTCTTTTTGCCCCAAAATAAGGAGAATTTTTACCTTTTTTCCCGAAAATTATGAGAATTTCTGCAATTTTGCTTCAAAATACGGGGAATTTTTGCCTTTTAGTCCTAAAATAAAGGGAATTTCTGCATTTTCCCCCAATATTTGGGGAATTTCTGCATTTTACCTCTAAATAAGGGGAATTTCTGCATTTTACCTCAAAATAAGAAGAATTTCTGCTTTTTGCCCCAAAATATGGGGAATTTCTGCCTTTTTGTTTCAAAATAAGGAAAATTTCTTCAATTTTGTACCATAATAAAAGAAATTTCTGCTTTTTGCCCCAAAATAAGGGAAATTTCTGACTTTTTGTCCTGAAATAAATGAAATTTCTGCAATTTTGCCCCAAAATAAGGGAAATTTCTGGAATTTTGCCCAAAATAAGTGGAATTTCTGAGGTTTTCCCCAAAATAATGAGAATCTCTGTCTCTTTGCCCCAACATATAGGGAATTTCTGCCTTTTTGCCCCACAATTAGGGGAATTTCTGCACTTTTGATCCAAAATACAGGGAATTTCTGCCTTTTTGCCCGAAAATAAGGGGAATGCATACCTTTTTGCCCTAAAAAAGGGAAATTTCTTCATTTTTGACCCAAAGTAATGGGAATTTCTGTTTTTTGCCCCCAAATAAGGGAAATTTCTGCAATTTTGCCCTAAAATAAAGGGAATTTCTGCCTTTTGCCCCAAAATAAAGAGAATTTCTGCCTTCTTGCCCTAAAATAAAGAAAATTACTGTATTTTTTACCCCAAAATTAGGTGAATTTCTTCAATTTTGCTCCAAAATACGGGAATTTTCTGCCTTTTTCGCTGAAAATAAGGGGAATTTCTGCATTTTGCTGCGAAATAAGTGAAATTTCTGCAGTTTTACCCCAAAATAAGGGGAATTTCTGACTTTTTGCCACAAAATTAGGGGAATTTCTGCCTTTTTGCCTGAAAATAAAAAAAAAAATGTATACCTTTTTGCCATAAAAAAAGAAAATTTCTTCATTTTTGCCCGAAAATAAGTGGATTTTTCGCCTTTTTGACTCAAAATAAGTGCAATTTCTGCCTTTTCCCCAAAAATAAATGAAATTTATGTTTTTTGCCCAAAAATGAGGGGAATTTCTGACTTTTTGCCTAAAAATAAGGGGAATTTCAGCCTTTTTACCTCAAAATAAGGGGAATTTCTGACTTTTTGCCCCAAAATATGGGGAATTTCTGCCTTTTTGCCCCAAAATAAGAAAAATTTCTGCAATTTTATACCAAAATAAAAAAAATTTCTGCTTTTTTACCCCAAAATAAGAAAATTTCTGCCTTTTTTCTGAAATAAGTGAAATTTCTGCAATTTTGCCCCAAATTAAGGGAAATTTCTGCAATTTTGCCCCAAAATAAGGGGAATTTCTGACTTTTTGCTCCCGAAAAAAGGAGATTTTCTGTCTTTTTGCCCCAAAATAAGGAGAATTTTTACCTTTTTTCCCGAAAATTATGAGAATTTCTGCAATTTTGCTTCAAAATACGGGGAATTTTTGCCTTTTAGCCCTAAAATAAAGGGAATTTCTGCATTTTCCCCCAATATTTGGGGAATTTCTGCATTTTACCTCTAAATAAGGGGAATTTCTGCATTTTACCTCAAAATAAGAAGAATTTCTGCTTTTTGCCCCAAAATATGGGGAATTTCTGCCTTTTTGTTTCAAAATAAGGAAAATTTCTTCAATTTTGTACCATAATAAAAGAAATTTCTGCTTTTTGCCCCAAAATAAGGGAAATTTCTGACTTTTTGTCCTGAAATAAATGAAATTTCTGCAATTTTGCCCGAAAATAAGGGAAATTTGTGCCTTTTTGCCCCAAAATAAGGGAAATTTTTGCATTTTTGCTCCAAAATATAGGGAATTTCAGCATTTTACCTCACAATAAGGTGAATTTCAATCTTTTTGCACCAAAATATTGAGAATTTCTGCCTTTTTGCCCAAAAATAAAGAGAATTTCTGCATTTTTGCACCAATATTAGTGGAATTTCTGCAATTTTACCCCAAATTAGATGAATTTCTGAATTTGCCCCAAAATAAGGGGAATTTCAGCCTTATTTCCTCAAAATAAGGGAAATTTCTAACTTTTTGCCACAAAATATAAGGAATTTCTCCCTTTTTGCCCCAAAATAAGGAAAATTTCTGCAATTTTGCCCCAAAATAAGGGGAATTTCTCCCTTTTTGCCACAAAATAAAGGAAATTTCAGCCTTTTTACCTGAAAATAAGTGAAATTACTGCAATTTGCCCCAAATAAGGGAAATTTCTGCAATTTTGCCCCAAAATAAGGTAAATTTCTGCAATTTTGCCAAAAAATAAAAAACAATTTCTGGAATTTTGCCTCAAAATAAGGGGAATTTCTGATTTTTGCCCCAAAATAAAGGGAATTTCTGCCTTTTTCCCCAAAATTAAGGGAATTTCTGCAATTTTGCTCCAAAATACGGGGAATTTCTGCCTTTTGCCCGAAAATAAGGGGAATGCATAACTTTTTACCATAAAAAGTGAAATTTCTTCATTTTTTGTTCCAAAATAAGGGGAATTTCTGCTTTTGCCCCTAAATAAGTGGAATTTCTGTCTTTTTCGCCCAAAACAATGGGAATTTCAGTATTTTTGGCCCCAAAAAAAAAAGAAAATTTCTGACTTATTACCCTGAAATAAGTGAAATTTCTGCAATTTTTCCCCAAAATAAGGTGAATTTCTGCCTTTTTTCTCTGAAATAATTGAAATTTTTACAATTTTGCCCTAAATTAAGGGAAATTTCTGCAATTTTTCTCCATAATAAGGGAAATTTCTGCAATTTTGCCACAAATAAGAGAAATTTCTGCAATTTTGCCCCAAAATAAGGTAAATTCCTGCAATTTTGCCCCAAAATAAAGAAAATTTCTGGAATTTTGCCCCAAAATAAGGGGAATTTCTGATTTTTGCCCCAAAATAAAGGGAATTTCTGCATTTTGCCCCAAAATTAGGGGAATTTCTGCAATTTTGCTCCAAAATACAGGGAATTTCTGCCTTTTTGCCCGAAAATAAGGGGAATGCATACCTTTTTGCGATAAAAAAGTGAAATTTCTTCATTTTTGCTCCAAAATAAGAAAAATTTCTGCCTTTTTGCCTTTAAATAAGTGGAATTTCTGTCTTTTTCCCCCAAAACAAAGGGAAATTCTGTCTTTTTGCCCCAAAATAAGGGGAATTTCTGACTTATTACCCTGAAATAAGTGAAATTTCTGAAATTTTCCCCAACATAAGGGAAATTTCTCCATTTTTGCCCCCAAATAAGGGTAATTTCAGCCTTTTTACCTCAAAATAAGGGGAATTTCTGCATTTTTGCCACAAAATATTAGGAATTTCTGCCTTTTTGCCCCAAAATAAGGAAAATTTCTGCCTTTTTTCCCTGAAATAAGGGGAATGCATACCTTTTTGCCATATAAAAGGGAAATTTCTTCATTTTTGCTCAACAATAATGGGAATTTCTGCATTTTTGCCTCTAAATAAGTGGAATTTCTGTCATTTTCCCCCAAAACAAAGGGAATTTCTGTTTTTTTGCCCCAAAATAAGGGGAATTTCTGACTTATTACCCTGAAATAAGTGAAATTTCTGCAATTTTTCCCCAACATAAGGGAAATTTCTCCGTTTTTGCCCCCAAATAAGGGTAATTTCAGCCTTTTTACCTCAAAATAAGGGGAATTTCTGCATTTTTGCCACAAAATATTAGGAATTTCTGCCTTTTTGCCCCAAAATAAGGAAAATTTCTGCCTTTTTTCCCTGAAATAAGTGAAATTTCTGCAATTTTGCCACAAAATAAGTGAAATTTCTGCAATTTTGCCCCAAAATAAGGGAAATTTCTGGAATTTTGCCCAAAATAAGTGGAATTTCTGAGGTTTTCCCCAAAATAAGGAGAATCTCTGTCTCTTTGCCCCAACATATAGGGAATTTCTGTCTTTTTGCCCCAACATATAGGGAGTTTCTGCCTTTTTGCCCCACAATTAGGGGAATTTCTGCAATTTTGATCCAAAATACAGGGAATTTCTGCCTTTTTACCCGAAAATAAGGGGAATGCATACCTTTTTGCTATAAAAAAGGGAAATTTCTTCATTTTTGCCCCAAAGTAAGGGGAATTTCTGAATTTTTGCCCTGAAACAAATGAAATTTCTGCAATTTTGCCCTAAAATAAGTGAAATTTGTGCCCTTTTGCCCAAAATAAAAAAAATTTCTGCCTTTTGCCCCAAAATATGGGGAATTTCAGCATTTTACCGCAAATCAAGGGGAATTTCAGCCTTTTTGAACCAAATTATGGGAAATTTCTGCCTTTTTGCCCCAAAATAAAGGGAATTTCTGCATTTTGCACCAATATTAGGGGAATTTCTGCAATTTTGCTCCAAAATACGGGTCATTTCTGCCTTTATGCCCGAAATTAAGTGGAATTTCTGCCTTTTTGTCCCGAAATAAGTGAAATTTCTTCAATTTTAGCCAAAAATTAGGGATTTCATCTTTTTGCCCCAAAATAAGGGGAATTTCGGCCATTTTCCTCCAAAATACGGGGAATTTCTGCTTTTTTGCCCGAAAATAAGGGGAATGCATACCTTTTTGCCATATAAAAGGGAAATTTCTTCATTTTTGCTCAACAATAAGGGAAATTTCTGCCTTTTTGCCTCTAAATAAGTGGAATTTCTGTCTTTTTCCCCCAAAACAAAGGGAATTTCTGTCTTTTTGCCCCAAAATAAGGGGAATTTCTGACTTATTACCCTGAAATAAGTGAAATTTCTGCAATTTTGCCCCAACATAAGGGAAATTTCTCCGTTTTTGCCCCCAAATAAGGGTAATTTCAGCCTTTTTACCTCAAAATAAGGGGAATTTCTGCATTTTTGCCACAAAATATTAGGAATTTCTGACTTTTTGCCCCAAAATAAGGAAAATTTCTGCCTTTTTTCCCTGAAATAAGTGAAATTTCTGAAATTTTGCCCCAAAATAAGTGAAATTTCTGCAATTTTGCCCCAAAATAAGGGAAATTTCTGGAATTTTGCCCAAAATAAGTGGAATTTCTGAGGTTTTCCCCAAAATAAGGAGAATCTCTGTCTCTTTGCCCCAACTTATAGGGAATTTCTGCCTTTTTGCCCCACAATTAGGGGAATTTCTGCAATTTTGATCCAAAATACAGGGAATTTCTGCCTTTTTGCCCGAAAATAAGGGGAATGCATACCTTTTTGCCCTAAAAAAGGGAAATTTCTTCATTTTTGCCCCAAAGTAATGGGAATTTCTGTTTTTTGCCCCCAAATAAGGGAAATTTCTGCAATTTTGCCCTAAAATAAAGGGAATTTCTGCCTTTTGCCCCAAAATAAAGAGAATTTCTGCCTTCTTGCCCTAAAATAAAGAAAATTACTGTATTTTTTACCCCAAAATTAGGTGAATTTCTTCAATTTTGCTCCAAAATACGGGAATTTTCTGCCTTTTTCGCTGAAAATAAGGGGAATTTCTGCATTTTGCTGCGAAATAAGTGAAATTTCTGCAGTTTTACCCCAAAATAAGGGGAAATTCTGACTTTTTGCCACAAAATTAGGGGAATTTCTGCCTTTTTGCCTGAAAATAAAAAAAAATGTATACCTTTTTGCCATAAAAAAAGAAAATTTCTTCATTTTTGCCCGAAAATAAGTGGATTTTTCGCCTTTTTGACTCAAAATAAGTGCAATTTCTGCCTTTTCCCCAAAAATAAATGAAATTTATGTTTTTTGCCCAAAAATGAGGGGAATTTCTGACTTTTTGCCTAAAAATAAGGGGAATTTCAGCCTTTTTACCTCAAAATAAGGGGAATTTCTGACTTTTTGCCCCAAAATATGGGGAATTTCTGCCTTTTTGCCCCAAAATAAGAAAAATTTCTGCAATTTTATACCAAAATAAAAAAAATTTCTGCTTTTTTACCCCAAAATAAGAAAATTTCTGCCTTTTTTCTGAAATAAGTGAAATTTCTGCAATTTTGCCCCAAATTAAGGGAAATTTCTGCAATTTTGCCCCAAAATAAGGGGAATTTCTGACTTTTTGCTCCCGAATAAAGGAGATTTTCTGTCTTTTTGCCCCAAAATAAGGAGAATTTTTACCTTTTTTCCCGAAAATTATGAGAATTTCTGCAATTTTGCTTCAAAATACGGGGAATTTTTGCCTTTTAGCCCTAAAATAAAGGGAATTTCTGCATTTTCCCCCAATATTTGGGGAATTTCTGCATTTTACCTCTAAATAAGGGGAATTTCTGCATTTTACCTCAAAATAAGAAGAATTTCTGCTTTTTGCCCCAAAATATGGGGAATTTCTGCCTTTTTGTTTCAAAATAAGGAAAATTTCTTCAATTTTGTACCATAATAAAAGAAATTTCTGCTTTTTGCCCCAAAATAAGGGAAATTTCTGACTTTTTGTCCTGAAATAAATGAAATTTCTGCAATTTTGCCCGAAAATAAGGGAAATTTGTGCCTTTTTGCCCCAAAATAAGGGAAAATTTTGCATTTTTGCTCCAAAATATAGGGAATTTCAGCATTTTACCTCACAATAAGGTGAATTTCAATCTTTTTGCACCAAAATATTGAGAATTTCTGCCTTTTTGCCCAAAAATAAAGAGAATTTCTGCATTTTTGCACCAATATTAGTGGAATTTCTGCAATTTTACCCCAAATTAGATGAATTTCTGAATTTGCCCCAAAATAAGGGGAATTTCAGCCTTATTTCCTCAAAATAAGGGAAATTTCTAACTTTTTGCCACAAAATATAAGGAATTTCTCCCTTTTTGCCCCAAAATAAGGAAAATTTCTGCAATTTTGCCCCAAAATAAGGGGAATTTCTCCCTTTTTGCCACAAAATAAAGGAAATTTCAGCCTTTTTACCTGAAAATAAGTGAAATTACTGCAATTTGCCCCAAATAAGGGAAATTTCTGCAATTTTGCCAAAAAATAAAAAACAATTTCTGGAATTTTGCCCCAAAATAAGGGGAATTTCTGATTTTTGCCCCAAAATAAAGGGAATTTCTGCCTTTTTCCCCAAAATTAAGGGAATTTCTGCAATTTTGCTCCAAAATACGGGGAATTTCTGCCTTTTGCCCGAAAATAAGGGGAATGCATAACTTTTTACCATAAAAAGTGAAATTTCTTCATTTTTTGTTCCAAAATAAGGGGAATTTCTGCTTTTGCCCCTATATAAGTGGAATTTCTGTCTTTTTCGCCCAAAACAATGGGAATTTCAGTATTTTTGGCCCCAAAAAAAAAGAAAATTTCTGACTTATTACCCTGAAATAAGTGAAATTTCTGCAATTTTTCCCCAAAATAAGGTGAATTTCTGCCTTTTTTCTCTGAAATAATTGAAATTTTTACAATTTTGCCCTAAATTAAGGGAAATTTCTGCAATTTTTCTCCATAATAAGGGAAATTTCTGCAATTTTGCCACAAATAAGAGAAATTTCTGCAATTTTGCCCCAAAATAAGGTAAATTCCTGCAATTTTGCCCCAAAATAAAGTAAATTTCTGAAATTTTGCCCCAAAATAAGGGGAATTTCTGATTTTTGCCCCAAAATAAAGGGAATTTCTGCATTTTGCCCCAAAATTAGGGGAATTTCTGCAATTTTGCTCCAAAATACAGGGAATTTCTGCCTTTTTGCCCGAAAATAAGGGGAATGCATACCTTTTTGCGATAAAAAAGTGAAATTTCTTCATTTTTGCTCCAAAATAAGAAAAATTTCTGCCTTTTTGCCTCTAAATAAGTGGAATTTCTGTCTTTTTCCCCCAAAACAAAGGGAAATTCTGTCTTTTTGCCCCAAAATAAGGGGAATTTCTGACTTATTACCCTGAAATAAGTGAAATTTCTGAAATTTTCCCCAACATAAGGGAAATTTCTCCATTTTTGCCCCCAAATAAGGGTAATTTCAGCCTTTTTACCTCAAAATAAGGGGAATTTCTGCATTTTTGCCACAAAATATTAGGAATTTCTGCCTTTTTGCCCCAAAATAAGGAAAATTTCTGCCTTTTTTCCCTGAAATAAGGGGAATGCATACTTTTTGCCATATAAAAGGGAAATTTCTTCATTTTTGCTCAACAATAATGGGAATTTCTGCATTTTTGCCTCTAAATAAGTGGAATTTCTGTCATTTTCCCCCAAAACAAAGGGAATTTCTGTTTTTTTGCCCCAAAATAAGGGGAATTTCTGACTTATTACCCTGAAATAAGTGAAATTTCTGCAATTTTTCCCCAACATAAGGGAAATTTCTCCGTTTTTGCCCCCAAATAAGGGTAATTTCAGCCTTTTTACCTCAAAATAAGGGGAATTTCTGCATTTTTGCCACAAAATATTAGGAATTTCTGCCTTTTTGCCCCAAAATAAGGAAAATTTCTGCCTTTTTTCCCTGAAATAAGTGAAATTTCTGCAATTTTGCCACAAAATAAGTGAAATTTCTGCAATTTTGCCCCAAAATAAGGGAAATTTCTGGAATTTTGCCCAAAATAAGTGGAATTTCTGAGGTTTTCCCCAAAATAAGGAGAATCTCTGTCTCTTTGCCCCAACATATAGGGAATTTCTGTCTTTTTGCCCCAACATATAGGGAGTTTCTGCCTTTTTGCCCCACAATTAGGGGAATTTCTGCAATTTTGATCCAAAATACAGGGAATTTCTGCCTTTTTACCCGAAAATAAGGGGAATGCATACCTTTTTGCTATAAAAAAGGGAAATTTCTTCATTTTTGCCCCAAAGTAAGGGGAATTTCTGAATTTTTGCCCTGAAACAAATGAAATTTCTGCAATTTTGCCCTAAAATAAGTGAAATTTGTGCCCTTTTGCCCAAAATAAAAAAAATTTCTGCCTTTTGCCCCAAAATATGGGGAATTTCAGCATTTTACCGCAAATCAAGGGGAATTTCAGCCTTTTTGAACCAAATTATGGGAAATTTCTGCCTTTTTGCCCCAAAATAAAGGGAATTTCTGCATTTTGCACCAATATTAGGGGAATTTCTGCAATTTTGCTCCAAAATACGGGTCATTTCTGCCTTTATGCCCGAAATTAAGTGGAATTTCTGCCTTTTTGTCCCGAAATAAGTGAAATTTCTTCAATTTTAGCCAAAAATTAGGGATTTCATCTTTTTGCCCCAAAATAAGGGGAATTTCGGCCATTTTCCTCCAAAATACGGGGAATTTCTGCTTTTTTGCCCGAAAATAAGGGGAATGCATACCTTTTTGCCATATAAAAGGGAAATTTCTTCATTTTTGCTCAACAATAAGGGAAATTTCTGCCTTTTTGCCTCTAAATAAGTGGAATTTCTGTCTTTTTCCCCCAAAACAAAGGGAATTTCTGTCTTTTTGCCCCAAAATAAGGGGAATTTCTGACTTATTACCCTGAAATAAGTGAAATTTCTGCAATTTTGCCCCAACATAAGGGAAATTTCTCCGTTTTTGCCCCCAAATAAGGGTAATTTCAGCCTTTTTACCTCAAAATAAGGGGAATTTCTGCATTTTTGCCACAAAATATTAGGAATTTCTGACTTTTTGCCCCAAAATAAGGAAAATTTCTGCCTTTTTTCCCTGAAATAAGTGAAATTTCTGAAATTTTGCCCCAAAATAAGTGAAATTTCTGCAATTTTGCCCCAAAATAAGGGAAATTTCTGGAATTTTGCCCAAAATAAGTGGAATTTCTGAGGTTTTCCCCAAAATAAGGAGAATCTCTGTCTCTTTGCCCCAACTTATAGGGAATTTCTGCCTTTTTGCCCCACAATTAGGGGAATTTCTGCAATTTTGATCCAAAATACAGGGAATTTCTGCCTTTTTGCCCGAAAATAAGGGGAATGCATACCTTTTTGCCCTAAAAAAGGGAAATTTCTTCATTTTTGCCCCAAAGTAATGGGAATTTCTGTTTTTGCCCCCAAATAAGGGAAATTTCTGCAATTTTGCCCTAAAATAAAGGGAATTTCTGCCTTTTGCCCCAAAATAAGGAGAATTTCTGCCTTTTTGCCCTAAAATAAAGAAAATTACTGTATTTTTTACCCCAAAATTAGGTGAATTTCTTCAATTTTGCTCCAAAATACGGGAATTTTCTGCCTTTTTCGCTGAAAATAAGGGGAATTTCTGCATTTTGCTGCGAAATAAGTGAAATTTCTGCAGTTTTACCCCAAAATAAGGGGAATTTCTGACTTTTTGCCACAAAATTAGGGGAATTTCTGCCTTTTTGCCTGAAAATAAAAAAAAATGTATACCTTTTTGCCATAAAAAAAGAAAATTTCTTCATTTTTGCCCGAAAATAAGTGGATTTTTCGCCTTTTTGACTCAAAATAAGTGCAATTTCTGCCTTTTCCCCAAAAATAAATGAAATTTCTGTTTTTTGCCCAAAAATAAGGGGAATTTCTGACTTTTTGCCCGAAAATAAGGGGAATTTCAGCCTATTTACCTCAAAATAAGGGGAATTTCTGCCTTTTTGCCCCAAAATATGGGGAATTTCTGCCTTTTTGCCCAAAATAAGAAAAATCTCTGCAATTTTATACCAAAATAAAAGAAATTTCTGCTTTTTTACCCCAAAATAAGAAAATTTCTGCCTTTTTTCTGAAATAAGTGAAATTTCTGGAATTTTGCCCCAAATTAAGGGAAATTTCTGCAATTTTGCCCCAAAATAAGGGGAATTTCTGACTTTTTGCTCCCGAAAAAAGGAGATGTTCTGTTATTTTGCCCCAAAATAAGGAGAATTTTTACCTTTTTTCCCGAAAATTATGAGAATTTCTGCAATTTTGCTTCAAAATACGGGGAATTTTTGCCTTTTAGCCCCAAAATAAAGGGAATTTCTGCATTTTCCCCCAATATTTGGGGAATTTCTGCATTTTACCTCTAAATAAGGGGAATTTCTGCATTTTACCTCAAAATAAGAAGAATTTCTGCTTTTTGCCCCAAAATATGGGGAATTTCTGCCTTTTTGTTTCAAAATAAGGAAAATTTCTTCAATTTTGTACCATAATAAAAGAAATTTCTGCTTTTTGCCCCAAAATAAGGGAAATTTCTGACTTTTTGTCCTGAAATAAATGAAATTTCTGCAATTTTGCCCGAAAATAAGGGGAATTTGTGCCTTTTTGCCCCAAAATAAGGGAAATTTTTGCATTTTTGCCCCAAAATATAGGGAATTTCAGCATTTTACCTCACAATAAGGTGAATTTCAATCTTTTTGCACCAAAATATTGATAATTTCTGCCTTTTTGCCCCAAAATAAAGAGAATTTCTGCATTTTTGCACCAATATTAGTGGAATTTCTGCAATTTTACCCCAAATTAGATGAATTTCTGAATTTGCCCCAAAATAAGGGGAATTTCAGCCTTATTTCCTCAAAATAAGGGAAATTTCTACCTTTTTGTCACAAAATATAAGGAATTTTTGCCTTTTTGCCCCAAAATAAGGAAAATTTCTGCAATTTTGCCCCAAAATAAGGGGAATTTCTCCCTTTTTGCCACAAAATAAAGGAAATTTCAGCCTTTTTACCTGAAAATAAGTGAAATTACTGCAATTTGCCCCAAATAAGGGAAATTTCTGCAATTTTGCCCCAAAATAAGGTAAATTTCTGCAATTTTGCCAAAAAATAAAAAACAATTTCTAGAATTTTGCCCCAAAATAAGGGGAATTTCTGATTTTTGCCACAAAATAAAGGGAATTTCTGCCTTTTTCCCCAAAATTAAGGGAATTTCTGCAATTTTGCTCCAAAATACGGGGAATTTCTGCCTTTTGCCCGAAAATAAGGGGAATGCATAAGTTTTTACCATAAAAAGTGAAATTTCTTCATTTTTTGTTCCAAAATAAGGGGAATTTCTGCCTTTTTGCCCCTAAATAAGTGGAATTTCTGTCTTTTTCGCCCAAAACAATGGGAATTTCAGTATTTTTGGCCCTAAAATAAAGAAAATTTCTGACTTATTACCCTGAAATAAGTGAAATTTCTGCAATTTTTCCCCAAAATAAGGTGAATTTCTGCCTTTTTTCTCTGAAATAATTGAATTTTCTACAATTTTGCCCTAAATTAAGGGAAATTTCTGCAATTTTTCTCCATAATAAGGGAAATTTCTCAATTTTGCCACAAATAAGAGAAATTTCTGCAATTTTGCCCCAAAATAAGGTAAATTCCTGCAATTTTGCCCCAAAATAAAGAAAATTTCTGGAATTTTGCCCCAAAATAAGGGGAATTTCTGATTTTTGCCCCAAAATAAAGGGAATTTCTGCATTTTGCCCCAAAATTAGGGGAATTTCTGCAATTTTGCTCCAAAATACAAGGAATTTCTGCCTTTTTGCCCGAAAATAAGGGGAATGCATACCTTTTTGCGATAAAAAAGTGAAATTTCTTCATTTTTGCCCCAAAATAAGAAAAATTTCTGCCTTTTTGCCTCTAAATAAGTGGAATTTCTGTCTTTTTCCCCTAAAACAAAGGGAATTTCTGTCTCTTTTGCTCCAAAATAAGGGGAATTTCTGACTTATTACCCTGAAATAAGTGAAATTTATGCAATTTTGCCCCAAAATAAGGAAAATTTCTGCATTTTTGCCTCCAAATAAGGGGAATTTAAGCCTTTTTACCTCAAAATAAGGGGAATTTCTGCATTTTTGCCACAAAATATTCGGAATTTCTGCCTTTTTGCCCAAAAATAAAGAAAATTCCTGACTTTTTTCCCTGAAATAAGTGAAATTTCTACAATTTTGCCCAAAAATAATTAAAATTTTTTAGTTTTGCCCCAAAATAATGAGAATCTGTTTTTTTGCCCCAACATATAGGGAATTTCTGCCTTTTTGCCCCACAATTAGGGGATTTTCTGCAATTTTGCTCCAAAATACAGGGAATTTCTTACTTTTTGCCCGAAAATAAGGGGAATGCATACCTTTTCGCCATATAAAAGGGAAATTTCTTCATTATTTCTTCAAAATAAGGGGAATTTCTGCCTTTTTGCCTCTAAATAAGTGGAATTTCTGTCTTTTTCCCCCAAAACAAAGGGAATTTCTGTCTTTTTTGCCCCAAAATAAAGGGAATTTCTGACTTATTACCCTGAAATAAGTGGAATTTCTGCAATTTTGCTCCAAAATAAGGGGAATTTCTGCCTTTTTGCCCGAAAATAAAGGGAATGCATACCTTTTTGCCATAAAAAAGGGAAATTTCTTCATTTTTGCTCCAAAATAAGGGGAATTTCTGCATTTTTGCCTCTAAATAAGTGGAATTTCTGTCTTTTTTTTCCCAAAACAAAGAGAATTTCTGCCTTTTTGCCCAAAATAAGGAAAATTTCATCCTTTTTTCCCTGAAATAAGTTAAATTTCTGCAATTTTGAACCAACATAAGGGAAATTTCTGCCTTTTTGGCCCAAATAAGGGGAATTTCAGCCTTTATCCCTTAAAATAAGGGGAATTTCTGCATTTTTGCGACATAATACTAGGAATTTCTGCCTTTTTGCCCCAAAATAAGAAAAATTTCTTCCTTTTTCCCTGAAATAAGTGAAATTTCTGCAATTTTGCCCCATAATACGTGAAATTTCTGCCTTTTTGCCCCCAAATATGGGGAATTTCAGCTTTTTTGCCCCCAAATAAGGGGAATTTCAAACTTATTACCTCAAAATAAGGGGAATTTCTGCTTTTTTGCCTCTAAATTAGTGGAATTTCTGTCTTTTACCCCTAAAACAAAGGGAATTTCTGGTTTTTTTGCCCCAAAATAAAAGGAATTTTGACATATTACCCTGAAATAAGTAAAATTTCTGCAATTTTGCCCCAAAATAAGGGAAATTTCTGCTTTTGCCCCCAAATAAGGGGAATTTATGCAATTTTGCCCCAAAATAAGGTAAATTTCTGCAATTTTGCTCCAAAATAAAGGAAATTTCTGGAATTTTGCCCCAAAATAAGAAGAATTTCTGATTTTTGCCCCAAAATAAAGGGAATTTCTGCATTTTGCCCCAAAATTAGGGGAATTTCTGCAATTTTGCTCCAAATTATGGGTAATTTCTGCCTTTATGCCCAAAATAAGGGGAATGCATACCTTTTTGCCATAAAAAAGTGAAATTTCTTCATTTTTGCTCCAAAATAATGGGAATTTTTGCTTTTTGCCTCTAAATAAGTGAAATTTCTGTCTTTTTCCCCCAAAACAAATAGAATTTCTGACTTTTTTGCCCCAAAATAAGGGGAATTTCTGACTTATTACCCTGAAATAAGTGAAATTTCTGCAATTTTGCCCCCAAATAAGGGGAATTTCAGCCTTTTTACCTCAAAATAAGGGGAATTTCTGCATCTTTGCCACAAAATTTTAGGAATTTCTGCCTTTTTGCCCCAAAATAAGGAAAATTTCTGCCTTTTTTCCCTGAAATAAGTGAAATTTTTGCAATTTTGCTTCAACATAAGTGGAATTTCTGAGTTTTGCCCCACAATCAGGGGAATTTCTGCAATTTTGCTCCAAAATACGGGGAATTTCATCCTTTTTGCCCGAAAATAAGGGGAATGCATACCTTTTTGCCATATAAAAGGGAAATTTCTTTATTTTTGCTCCAAAATAAGGGGAATTTCTGCCTTTTTGCCTCTAAATAAGTAGAATTTCTGTCTTTTTCCCCCAAAACAAAGGGAATTTCTATCTTTTTTTGCCCCAAAATAAGGGGAATTTCTGACTTATTACCCTGAAATAAGTAAAATTTCTGCAATTTTCCCCAAAATAAGGGAAATTTCTGCCTTTTTGCACCCAAATAAGGGAATTTCAGCCTTTTTACCTCAAAATAAGGGGAATTTCTGCATTTTGCCCCAAAATTAGGGGAATTTCTGCAATTTTGCTCCAAAATACAGGGAATTTCTGCCTTTTTGCCCGAAAATAAGGGGAATGCATACCTTTTTGCGATAAAAAAGTGAAATTTCTTCATTTTTGCTCCAAAATAAGAAAAATTTCTGCCTTTTTGCCTCTAAATAAGTGGAATTTCTGTCTTTTTCCCCCAAAACAAAGGGAAATTCTGTCTTTTTGCCCCAAAATAAGGGGAATTTCTGACTTATTACCCTGAAATAAGTGAAATTTCTGAAATTTTCCCCAACATAAGGGAAATTTCTCCATTTTTGCCCCCAAATAAGGGTAATTTCAGGCTTTTTACCTCAAAATAAGGGGAATTTCTGCATTTTTGCCACAAAATATTAGGAATTTCTGCCTTTTTGCCCCAAAATAAGGAAAATTTCTGCCTTTTTTCCCTGAAATAAGGGGAATGCATACCTTTTTGCCATATAAAAGGGAAATTTCTTCATTTTTGCTCAACAATAATGGGAATTTCTGCATTTTTGCCTCTAAATAAGTGGAATTTCTGTCATTTTCCTCCAAAACAAAGGGAATTTCTGTTTTTTTGCCCCAAAATAAGGGGAATTTCTGACTTATTACCCTGAAATAAGTGAAATTTCTGCAATTTTTCCCCAACATAAGGGAAATTTCTCCGTTTTTGCCCCCAAATAAAGGTAATTTCAGCCTTTTTACCTCAAAATAAGGGGAATTTCTGCATTTTTGCCACAAAATATTAGGAATTTCTGCCTTTTTGCCCCAAAATAAGGAAAATTTCTGCCTTTTTTCCCTGAAATAAGTGAAATTTCTGCAATTTTGCCACAAAATAAGTGAAATTTCTGCAATTTTGCCCCAAAATAAGGGAAATTTCTGGAATTTTGCCCAAAATAAGTGGAATTTCTGAGGTTTTCCCCAAAATAAGGAGAATCTCTGTCTCTTTGCCCCAACATATAGGGAATTTCTGTCTTTTTGCCCCAACATATAGGGAGTTTCTGCCTTTTTGCCCCACAATTAGGGGAATTTCTGCAATTTTGATCCAAAATACAGGGAATTTCTGCCTTTTTACCCGAAAATAAGGGGAATGCATACCTTTTTGCTATAAAAAAGGGAAATTTCTTCATTTTTGCCCCAAAGTAAGGGGAATTTCTGAATTTTTGCCCTGAAACAAATGAAATTTCTGCAATTTTGCCCTAAAATAAGTGAAATTTGTGCCCTTTTGCCCAAAATAAAAAAAATTTCTGCCTTTTGCCCCAAAATATGGGGAATTTCAGCATTTTACCGCAAATCAAGGGGAATTTCAGCCTTTTTGAACCAAATTATGGGAAATTTCTGCCTTTTTGCCCCAAAATAAAGGGAATTTCTGCATTTTGCACCAATATTAGGGGAATTTCTGCAATTTTGCTCCAAAATACGGGTCATTTCTGCCTTTATGCCCGAAATTAAGTGGAATTTCTGCCTTTTTGTCCCGAAATAAGTGAAATTTCTTCAATTTTAGCCAAAAATTAGGGATTTCATCTTTTTGCCCCAAAATAAGGGGAATTTCGGCCATTTTCCTCCAAAATACGGGGAATTTCTGCTTTTTTGCCCGAAAATAAGGGGAATGCATACCTTTTTGCCATATAAAAGGGAAATTTCTTCATTTTTGCTCAACAATAAGGGAAATTTCTGCCTTTTTGCCTCTAAATAAGTGGAATTTCTGTCTTTTTCCCCCAAAACAAAGGGAATTTCTGTCTTTTTGCCCCAAAATAAGGGGAATTTCTGACTTATTACCCTGAAATAAGTGAAATTTCTGCAATTTTGCCCCAACATAAGGGAAATTTCTCCGTTTTTGCCCCCAAATAAGGGTAATTTCAGCCTTTTTACCTCAAAATAAGGGGAATTTCTGCATTTTTGCCACAAAATATTAGGAATTTCTGACTTTTTGCCCCAAAATAAGGAAAATTTCTGCCTTTTTTCCCTGAAATAAGTGAAATTTCTGAAATTTTGCCCCAAAATAAGTGAAATTTCTGCAATTTTGCCCCAAAATAAGGGAAATTTCTGGAATTTTGCCCAAAATAAGTGGAATTTCTGAGGTTTTCCCCAAAATAAGGAGAATCTCTGTCTCTTTGCCCCAACTTATAGGGAATTTCTGCCTTTTTGCCCCACAATTAGGGGAATTTCTGCAATTTTGATCCAAAATACAGGGAATTTCTGCCTTTTTGCCCGAAAATAAGGGGAATGCATACCTTTTTGCCCTAAAAAAGGGAAATTTCTTCATTTTTGCCCCAAAGTAATGGGAATTTCTGTTTTTGCCCCCAAATAAGGGAAATTTCTGCAATTTTGCCCTAAAATAAAGGGAATTTCTGCCTTTTGCCCCAAAATAAGGAGAATTTCTGCCTTTTTGCCCTAAAATAAAGAAAATTACTGTATTTTTTACCCCAAAATTAGGTGAATTTCTTCAATTTTGCTCCAAAATACGGGAATTTTCTGCCTTTTTCGCTGAAAATAAGGGGAATTTCTGCATTTTGCTGCGAAATAAGTGAAATTTCTGCAGTTTTACCCCAAAATAAGGGGAATTTCTGACTTTTTGCCACAAAATTAGGGGAATTTCTGCCTTTTTGCCTGAAAATAAAAAAAATGTATACCTTTTTGCCATAAAAAAAGAAAATTTCTTCATTTTTGCCCGAAAATAAGTGGATTTTTCGCCTTTTTGACTCAAAATAAGTGCAATTTCTGCCTTTTCCCCAAAAATAAATGAAATTTCTGTTTTTTGCCCAAAAATAAGGGGAATTTCTGACTTTTTGCCCGAAAATAAGGGGAATTTCAGCCTATTTACCTCAAAATAAGGGGAATTTCTGCCTTTTTGCCCCAAAATATGGGGAATTTCTGCCTTTTTGCCCAAAATAAGAAAAATCTCTGCAATTTTATACCAAAATAAAAGAAATTTCTGCTTTTTTACCCCAAAATAAGAAAATTTCTGCCTTTTTTCTGAAATAAGTGAAATTTCTGGAATTTTGCCCCAAATTAAGGGAAATTTCTGCAATTTTGCCCCAAAATAAGGGGAATTTCTGACTTTTTGCTCCCGAAAAAAGGAGATGTTCTGTTATTTTGCCCCAAAATAAGGAGAATTTTTACCTTTTTTCCCGAAAATTATGAGAATTTCTGCAATTTTGCTTCAAAATACGGGGAATTTTTGCCTTTTAGCCCCAAAATAAAGGGAATTTCTGCATTTTCCCCCAATATTTGGGGAATTTCTGCATTTTACCTCTAAATAAGGGGAATTTCTGCATTTTACCTCAAAATAAGAAGAATTTCTGCTTTTTGCCCCAAAATATGGGGAATTTCTGCCTTTTTGTTTCAAAATAAGGAAAATTTCTTCAATTTTGTACCATAATAAAAGAAATTTCTGCTTTTTGCCCCAAAATAAGGGAAATTTCTGACTTTTTGTCCTGAAATAAATGAAATTTCTGCAATTTTGCCCGAAAATAAGGGGAATTTGTGCCTTTTTGCCCCAAAATAAGGGAAATTTTTGCATTTTTGCCCCAAAATATAGGGAATTTCAGCATTTTACCTCACAATAAGGTGAATTTCAATCTTTTTGCACCAAAATATTGAGAATTTCTGCCTTTTTGCCCCAAAATAAAGAGAATTTCTGCATTTTTGCACCAATATTAGTGGAATTTCTGCAATTTTACCCCAAATTAGATGAATTTCTGAATTTGCCCCAAAATAAGGGGAATTTCAGCCTTATTTCCTCAAAATAAGGGAAATTTCTACCTTTTTGCCACAAAATATAAGGAATTTTTGCCTTTTTGCCCCAAAATAAGGAAAATTTCTGCAATTTTGCCCCAAAATAAGGGGAATTTCTCCCTTTTTGCCACAAAATAAAGGAAATTTCAGCCTTTTTACCTGAAAATAAGTGAAATTACTGCAATTTGCCCCAAATAAGGGAAATTTCTGCAATTTTGCCCCAAAATAAGGTAAATTTCTGCAATTTTGCCAAAAAATAAAAAACAATTTCTAGAATTTTGCCCCAAAATAAGGGGAATTTCTGATTTTTGCCCCAAAATAAAGGGAATTTCTGCCTTTTTCCCCAAAATTAAGGGAATTTCTGCAATTTTGCTCCAAAATACGGGGAATTTCTGCCTTTTGCCCGAAAATAAGGGGAATGCATAAGTTTTTACCATAAAAAGTGAAATTTCTTCATTTTTTGTTCCAAAATAAGGGGAATTTCTGCCTTTTTGCCCCTAAATAAGTGGAATTTCTGTCTTTTTCGCCCAAAACAATGGGAATTTCAGTATTTTTGGCCCTAAAATAAAGAAAATTTCTGACTTATTACCCTGAAATAAGTGAAATTTCTGCAATTTTTCCCCAAAATAAGGTGAATTTCTGCCTTTTTTCTCTGAAATAATTGAATTTTCTACAATTTTGCCCTAAATTAAGGGAAATTTCTGCAATTTTTCTCCATAATAAGGGAAATTTCTCAATTTTGCCACAAATAAGAGAAATTTCTGCAATTTTGCCCCAAAATAAGGTAAATTCCTGCAATTTTGCCCCAAAATAAAGAAAATTTCTGGAATTTTGCCCCAAAATAAGGGGAATTTCTGATTTTTGCCCCAAAATAAAGGGAATTTCTGCATTTTGCCCCAAAATTAGGGGAATTTCTGCAATTTTGCTCCAAAATACAAGGAATTTCTGCCTTTTTGCCCGAAAATAAGGGGAATGCATACCTTTTTGCGATAAAAAAGTGAAATTTCTTCATTTTTGCTCCAAAATAAGAAAAATTTCTGCCTTTTTGCCTCTAAATAAGTGGAATTTCTGTCTTTTTCCCCTAAAACAAAGGGAATTTCTGTCTCTTTTGCTCCAAAATAAGGGGAATTTCTGACTTATTACCCTGAAATAAGTGAAATTTATGCAATTTTGCCCCAAAATAAGGAAAATTTCTGCATTTTTGCCTCCAAATAAGGGGAATTTAAGCCTTTTTACCTCAAAATAAGGGGAATTTCTGCATTTTTGCCACAAAATATTCGGAATTTCTGCCTTTTTGCCCAAAAATAAAGAAAATTCCTGACTTTTTTCCCTGAAATAAGTGAAATTTCTACAATTTTGCCCAAAAATAATTAAAATTTTTTAGTTTTGCCCCAAAATAATGAGAATCTGTTTTTTTGCCCCAACATATAGGGAATTTCTGCCTTTTTGCCCCACAATTAGGGGATTTTCTGCAATTTTGCTCCAAAATACAGGGAATTTCTTACTTTTTGCCCGAAAATAAGGGGAATGCATACCTTTTCGCCATATAAAAGGGAAATTTCTTCATTATTTCTTCAAAATAAGGGGAATTTCTGCCTTTTTGCCTCTAAATAAGTGGAATTTCTGTCTTTTTCCCCCAAAACAAAGGGAATTTCTGTCTTTTTTGCCCCAAAATAAAGGGAATTTCTGACTTATTACCCTGAAATAAGTAAAATTTCTGCAATTTTTCCCCATAATAAGGGAAATTTCTGCCTTTTTGCACCCAAATAAGGGAATTTCAGCCTTTTTACCTCAAAATAAGGGGAATTTCTGCATTTTTGCCACAAAATTTACATAATTTCTGCCTTTTTGCCTCATAATAAGAAAATTTTCTGCAATTTTGCCCCAAAATAAGTGAAATTTCTGCAATTTTGCTCCAAAATAAGGAAAATTTCTGGAATTTTGCCCCAAAATAAGGAAAATTTCTGATTTTTGCCACAAAATAAAGGGAATTTCTGCATTTTGCCCCACAATTAGTGGAATTTCTGCAATTTTGCTCCAAAATAAGGGGAATTTCTGCCTTTTTGCCCAAAAATAAAGGGAATGCATACCTTTTTGCCATAAAAAAGGGAAATTTCTTCATTTTTGCTCCAAAATAAGGGGAATTTCTGCATTTTTGCCTCTAAATAAGTGGAATTTCTGTCTTTTTTTCCCAAAACAAAGAGAATTTCTGCCTTTTTGCCCAAAATAAGGAAAATTTCATCCTTTTTTCCCTGAAATAAGTTAAATTTCTGCAATTTTGAACCAACATAAGGGAAATTTCTGCCTTTTTGGCCCAAATAAGGGGAATTTCAGCCTTTATCCCTTAAAATAAGGGGAATTTCTGCATTTTTGCGACATAATACTAGGAATTTCTGCCTTTTTGCCCCAAAATAAGAAAAATTTCTTCCTTTTTCCCTGAAATAAGTGAAATTTCTGCAATTTTGCCCCATAATACGTGAAATTTCTGCCTTTTTGCCCCCAAATATGGGGAATTTCAGCTTTTTTGCCCCCAAATAAGGGGAATTTCAAACTTATTACCTCAAAATAAGGGGAATTTCTGCTTTTTTGCCTCTAAATTAGTGGAATTTCTGTCTTTTACCCCTAAAACAAAGGGAATTTCTGGTTTTTTTGCCCCAAAATAAAAGGAATTTTGACATATTACCCTGAAATAAGTAAAATTTCTGCAATTTTGCCCCAAAATAAGGGAAATTTCTGCTTTTGCCCCCAAATAAGGGGAATTTATGCAATTTTGCCCCAAAATAAGGTAAATTTCTGCAATTTTGCTCCAAAATAAAGGAAATTTCTGGAATTTTGCCCCAAAATAAGAAGAATTTCTGATTTTTGCCCCAAAATAAAGGGAATTTCTGCATTTTGCCCCAAAATTAGGGGAATTTCTGCAATTTTGCTCCAAATTATGGGTAATTTCTGCCTTTATGCCCAAAATAAGGGGAATGCATACCTTTTTGCCATAAAAAAGTGAAATTTCTTCATTTTTGCTCCAAAATAATGGGAATTTTTGCTTTTTGCCTCTAAATAAGTGAAATTTCTGTCTTTTTCCCCCAAAACAAATAGAATTTCTGACTTTTTTGCCCCAAAATAAGGGGAATTTCTGACTTATTACCCTGAAATAAGTGAAATTTCTGCAATTTTGCCCCCAAATAAGGGGAATTTCAGCCTTTTTACCTCAAAATAAGGGGAATTTCTGCATCTTTGCCACAAAATTTTAGGAATTTCTGCCTTTTTGCCCCAAAATAAGGAAAATTTCTGCCTTTTTTCCCTGAAATAAGTGAAATTTTTGCAATTTTGCTTCAAAATAAGTGGAATTTCTGAGTTTTGCCCCACAATCAGGGGAATTTCTGCAATTTTGCTCCAAAATACGGGGAATTTCATCCTTTTTGCCCGAAAATAAGGGGAATGCATACCTTTTTGCCATATAAAAGGGAAATTTCTTTATTTTTGCTCCAAAATAAGGGGAATTTCTGCCTTTTTGCCTCTAAATAAGTAGAATTTCTGTCTTTTTCCCCCAAAACAAAGGGAATTTCTATCTTTTTTTGCCCCAAAATAAGGGGAATTTCTGACTTATTACCCTGAAATAAGTAAAATTTCTGCAATTTTCCCCAAAATAAGGGAAATTTCTGCCTTTTTGCACCCAAATAAGGGAATTTCAGCCTTTTTACCTCAAAATAAGGGGAATTTCTGCATTTTGCCCCAAAATTAGGGGAATTTCTGCAATTTTGCTCCAAAATACAGGGAATTTCTGCCTTTTTGCCCGAAAATAAGGGGAATGCATACCTTTTTGCGATAAAAAAGTGAAATTTCTTCATTTTTGCTCCTAAATAAGAAAAATTTCTGCCTTTTTGCCTCTAAATAAGTGGAATTTCTGTCTTTTTCCCCCAAAACAAAGGGAAATTCTGTCTTTTTGCCCCAAAATAAGGGGAATTTCTGACTTATTACCCTGAAATAAGTGAAATTTCTGAAATTTTCCCCAACATAAGGGAAATTTCTCCATTTTTGCCCCCAAATAAGGGTAATTTCAGCCTTTTTACCTCAAAATAAGGGGAATTTCTGCATTTTTGCCACAAAATATTAGGAATTTCTGCCTTTTTGCCCCAAAATAAGGAAAATTTCTGCCTTTTTTTCCTGAAATAAGGGGAATGCATACCTTTTTGCCATATAAAAGGGAAATTTCTTCATTTTTGCTCAACAATAATGGGAATTTCTGCATTTTTGCCTCTAAATAAGTGGAATTTCTGTCATTTTCCCCCAAAACAAAGGGAATTTCTGTTTTTTGCCCCAAAATAAGGGGAATTTCTGACTTATTACCCTGAAATAAGTGAAATTTCTGCAATTTTTCCCCAACATAAGGGAAATTTCTCCGTTTTGCCCCCAAATAAGGGTAATTTCAGCCTTTTTACCTCAAAATATGGGGAATTTCTGCATTTTTGCCACAAAATATTAGGAATTTCTGCCTTTTTGCCCCAAAATAAGGAAAATTTCTGCCTTTTTTCCCTGAAATAAGTGAAATTTCTGCAATTTTGCCACAAAATAAGTGAAATTTCTGCAATTTTGCCCCAAAATAAGGGAAATTTCTGGAATTTTGCCCAAAATAAGTGGAATTTCTGAGGTTTTCCCCAAAATAAGGAGAATCTCTGTCTCTTTGCCCCAACATATAGGGAATTTCTGTCTTTTTGCCCCAACATATAGGGAGTTTCTGCCTTTTTGCCCCACAATTAGGGGAATTTCTGCAATTTTGATCCAAAATACAGGGAATTTCTGCCTTTTTACCCGAAAATAAGGGGAATGCATACCTTTTTGCTATAAAAAAGGGAAATTTCTTCATTTTTGCCCCAAAGTAAGGGGAATTTCTGAATTTTTGCCCTGAAACAAATGAAATTTCTGCAATTTTGCCCTAAAATAAGTGAAATTTGTGCCCTTTTGCCCAAAATAAAAAAAATTTCTGCCTTTTGCCCCAAAATATGGGGAATTTCAGCATTTTACCGCAAATCAAGGGGAATTTCAGCCTTTTTGAACCAAATTATGGGAAATTTCTGCCTTTTTGCCCCAAAATAAAGGGAATTTCTGCATTTTGCACCAATATTAGGGGAATTTCTGCAATTTTGCTCCAAAATACGGGTCATTTCTGCCTTTATGCCCGAAATTAAGTGGAATTTCTGCCTTTTTGTCCCGAAATAAGTGAAATTTCTTCAATTTTAGCCAAAAATTAGGGATTTCATCTTTTTGCCCCAAAATAAGGGGAATTTCGGCCATTTTCCTCCAAAATACGGGGAATTTCTGCTTTTTTGCCCGAAAATAAAGGGAATGCATACCTTTTTGCCATATAAAAGGGAAATTTCTTCATTTTTGCTCAACAATAAGGGAAATTTCTGCCTTTTTGCCTCTAAATAAGTGGAATTTCTGTCTTTTTCCCCCAAAACAAAGGGAATTTCTGTCTTTTTGCCCCAAAATAAGGGGAATTTCTGACTTATTACCCTGAAATAAGTGAAATTTCTGCAATTTTGCCCCAACATAAGGGAAATTTCTCCGTTTTTGCCCCCAAATAAGGGTAATTTCAGCCTTTTTACCTCAAAATAAGGGGAATTTCTGCATTTTTGCCACAAAATATTAGGAATTTCTGACTTTTTGCCCCAAAATAAGGAAAATTTCTGCCTTTTTTCCCTGAAATAAGTGAAATTTCTGAAATTTTGCCCCAAAATAAGTGAAATTTCTGCAATTTTGCCCCAAAATAAGGGAAATTTCTGGAATTTTGCCCAAAATAAGTGGAATTTCTGAGGTTTTCCCCAAAATAAGGAGAATCTCTGTCTCTTTGCCCCAACTTATAGGGAATTTCTGCCTTTTTGCCCCACAATTAGGGGAATTTCTGCAATTTTGATCCAAAATACAGGGAATTTCTGCCTTTTTGCCCGAAAATAAGGGGAATGCATACCTTTTTGCCCTAAAAAAGGGAAATTTCTTCATTTTTGCCCCAAAGTAAGGGGAATTTCTGTTTTTGCCCCCAAATAAGGGAAATTTCTGCAATTTTGCCCTAAAATAAAGGGAATTTCTGCCTTTTGCCCCAAAATAAGGAGAATTTCTGCCTTTTTGCCCTAAAATAAAGAAAATTACTGTATTTTTTACCCCAAAATTAGGTGAATTTCTTCAATTTTGCTCCAAAATACGAGAATTTTCTGCCTTTTTCGCTGAAAATAAGGGGAATTTCTGCATTTTGCTGCGAAATAAGTGAAATTTCTGCAGTTTTACCCCAAAATAAGGGGAATTTCTGACTTTTTGCCACAAAATTAGGGGAATTTCTGCCTTTTTGCCTGAAAATAAAAAAAAATGTATACCTTTTTGCCATAAAAAAAGAAAATTTCTTCATTTTTGCCCGAAAATAAGTGGATTTTTCGCCTTTTTGACTCAAAATAAGTGCAATTTCTGCCTTTTCCCCAAAAATAAATGAAATTTCTGTTTTTTGCCCAAAAATAAGGGGAATTTCTGACTTTTTGCCCGAAAATAAGGGGAATTTCAGCCTATTTACCTCAAAATAAGGGGAATTTCTGCCTTTTTGCCCCAAAATATGGGGAATTTCTGCCTTTTTGCCCAAAATAAGAAAAATCTCTGCAATTTTATACCAAAATAAAAGAAATTTCTGCTTTTTTACCCCAAAATAAGAAAATTTCTGCCTTTTTTCTGAAATAAGTGAAATTTCTGGAATTTTGCCCCAAATTAAGGGAAATTTCTGCAATTTTGCCCCAAAATAAGGGGAATTTCTGACTTTTTGCTCCCGAAAAAAGGAGATGTTCTGTTATTTTGCCCCAAAATAAGGAGAATTTTTACCTTTTTTCCCGAAAATTATGAGAATTTCTGCAATTTTGCTTCAAAATACGGGGAATTTTTGCCTTTTAGCCCCAAAATAAAGGGAATTTCTGCATTTTCCCCCAATATTTGGGGAATTTCTGCATTTTACCTCTAAATAAGGGGAATTTCTGCATTTTACCTCAAAATAAGAAGAATTTCTGCTTTTTGCCCCAAAATATGGGGAATTTCTGCCTTTTTGTTTCAAAATAAGGAAAATTTCTTCAATTTTGTACCATAATAAAAGAAATTTCTGCTTTTTGCCCCAAAATAAGGGAAATTTCTGACTTTTTGTCCTGAAATAAATGAAATTTCTGCAATTTTGCCCGAAAATAAGGGGAATTTGTGCCTTTTTGCCCCAAAATAAGGGAAATTTTTGCATTTTTGCCCCAAAATATAGGGAATTTCAGCATTTTACCTCACAATAAGGTGAATTTCAATCTTTTTGCACCAAAATATTGAGAATTTCTGCCTTTTTGCCCCAAAATAAAGAGAATTTCTGCATTTTTGCACCAATATTAGTGGAATTTCTGCAATTTTACCCCAAATTAGATGAATTTCTGAATTTGCCCCAAAATAAGGGGAATTTCAGCCTTATTTCCTCAAAATAAGGGAAATTTCTACCTTTTTGCCACAAAATATAAGGAATTTTTGCCTTTTTGCCCCAAAATAAGGAAAATTTCTGCAATTTTGCCCCAAAATAAGGGGAATTTCTCCCTTTTTGCCACAAAATAAAGGAAATTTCAGCCTTTTTACCTGAAAATAAGTGAAATTACTGCAATTTGCCCCAAATAAGGGAAATTTCTGCAATTTTGCCCCAAAATAAGGTAAATTTCTGCAATTTTGCCAAAAAATAAAAAACAATTTCTAGAATTTTGCCCCAAAATAAGGGGAATTTCTGATTTTTGCCCCAAAATAAAGGGAATTTCTGCCTTTTTCCCCAAAATTAAGGGAATTTCTGCAATTTTGCTCCAAAATACGGGGAATTTCTGCCTTTTGCCCGAAAATAAGGGGAATGCATAAGTTTTTACCATAAAAAGTGAAATTTCTTCATTTTTTGTTCCAAAATAAGGGGAATTTCTGCCTTTTTGCCCCTAAATAAGTGGAATTTCTGTCTTTTTCGCCCAAAACAATGGGAATTTCAGTATTTTTGGCCCTAAAATAAAGAAAATTTCTGACTTATTACCCTGAAATAAGTGAAATTTCTGCAATTTTTCCCCAAAATAAGGTGAATTTCTGCCTTTTTTCTCTGAAATAATTGAATTTTCTACAATTTTGCCCTAAATTAAGGGAAATTTCTGCAATTTTTCTCCATAATAAGGGAAATTTCTCAATTTTGCCACAAATAAGAGAAATTTCTGCAATTTTGCCCCAAAATAAGGTAAATTCCTGCAATTTTGCCCCAAAATAAAGAAAATTTCTGGAATTTTGCCCCAAAATAAGGGGAATTTCTGATTTTTGCCCCAAAATAAAGGGAATTTCTGCATTTTGCCCCAAAATTAGGGGAATTTCTGCAATTTTGCTCCAAAATACAAGGAATTTCTGCCTTTTTGCCCGAAAATAAGGGGAATGCATACCTTTTTGCGATAAAAAAGTGAAATTTCTTCATTTTTGCTCCAAAATAAGAAAAATTTCTGCCTTTTTGCCTCTAAATAAGTGGAATTTCTGTCTTTTTCCCCTAAAACAAAGGGAATTTCTGTCTCTTTTGCTCCAAAATAAGGGGAATTTCTGACTTATTACCCTGAAATAAGTGAAATTTATGCAATTTTGCCCCAAAATAAGGAAAATTTCTGCATTTTTGCCTCCAAATAAGGGGAATTTAAGCCTTTTTACCTCAAAATAAGGGGAATTTCTGCATTTTTGCCACAAAATATTCGGAATTTCTGCCTTTTTGCCCAAAAATAAAGAAAATTCCTGACTTTTTTCCCTGAAATAAGTGAAATTTCTACAATTTTGCCCAAAAATAATTAAAATTTTTTAGTTTTGCCCCAAAATAATGAGAATCTGTTTTTTTGCCCCAACATATAGGGAATTTCTGCCTTTTTGCCCCACAATTAGGGGATTTTCTGCAATTTTGCTCCAAAATACAGGGAATTTCTTACTTTTTGCCCGAAAATAAGGGGAATGCATACCTTTTCGCCATATAAAAGGGAAATTTCTTCATTATTTCTTCAAAATAAGGGGAATTTCTGCCTTTTTGCCTCTAAATAAGTGGAATTTCTGTCTTTTTCCCCCAAAACAAAGGGAATTTCTGTCTTTTTTGCCCCAAAATAAAGGGAATTTCTGACTTATTACCCTGAAATAAGTAAAATTTCTGCAATTTTTCCCCATAATAAGGGAAATTTCTGCCTTTTTGCACCCAAATAAGGGAATTTCAGCCTTTTTACCTCAAAATAAGGGGAATTTCTGCATTTTTGCCACAAAATTTACATAATTTCTGCCTTTTTGCCTCATAATAAGAAAATTTTCTGCAATTTTGCCCCAAAATAAGTGAAATTTCTGCAATTTTGCTCCAAAATAAGGAAAATTTCTGGAATTTTGCCCCAAAATAAGGAAAATTTCTGATTTTTGCCACAAAATAAAGGGAATTTCTGCATTTTGCCCCACAATTAGTGGAATTTCTGCAATTTTGCTCCAAAATAAGGGGAATTTCTGCCTTTTTGCCCGAAAATAAAGGGAATGCATACCTTTTTGCCATAAAAAAGGGAAATTTCTTCATTTTTGCTCCAAAATAAGGGGAATTTCTGCATTTTTGCCTCTAAATAAGTGGAATTTCTGTCTTTTTTTCCCAAAACAAAGAGAATTTCTGCCTTTTTGCCCAAAATAAGGAAAATTTCATCCTTTTTTCCCTGAAATAAGTTAAATTTCTGCAATTTTGAACCAACATAAAGGAAATTTCTGCCTTTTTGGCCCAAATAAGGGGAATTTCAGCCTTTATCCCTTAAAATAAGGGGAATTTCTGCATTTTTGCGACATAATACTAGGAATTTCTGCCTTTTTGCCCCAAAATAAGAAAAATTTCTTCCTTTTTCCCTGAAATAAGTGAAATTTCTGCAATTTTGCCCCATAATACGTGAAATTTCTGCCTTTTTGCCCCCAAATATGGGGAATTTCAGCTTTTTTGCCCCCAAATAAGGGGAATTTCAAACTTATTACCTCAAAATAAGGGGAATTTCTGCTTTTTTGCCTCTAAATTAGTGGAATTTCTGTCTTTTACCCCTAAAACAAAGGGAATTTCTGGTTTTTTTGCCCCAAAATAAAAGGAATTTTGACATATTACCCTGAAATAAGTAAAATTTCTGCAATTTTGCCCCAAAATAAGGGAAATTTCTGCTTTTGCCCCCAAATAAGGGGAATTTATGCAATTTTGCCCCAAAATAAGGTAAATTTCTGCAATTTTGCTCCAAAATAAAGGAAATTTCTGGAATTTTGCCCCAAAATAAGAAGAATTTCTGATTTTTGCCCCAAAATAAAGGGAATTTCTGCATTTTGCCCCAAAATTAGGGGAATTTCTGCAATTTTGCTCCAAATTATGGGTAATTTCTGCCTTTATGCCCAAAATAAGGGGAATGCATACCTTTTTGCCATAAAAAAGTGAAATTTCTTCATTTTTGCTCCAAAATAATGGGAATTTTTGCTTTTTGCCTCTAAATAAGTGAAATTTCTGTCTTTTTCCCCCAAAACAAATAGAATTTCTGACTTTTTTGCCCCAAAATAAGGGGAATTTCTGACTTATTACCCTGAAATAAGTGAAATTTCTGCAATTTTGCCCCCAAATAAGGGGAATTTCAGCCTTTTTACCTCAAAATAAGGGGAATTTCTGCATCTTTGCCACAAAATTTTAGGAATTTCTGCCTTTTTGCCCCAAAATAAGGAAAATTTCTGCCTTTTTTCCCTGAAATAAGTGAAATTTTTGCAATTTTGCTTCAAAATAAGTGGAATTTCTGAGTTTTGCCCCACAATCAGGGGAATTTCTGCAATTTTGCTCCAAAATACGGGGAATTTCATCCTTTTTGCCCGAAAATAAGGGGAATGCATACCTTTTTGCCATATAAAAGGGAAATTTCTTTATTTTTGCTCCAAAATAAGGGGAATTTCTGCCTTTTTGCCTCTAAATAAGTAGAATTTCTGTCTTTTTCCCCCAAAACAAAGGGAATTTCTATCTTTTTTTGCCCCAAAATAAGGGGAATTTCTGACTTATTACCCTGAAATAAGTAAAATTTCTGCAATTTTCCCCAAAATAAGAGAAATTTCTGCCTTTTTGCACCCAAATAAGGGAATTTCAGCCTTTTTACCTCAAAATAAGGGGAATTTCTGCATTTTTGCCACAAAATTTACAGAACTTCTGCCATTTTGCATCAAAATAAGAAAAATTTCTGCAATTTTGCCCCAAAATAAGTGAAATTTCTGCAATTTTGCCCCAAAATAAAGGAAATTTCTGGAATTTTGCCCCAAAATAAGGAAAATTTCTGATTTTTGCCACAAAATAAAGGGAATTTCTGCATTTTGCCCCACAATTAGTGGAATTTCTGCAATTTTGCTCCAAAATAAGGGGAATTTCTGCCTTTTTGCCCGAAAATAAAGGGAATGCATACCTTTTTGCCATAAAAAAGGGAAATTTCTTCATTTTTGCTCCAAAATAAGGGGAATTTCTGCATTTTTGCCTCTAAATAAGTGGAATTTCTGTCTTTTTTTCCCAAAACAAAGAGAATTTCTGCCTTTTTGCCCAAAATAAGGAAAATTTCATCCTTTTTTCCCTGAAATAAGTTAAATTTCTGCAATTTTGAACCAACATAAAGGAAATTTCTGCCTTTTTGGCCCAAATAAGGGGAATTTCAGCCTTTATCCCTTAAAATAAGGGGAATTTCTGCATTTTTGCGACATAATACTAGGAATTTCTGCCTTTTTGCCCCAAAATAAGAAAAATTTCTTCCTTTTTCCCTGAAATAAGTGAAATTTCTGCAATTTTGCCCCATAATACGTGAAATTTCTGCCTTTTTGCCCCCAAATATGGGGAATTTCAGCTTTTTTGCCCCCAAATAAGGGGAATTTCAAACTTATTACCTCAAAATAAGGGGAATTTCTGCTTTTTTGCCTCTAAATTAGTGGAATTTCTGTCTTTTACCCCTAAAACAAAGGGAATTTCTGGTTTTTTTGCCCCAAAATAAAAGGAATTTTGACATATTACCCTGAAATAAGTAAAATTTCTGCAATTTTGCCCCAAAATAAGGGAAATTTCTGCTTTTGCCCCCAAATAAGGGGAATTTATGCAATTTTGCCCCAAAATAAGGTAAATTTCTGCAATTTTGCTCCAAAATAAAGGAAATTTCTGGAATTTTGCCCCAAAATAAGAAGAATTTCTGATTTTTGCCCCAAAATAAAGGGAATTTCTGCATTTTGCCCCAAAATTAGGGGAATTTCTGCAATTTTGCTCCAAATTATGGGTAATTTCTGCCTTTATGCCCAAAATAAGGGGAATGCATACCTTTTTGCCATAAAAAAGTGAAATTTCTTCATTTTTGCTCCAAAATAATGGGAATTTTTGCTTTTTGCCTCTAAATAAGTGAAATTTCTGTCTTTTTCCCCCAAAACAAATAGAATTTCTGACTTTTTTGCCCCAAAATAAGGGGAATTTCTGACTTATTACCCTGAAATAAGTGAAATTTCTGCAATTTTGCCCCCAAATAAGGGGAATTTCAGCCTTTTTACCTCAAAATAAGGGGAATTTCTGCATCTTTGCCACAAAATTTTAGGAATTTCTGCCTTTTTGCCCCAAAATAAGGAAAATTTCTGCCTTTTTTCCCTGAAATAAGTGAAATTTTTGCAATTTTGCTTCAAAATAAGTGGAATTTCTGAGTTTTGCCCCACAATCAGGGGAATTTCTGCAATTTTGCTCCAAAATACGGGGAATTTCATCCTTTTTGCCCGAAAATAAGGGGAATGCATACCTTTTTGCCATATAAAAGGGAAATTTCTTTATTTTTGCTCCAAAATAAGGGGAATTTCTGCCTTTTTGCCTCTAAATAAGTAGAATTTCTGTCTTTTTCCCCCAAAACAAAGGGAATTTCTATCTTTTTTTGCCCCAAAATAAGGGGAATTTCTGACTTATTACCCTGAAATAAGTAAAATTTCTGCAATTTTCCCCAAAATAAGAGAAATTTCTGCCTTTTTGCACCCAAATAAGGGAATTTCAGCCTTTTTACCTCAAAATAAGGGGAATTTCTGCATTTTTGCCACAAAATTTACAGAACTTCTGCCATTTTGCATCAAAATAAGAAAAATTTCTGCAATTTTGCCCCAAAATAAGTGAAATTTCTGCAATTTTGCCCCAAAATAAAGGAAATTTCTGGAATTTTGCCCCAAAATAAGGGGAATTTCTGAATTTTGCCCCAAAATAAAGGGAATTTCTGAATTTTGCCCCACAATTAGTGGAATTTCTGCAATTTTGCTCCAAAATACAGGGAATTTCTGCCTTTTTGCCCGAAAATATGGGGAATGCATACCTCTTTGCCATAAAAAAGGGAAATTTCTTCATTTTTGCTCCAAAATAAACGAAATTTCTGCTTTTATGACTCTAAATAAGTGGAAATTCTGTCTTTTTTTCCCAAAACAAAGAGAATTTCTGCCTTTTTGCCCAAAATAAGGACAATTTCTCCATTTTTTCACTATAATAAGTGAAATTTCTGCAATTTTGCCCCAAAATAAGTGAAATTTCTGCCTTTTTGCCCCCAAATAAGAGGAATTTCAGACTTTTTGCACCCAAATAAGGGGAATTTCAAACTTATTACCTCAAAATAAGGGGTATTTCTGCTTTTTTGCCTCTAAATTAGTGGAATTTCTGTCTTTTTCCCCTAAAACAAAGGGAATTCCTGTCTTTTTTGCCCCAAAATAAAGGGAACTTCTGACTTATTACCCTGAAATAAGTAAAATTTCATCAATTTTGCTTTAAAATAAGGAAAATTTCTGGCTTTTTGCTCCCAAATAAGGGATAATTCAGTCTTTTTACCTCAAAATAAGGGGAATTTCTGCATTTTTGCCACAAAATATTAGGAATTTCTGCCTTTTTTCCTCAAAATAAGGAAAATTTCTGCCTTTTTTCCCTGAAATAAGTGAAATTTTTGTAATTTTGCCTCAAAATAAGTAGAATTTCTGAGTTTTGCCCCAAAATAAGGAGAATTTCTGTCTTTCTGCCCTAACATATAGGGAATTTCTGCCTTTTTTCCCCACAATTAGGGGAATTTCTGCAATTTTGATCCAAAATACGGGGAATTTCTGCCTATTTTCTGTCTTTTTCCTCCAATCAAATGGAATTTCTGTCTTTTTTGCCCCAAAATAATAGGAATTTCTGACTTATTACCCTGAAATAAGTGAAATTTCTGCAATTTTGCCCCCAAATAAGGGAAATTTCTGCCTTTAGCTCCCAAATAAGGGGAAATTCAGCATTTTTACCTCAAAATAAGAGGAATTTCTGCATTTTTGCCACAAAATATAAGGAATTTCTGATTTTTGCCCAATAATAAAAAAAATTTCTGCAATTTTGCCACAAAATACGAGGAATTTCTTCTTTTTTGCCCCAAAATAAAGGAAATTTCAGCCTTTTTACCTGAAAATAAGTAAAATTAGTGGAATTTTGCGCCAAATAAATGAAATTTCTGCAATTTTGCCCCAAAATAAGGTAAATTTCTGCAATTTTGCCGCAAAATAAAGGAAATTTCTGGAATTTTGCCCCAAAATAAAGAGAATTTCTGAATTTTGCCCCAAAATAAAGAGAATTTCTGCCTTTTGCCCCAAAATTAGGGGAATTTCTGCAATTTTGCTCCAAAATACGGGGAATTTTTGCCTTTTTGCCCGAAAATAAGGGGAATGCATATTTTTTTGCCATAAAAAAGTGAAATTTCTTCCTTTTTTCTCCAAAATAAGGGTAATTTCTGAATTTGCCTCTAAATAAGTGAAATTTCTGTCTTTTTCCCCTAAAACAAAGGGAATTTCTGAATTTTTTGCCCCAAAATAAGGGGAATTTCTGACTTATTTCCCTGAAATAAGTGAAATTTCTGCAATTTTGCCCCAAAATAAAAAAAATTCTGCCTTTTTGCCGCCAAATAAGAGGAATTTCAGCATTTTTACTCATAATAAGGGGAATTTCTGCATTTTTGCCCCAAAATAAGGAAAATTTCTGCCTTTTTTCCCTAAAATAAGTGAAATTTCTGCAATTTTGCGCCAAAATAAGTGAAATTTCTGCAATTTTGCCCCAAAATAAGGGAAATTCCTGGAATTTTGCCCCAAAATAAGGGAAATTTCTTGCCTTTTTGCCCCCAAATAAGAGGAATTTCAGCCTTTTTACCTCAAAATAAGGGGAATTTCTCTTTTTTTGCCCCAAAATAAGGAAAATTTCTGCCTTTTTTCTCTGAAATAAGTGAAATTTCTGCAATTTTGCGCCAAAATAAGTGAAATTTCTGCAATTTTGCCCCAAAATAAGGGAAATTTCTGACTTTTTGCCCCCTAATAAGGGGAATTTCAGCCATTTTATCTAAAAATAAGGGGAATTTTTGCATTTTTGCAACAAAATATTAGGAATTTGTGCCTTTTTGCCCCAAAATAAAGAAAATTTCTGCCTTTTTTCCCTGGAAGTGAAATTTCTGCAATTTTGCCCCAACATAAGGGAAATTTCTGCCCTTTTGCCCCCAAATAAGGGAAATTTCAGCCTTTTTACCTCAAAATAAGGTGAATTTCTGCATTTTTGCCACAAAATATTAGGAATTTCTGCCTTTTTGCCTCAAAATAAGGAAAATTTCTGCCTTTTTTTCCTGAAATAAGTGAAATTACTGCAATTTTGCCACAAAATTAGTGGAATTTCTGAGTATTGCCCCAAAATAATGAGAATTTCATTCTTTTTGCCCCAACATATAGGGAATTTCTGACTTTTTGCCCCACAATTAGGGGAATTTCTGCAATTTTTCTCCAAAATACGGGGAATTTCTGCCTTTTTGCCCGAAAATAAAAGGAATGCATACCTTTTTGCCATATAAAAGGGAAATTTCTTCATTTTTGCTCCAAAATAAGGTGAATTTCTGCCTTTTTGGCTCTAAATAAATGGAATTTCTGTCTTTTTCCCCCAATCAAAGGGAATTTCTTTCTTTTTTGCCCCAAAATAATGGGAATTTCTGACTTATTACCCTGAAATAAGTGAAATTTCTGCAATTTGGCCCCAAAATAAGGGAAATTTCTGCCTTTTTGCCCCAAAATAAGGGAAATTTCAGTCTTTTTACCTCAAAATAACGGGAATTTCTGCCTTTTTGCCCCAAAATAAAATTTCTGCCATTTTTCCCTGAAATAAGTGAAATTTCTGCAATTTTGCCCCAAAATAAGTAAAATTTCTGCAATTTTGCCCCAAAATAAAGGAAATTTCTGGAATTTTGCCCCAAAATAAGGAAAATTTCTGCCTTTTTGCCTCCAAATAAGGGGAATTTCAGCCGTTTTACCTCAAAATAGGGGAATTTCTTTTTTTTGCCCCAAAATAAGGAAAATTACTGCCTTTTTTCTCTGAAATAAGTGAAATTTCTGCAATTTTGCGCCAAAATAAGTAAAATTTCTGCAATTTTGCCTAAAAATAAGTGAAATTTCTGCAATTTTGCCCTAAAATTAGGGAAATTTCTGCAATTTTTCCCCATGATAAGGGAAATTTCTGCAATTTTGCCCCAAAATAAAGGGAATTTTTGTTTTTTGCCTTCAAATAAGGGAAATTTCTTAAATTTTGCCCTAAAATAAGGGGAAATTCTGCTTTTTGCCCTAAAATAAGGAGAATTTATGCCTTTTCACCGAATATAAGGGAATTTATGCCATTGTGCCACAAAATAAGTAAAATTTCTGCACTTTTACCCCATAATAAGGGGATTTTCTGCCTTTTTGCCCCATAATTAGGGAAATTTCTGCAATTTTGCTCCAAAATACGAGGAATTTCTGCTTTTTAGCCCGAAAATAAAAGGAATGTATACCTTTTTGCCATAAAAAAGGGAAATTTCTTCATTTTTCCTGAAAATAAGGGGATTTTCCGCCTTTTTGACTCAAAATAAGTGCAATTTCTGCATTTTCCCCAAAAATAAACAAAATTTCTGTCTTTTTGCCCTAAATTAAAGGGAATTTCTGATTTTTGCCCCAAAATAAAAGGAATTTCAGCCTTTTTACCTCAAAATAAGGGGAATTTCTGCCTTTTTGCCCCAAAATATGGGGAATTTCTGCCTTTTTGCCCCAAAATAAGAAAATTTTCTGCAATTTTGTACCAAAACAAAAGAAATTTCTTTCTTTTTGCCCCAAAATAAGACAATTTCTGCCTTTTTTCCCTGAAATAAGTGAAATTTCTGATATTTTGCCCCAAAATAAGGGAAATTTCTGACTTTTTGCTCCCGAAAAAAGGAGATTTTCTAACTTTTTGCCCCAAAATAAAGAGAATTTCTGCCTTTTTGCCCGAAAATTATGAGAATTTCTGCAATTTTGCTTCAAAATACAGGGAATTTCTGCCTTTTAGCCCCAAAATAAAAAAAATTTCTGCATTTTCCCCCAATATTTGGGGAATTTCTGCATTTTACCTCTAAATAAAAAAATTTCTGCATTTTACCTCAAAATAAGAAGAATTTCTGCCTTTTGCCCCAAAATATGGGGAATTTCTGCCTTTTTGTTCCAAACTAAGGAAAATTTCTTCAATTTTTTACTATAATAAAAGAAATTTCTGCTTTTTGCCCCAAAATAAGTGGAATTTCTGACTTTTTGCCCTGAAATAAATGAAATTTCTGCAATTTTGCCCATAAATATGGAAAATTTGTGCCTTTTTGCCTTAAAATAGGGGGAATTTCTGTCTTTTGCCCCAAAATATGGGTAATTTCTGCCTTTTTGTCCGAAAATAAGAAGAATGCATAACTTTTTGCTATAAAAAAGAAATTTCTTCATTTTTGCTCCAAAATAAGGGGAATTTCTGCTTTTTTGCCTCTAAATAAGTGGAATTTCTGTCTTTTGCCCCCAAAACAAAGGGAATTTCTGTCTTTTTTGCCCCAAAATAAGGAAAATTTCTGACTTATTATCCTGAAATAAGTGAAGTTTCTGCAATTTTGCCCCAATATAAGGGAAATTTCTGCCTTTTTGCCCCCAAATAAGAGAAATTTCAGCCTTTTTACCTCAAAATAAGGGGAATTTCTGCATTTTTGCCACAAAATTTACGGAATTTCTGCCTTTTTGCCCCATGATAAGGAAAATTTCTGCAATTTTGCCCCAAGTTAAAGGAAATTTTTGAATTTTGCCCCTAAATAAGGGGAATTTCTGATTTTTGCCACAAAATGAGAATTTCTGCCTTTTGCCCCAAAATTAGAGGAATTTCTGCAATTTTGCTCCAAAATACGGGGAAATTCTGCATTTTTGCCCGAAAATAAGGGGAATGCATATCTTTTTGCCATAAAAAAGTGAAATTTCTTCATTTTTGCTCCAAAATAAGGAAAATTTCTGTATTTATGCCCCCAAATAAGGGGAATTTCAGCCTTTTTACGTCAAAATAAAGGGAATTTCAGCATTTTTTGCCACAAAATATTAGAAATTTCTGCCTTTCCCCCAAAATAAGGAAAATTTCTGCCTTTTTTCCCTGAAATAAGTGAAATTTCTACAATTTTGCCCCAAAATAAGTTCTATTTCTGAGTTTTGCCCCAAAATGAGGAGAATTTCTGTCTTTTTGCCCCAACATATAGGGAATTTCTGCCTTTTGGCCCCACAATTAGGAGAATTTCTGCAATTTTGCTCCAAAATACGTGGAATTTCTGCCTTTTTGCCCGAAAATAAGGGAAATGCATACCTTTTTGCCATATAAAAGGGAAATTTCTTCATTTTTGCTCCAAAATAAGGGGAATTTCTACGTTTTTGCCTCTAAATAAGTGGAATATCTGTCTTTTTCCCCCCCCAAAAAGGGAATTTCTTTCTTTTTTGCCCCAAAATAAGGGAAATTTCTAACTTATTACTCTGAAATAAGTGTAATTTCTGCAATTTTGCCTCAAAATAAGGGAAATTTCTACCTTTTTGCCCCCAAATAAGGGGAATTTCAGTCTTTTTACCTCAAAATAAGGGGAATTTCAGCATTTTTGCCACAAAATATACAGAATTTCTGCCTTTTTGCCCCATAATAAGGAAAATTTCTGCAATTTTGCCCCAAAATAAGAGGAATTTCTCCTTTTTTGCCCAAAAATAAAGGAAATTTCAGCTTTTTTTACCTGAAAATGAGTGAAATTACTTCAATTTTGCCCCAAATATGGAAATTTTTGCAATTTTGCCCCAAAATAAGGTAAATTTCTGCAATTTTGCCCCCAAAAAAATTAATTTCTGGAATTTTGCCCCAAAATAAGGGGTATTTCTAATTTTTGCCCCAAAATAAAGGGAATTTCTGCCTTTTGCCCCAAAATAATTGGAATGCATACCCTTTTGCTATATAAAAAGGAAATTTCTTCATTTTTGCTCCAAAATAAGGTGAATTTCTGCCTTTTTGCCTCTAAATAAATGGAATTTCTGTCTTTTTCCTCCAATCAAATGGAATTTCTGTCTTTTTCGCCCCAAAATAATAGGAATTTCTGACTTATTACCCTGAAATAAGTGAAATTTCTGCAATTTTGCCCCCAAATAAGGGAAATTTCTGCCTTTAGCCCCCAAATAAGGGGAAATTCAGCCTTTTTACCTCAAAATAAGGGGAATTTCTGCATTTTTGCCACAAAATATAGGGAATTTCTGATATTTGCCCAATAATAAAAAAATTTCTGCAATTTTGCCACAAAATAAGAGGAATTTCTTCTTTTTTGCCCCAAAATAAAGGAAATTTCAGCCTTTTTACCTGAAAATAAGTAAAATTAGTGGAATTTTGCCCCAAATAAATGAAATTACTGCAATTTTGCCCCAAAATAAGGTAAATTTCTGCAATTTTGCGCCAAAATAAGTGAAATTTCTGCAATTTTGCCCCAAAATAAGGGAAATTTCTGACTTTTTGCCCCCTAATAAGGGGAATTTCAGCCATTTTATGTAAAAATAAGGGGAATTTCTGCATTTTTGCAACAAAATATTAGGAATTTGTGCCTTTTTGCCCCAAAATAAAGAAAATTTCTGCCTTTTTTCCCTGGAAGTGAAATTTCTGCAATTTTGCCCCAACATAAGGGAAATTTCTGCCCTTTTGCCCCCAAATAAGGGAAATTTCAGCCTTTTTACCTCAAAATAAGGTGAATTTCTGCATTTTTGCCACAAAATATTAGGAATTTCTGCCTTTTTGCCTCAAAATAAGGAAAATTTCTGCCTTTTTTTCCTGAAATAAGTGAAATTTCTGCAATTTTGCCACAAAATTAGTGGAATTTCTGAGTATTGCCCCAAAATAATGAGAATTTCATTCTTTTTGCCCCAACATATAGGGAATTTCTGACTTTTTGCCCCACAATTAGGGGAATTTCTGCAATTTTTCTCCAAAATACGGGGAATTTCTGCCTTTTTGCCCGAAAATAAAAGGAATGCATACCTTTTTGCCATATAAAAGGGAAATTTCTTCATTTTTGCTCCAAAATAAGGTGAATTTCTGCCTTTTTGGCTCTAAATAAATGGAATTTCTGTCTTTTTCCCCCAATCAAAGGGAATTTCTTTCTTTTTTGCCCCAAAATAATGGGAATTTCTGACTTATTACCCTGAAATAAGTGAAATTTCTGCAATTTGGCCCCAAAATAAGGGAAATTTCTGCCTTTTTGCCCCAAAATAAGGGAAATTTCAGTCTTTTTACCTCAAAATAACGGGAATTTCTGCCTTTTTGCCCCAAAATAAAATTTCTGCCATTTTTCCCTGAAATAAGTGAAATTTCTGCAATTTTGCCCCAAAATAAGTAAAATTTCTGCAATTTTGCCCCAAAATAAAGGAAATTTCTGGAATTTTGCCCCAAAATAAGGAAAATTTCTGCCTTTTTGCCTCCAAATAAGGGGAATTTCAGCCGTTTTACCTCAAAATAGGGGAATTTCTTTTTTTTGCCCCAAAATAAGGAAAATTACTGCCTTTTTTCTCTGAAATAAATGAAATTTCTGCAATTTTGCGCCAAAATAAGTAAAATTTCTGCAATTTTGCCTAAAAATAAGTGAAATTTCTGCAATTTTGCCCTAAAATTAGGGAAATTTCTGCAATTTTTCCCCATGATAAGGGAAATTTCTGCAATTTTGCCCCAAAATAAAGGGAATTTTTGTTTTTTGCCTTCAAATAAGGGAAATTTCTTAAATTTTGCCCTAAAATAAGGGGAATTTCTGCTTTTTGCCCTAAAATAAGGAGAATTTATGCCTTTTCACCGAATATAAGGGAATTTATGCCATTGTGCCACAAAATAAGTAAAATTTCTGCACTTTTACCCCATAATAAGGGGATTTTCTGCCTTTTTGCCCCATAATTAGGGAAATTTCTGCAATTTTGCTCCAAAATACGAGGAATTTCTGCTTTTTAGCCCGAAAATAAAAGGAATGTATACCTTTTTGCCATAAAAAAGGGAAATTTCTTCATTTTTCCTGAAAATAAGGGGATTTTCCGCCTTTTTGACTCAAAATAAGTGCAATTTCTGCATTTTCCCCAAAAATAAACAAAATTTCTGTCTTTTTGCCCTAAATTAAAGGGAATTTCTGATTTTTGCCCCAAAATAAAAGGAATTTCAGCCTTTTCACCTCAAAATAAGGGGAATTTCTGCCTTTTTGCCCCAAAATATGGGGAATTTCTGCCTTTTTGCCCCAAAATAAGAAAATTTTCTGCAATTTTGTACCAAAACAAAAGAAATTTCTTTCTTTTTGCCCCAAAATAAGACAATTTCTGCCTTTTTTTCCTGAAATAAATGAAATTTCTGATATTTTGCCCCAAAATAAGGGAAATTTCTGACTTTTTGCTCCCGAAAAAAGGAGATTTTCTATCTTTTTGCCCCAAAATAAAGAGAATTTCTGCCTTTTTGCCCGAAAATTATGAGAATTTCTGCAATTTTGCTTCAAAATACAGGGAATTTCTGCCTTTTAGCCCCAAAATAAAGAAAATTTCTGCATTTTCCCCCAATATTTGGGGAATTTCTGCATTTTACCTCTAAATAAAAAAATTTCTGCATTTTACCTCAAAATAAGAAGAATTTCTGCCTTTTGCCCCAAAATATGGGGAATTTCTGCCTTTTTGTTCCAAACTAAGGAAAATTTCTTCAATTTTTTACTATAATAAAAGAAATTTCTGCTTTTTGCCCCAAAATAAGTGGAATTTCTGACTTTTTGCCCTGAAATAAATGAAATTTCTGCAATTTTGCCCAAAAATAAGGAAAATTTGTGCCTTTTTGCCTTAAAATAGGGGGAATTTCTGTCTTTTGCCCCAAAATATGGGTAATTTCTGCCTTTTTGTCCGAAAATAAGAAGAATGCATAACTTTTTGCTATAAAAAAGAAATTTCTTCATTTTTGCTCTAAAATAAGGGGAATTTCTGCTTTTTTGCCTCTAAATAAGTGGAATTTCTGTCTTTTGCCCCCAAAACAAAGGGAATTTCTCTCTTTTTTGCCCCAAAATAAGGAAAATTTCTGACTTATTATCCTGAAATAAGTGAAATTTCTGCAATTTTGCCCCAATATAAGGGAAATTTCTGCCTTTTTGCCCCCAAATAAGAGAAATTTCAGCCTTTTTACCTCAAAATAAGGGGAATTTATGCATTTTTGCCACAAAATTTACGGAATTTCTGCCTTTTTGCCCCATGATAAGGAAAATTTCTGCAATTTTGCCCCAAGTTAAAGGAAATTTTTGAATTTTGCCCCTAAATAAGGGGAATTTCTGATTTTTGCCACAAAATGAGAATTTCTGCCTTTTGCCCCAAAATTAGAGGAATTTCTGCAATTTTGCTCCAAAATACGGGGAAATTCTGCATTTTTGCCCGAAAATAAGGGGAATGCATATCTTTTTGCCATAAAAAAGTGAAATTTCTTCATTTTTGCTCCAAAATAAGGAAAATTTCTGCCTTTATGCCCCCAAATAAGGGGAATTTCAGCCTTTTTACCTCAAAATAAAGGGAATTTCAGCATTTTTTGCCACAAAATATTAGAAATTTCTGCCTTTCCCCCAAAATAAGGAAAATTTCTGCCTTTTTTCCCTGAAATAAGTGAAATTTCTACAATTTTGCCCCAAAATAAGTTCTATTTCTGAGTTTTGCCCCAAAATGAGGAGAATTTCTGTCTTTTTGCCCCAACATATAGGGAATTTCTGCCTTTTGGCCCCACAATTAGGAGAATTTCTGCAATTTTGCTCCAAAATACGTGGAATTTCTGCCTTTTTGCCCGAAAATAAGGGAAATGCATACCTTTTTGCCATATAAAAGGGAAATTTCTTCATTTTTGCTCCAAAATAAGGGGAATTTCTACGTTTTTGCCTCTAAATAAGTGGAATATCTGTCTTTTTCCCCCCCAAAAAAGGGAATTTCTTTCTTTTTTGCCCCAAAATAAGGGAAATTTCTAACTTATTACTCTGAAATAAGTGTAATTTCTGCAATTTTGCCTCAAAATAAGGGAAATTTCTACCTTTTTGCCCCCAAATAAGGGGAATTTCAGTCTTTTTACCTCAAAATAAGGGGAATTTCAGCATTTTTGCCACAAAATATACAGAATTTCTGCCTTTTTGCCCCATAATAAGGAAAATTTCTGCAATTTTGCCCCAAAATAAGAGGAATTTCTCCTTTTTTGCCCAAAAATAAAGGAAATTTCAGCTATTTTACCTGAAAATGAGTGAAATTACTTCAATTTTGCCCCAAATATGGGAAATTTCTGCAATTTTGCCCCAAAATAAGGTAAATTTCTGCAATTTTGCCCCCAAAAAAAGAAATTTCTGGAATTTTGCCCCAAAATAAGGGGAATTTCTAATTTTTGCCCCAAAATAAAGGGAATTTCTGCCTTTTGCCCCAAAATTAGGGGAATTTCTGCAATTTTGCTCCAAAATACGGGAAATTTTTGCCTTTTTGCCCGACAATAAGGGGAATGAATACTATTTTGCCATAAAAGAGTGAAATTTCTTTATTTTTGCTCTAAAATAAGGGGAATTTCTGCCGTTTTGCCTCTAAATAACTGGAATTTCTATCTTTTTCCCTCAAAACAAAGGAATTTCTGACATTTTTGCCCCAAAATAAAGGGAATTTCTGACTTATTACCCTTAAATAAGTGAAATTTCTGCAATTTTGCCCCAAAATAAGGGAAATTTCTGCTTTTTTGCCGACAAATAAGGGGAATTTCAGAATTTTTACCTCAAAATAGGGGAATTTCTGCATTTTGCCACAAAATATTAGGAATTTCTGCCTTTTTTCCCCAAAATAAGGAAAATTTCTGCCTTTTTTCCCTGAAATAAGTAAAATACCTGCAATTTTGCCCCAAAGTAAGTGGAATTTCTGAGTTTTGCCCCAAAATAAGGAGAATTTCTGTTTTTTTGCCCCAACATAAAGGGAATTTCTGCCTTTTTTGCCCCACAATTAGAGGAATTTCTGCAATTTTGCTCCAAAATACGGGAAATATCTGCCTTTTTGCCCGAAAATAAGGGGAATGCATACCTTTTTGCCATATAAAAGGGAAATTTCTTCATTTTTGCTCCAAAATAAGGTGAATTTCTGCCTTTTTGCCTCTAAATAAATGGAATTTCTGTCTTTTTCCCCCAATCAAATGGAATTTCTGTCTTTTTAGCCCCAAAATAATAAGAATTTCTGACTTATTACCCCGAAATAAGTTAAATTTCTGCAATTTTGCCCCAAAATAATGGAAATTTCTGCCTTTTTTCCCCCAAATAAGGGGAAATTCAGCCTTTTTACCTCAAAATAAGGGGAATTTCTGCATTTTTGCCACAAAAAATACGGAATTTCTGATTTTTGCCCATTATAAGGAAAATTTCTGCAATTTTGCCCCAAATTAAGGGGAATTTCTTCTTTTTTGCCCCAAAATAAAGGAAATTTCAGCCTTTTTACCTGAAAATAAGTAAAATTACTGCAATTTTGCCCCAAATAAAAGAAATTTCTGCAATTTTGCTCCAAAATACGGGGAATTTTTGCCTTCTTGCCCGAAAATATAGGGAATGCATATTTTTATCCCATAAAAAAGTGAAATTTCTCCCTTTTTTCTCCAAAATAAGAGTAATTTCTGCATTTTGCCTCTAAATAAGTGGAATTTCTGTCTTTTTCGCCCAAACAAAGGGAATTTCTGAATTTTTTGACCCAAAATAATAGGAATTTCTGACTTATTTCCCTGAAATAAGTGAAATTTCTGCAATTTTGCCCCAAAATAAAAAAAATGTCTGCCTTTTTGCTGCCAAATAAGGGGAATTTCATCATTTTTAACTCATAATAAGGGGAATTTCTGCCTTTTTGCCCCAAAATAAGGAAAATTTCTGCCTTTTTTCCCTGAAATAAGTGAAATTTCTCCAATTTTGCTCCAAAATAAGTGAAATTTCTGCAATTTTGCCCCAAAATAAGGTAAATTGCTGCAATTTTGCCCCCAAAAAAAGAAATTTCTGGAATTTTGCCCCAAAATAAGGGGAATTTCTAATTTTTGCCCCAGAATAAAGGGAATTTCTGCCTTTTGCCCCAAAATAATTGGAATGCATACACTTTTGCCATATAAAAGGGAAATTTCTTCATTTTTGCTCCAAAATAAGGTGAATTTCTGCCTTTTTGCCTCTAAATAAATGGAATTTCTGTCTTTTTCCTCCAATCAAATGGAATTTCTGTCTTTTTCACCCCAAAATAATAGGAATTTCTGACTTATTACCCTGAAATAAGTGAAATTTCTGCAATTTTGCCTCCAAATAAGGGAAATTTCTGCCTTTAGCCCCCAAATAAGGGGAAATTCAGCCTTTTTACCTCAAAATAAGGGGAATTTCTGCATTTTTGCCACAAAATATAGGGAATTTCTGATTTTTGCCCAATAATAAAAAAATTTCTGCAATTTTGCCACAAAATAAGAGGAATTTCTTCTTTTTTGCCCCAAAATAAAGGAAATTTCAGCCTTTTTACCTGAAAATAAGTAAAATTAGTGGAATTTTGCCCCAAATAAATGAAATTACTGCAATTTTGCCCCAAAATAAGGTAAATTTCTGCAATTTTGCCGCAAAATAAAGGAAATTTCTGGAATTTTGCCCCAAAATAAAGAGAATTTCTGATTTTTGCCCCAAATAAAAAGAATCTCTGTCTTTTGCCCCAAAATTAGGGGAATTTCTGCAATTTTGCTCCAAAATACGGGGAATTTTTGCCTTTTTGCCCGAAAATAAGGGGAATGCATATTTTTTTGCCATAAAAAAGTGAAATTTCTTCCTTTTTTCTCCAAAATAAGGGTAATTTCTGAATTTTCCTCTAAATAAGTGGAATTTCTGTCTTTTTCCCCCAAAACAAAGGGAATTTCTGAATTTTTTGCCCCAAAATAAGGGGAATTTCTGACTTATTTCCCTGAAATAAGTGAAATTTCTGCAATTTTGCCCCAAAATAAAAAAAATTCTGCCTTTTTGCCGCCAAATAAGGGGAATTTCAGCATTTTTAACTCATAATAAGGGGAATTTCTGCCTTTTTGCCCCAAAATAAGGAAAATTTCTGCCTTTTTTCCCTGAAATAAGTGAAATTTCTGCAATTTTGCGCCAAAATAAGTGAAATTTCTGCAATTTTGCCCCAAAATAAGGGAAATTCCTGGAATTTTTCCCCAAAATAAGTGAAATTTCTTGCCTTTTTGCCCCCAAATAAGAGGAATTTCAGCCTTTTTACCTCAAAATAAAGGGAATTTCTTCTTTTTTGCCCCAAAATAAGGAAAATTTCTGCCTTTTTTCTCTGAAATAAGTGAAATTTCTGCAATTTTGCGCCAAAATAAGTGAAATTTCTGCAATTTTGCCCCAAAATAAGGGAAATTTCTGACTTTTTGCCCCCTAATAAGGGGAATTTCAGCCATTTTATGTAAAAATAAGGGGAATTTCTGCATTTTTGCAACAAAATATTAGGAATTTGTGCCTTTTTGCCCCAAAATAAAGAAAATTTCTGCCTTTTTTCCCTGGAAGTGAAATTTCTGCAATTTTGCCCCAACATAAGGGAAATTTCTGCCCTTTTGCCCCCAAATAAGGGAAATTTCAGCCTTTTTACCTCAAAATAAGGTGAATTTCTGCATTTTTGCCACAAAATATTAGGAATTTCTGCCTTTTTGCCTCAAAATAAGGAAAATTTCTGCCTTTTTTTCCTGAAATAAGTGAAATTTCTGCAATTTTGCCACAAAATTAGTGGAATTTCTGAGTATTGCCCCAAAATAATGAGAATTTCATTCTTTTTGCCCCAACATATAGGGAATTTCTGACTTTTTGCCCCACAATTAGGGGAATTTCTGCAATTTTTCTCCAAAATACGGGGAATTTCTGCCTTTTTGCCCGAAAATAAAAGGAATGCATACCTTTTTGCCATATAAAAGGGAAATTTCTTCATTTTTGCTCCAAAATAAGGTGAATTTCTGCCTTTTTGGCTCTAAATAAATGGAATTTCTGTCTTTTTCCCCCAATCAAAGGGAATTTCTTTCTTTTTTGCCCCAAAATAATGGGAATTTCTGACTTATTACCCTGAAATAAGTGAAATTTCTGCAATTTGGCCCCAAAATAAGGGAAATTTCTGCCTTTTTGCCCCAAAATAAGGGAAATTTCAGTCTTTTTACCTCAAAATAACGGGAATTTCTGCCTTTTTGCCCCAAAATAAAATTTCTGCCATTTTTCCCTGAAATAAGTGAAATTTCTGCAATTTTGCCCCAAAATAAGTGAAATTTCTGCAATTTTGCCCCAAAATAAAGGAAATTTCTGGAATTTTGCCCCAAAATAAGGAAAATTTCTGCCTTTTTGCCTCCAAATAATGGGAATTTCAGCCGTTTTACCTCAAAATAGGGCAATTTCTTTTTTTTGCCCCAAAATAAGGAAAATTACTGCCTTTTTTCTCTGAAATAAATGAAATTTCTGCAATTTTGCGCCAAAATAAGTAAAATTTCTGCAATTTTGCCTAAAAATAAGTGAAATTTTTGCAATTTTGCCCTAAAATTAGGGAAATTTCTGCAATTTTTCCCCATGATAAGGGAAATTTCTGCAATTTTGCCCCAAAATAAAGGGAATTTTTGTTTTTTGCCTTCAAATAAGGGAAATTTCTTAAATTTTGCCCTAAAATAAGGGGAATTTCTGCTTTTTGCCCTAAAATAAGGAGAATTTATGCCTTTTCACCGAATATAAGGGAATTTATGCCATTGTGCCACAAAATAAGTAAAATTTCTGCACTTTTACCCCATAATAAGGGGATTTTCTGCCTTTTTGCCCCATAATTAGGGAAATTTCTGCAATTTTGCTCCAAAATACGAGGAATTTCTGCTTTTTAGCCCGAAAATAAAAGGAATGTATACCTTTTTGCCATAAAAAAGGGAAATTTCTTCATTTTTCCTGAAAATAAGGGGATTTTCCGCCTTTTTGACTCAAAATAAGTGCAATTTCTGCATTTTCCCCAAAAATAAACAAAATTTCTGTCTTTTTGCCCTAAATTAAAGGGAATTTCTGATTTTTGCCCCAAAATAAAAGGAATTTCAGCCTTTTTACCTCAAAATAAGGGGAATTTCTGCCTTTTTGCCCCAAAATATGGGGAATTTCTGCCTTTTTGCCCCAAAATAAGAAAATTTTCTGCAATTTTGTACCAAAACAAAAGAAATTTCTTTCTTTTTGCCCCAAAATAAGACAATTTCTGCCTTTTTTCCCTGAAATAAGTGAAATTTCTGATATTTTGCCCCAAAATAAGGGAAATTTCTGACTTTTTGCTCCCGAAAAAAGGAGATTTTCTATCTTTTTGCCCCAAAATAAAGAGAATTTCTGCCTTTTTGCCCGAAAATTATGAGAATTTCTGCAATTTTGCTTCAAAATACAGGGAATTTCTGCCTTTTAGCCCCAAAATAAAGAAAATTTCTGCATCTTCCCCCAATATTTGGGGAATTTCTGCATTTTACCTCTAAATAAAAAAATTTCTGCATTTTACCTCAAAATAAGAAGAATTTCTGCCTTTTGCCCCAAAATATGGGGAATTTCTGCCTTTTTGTTCCAAACTAAAAAAAATTTCTTCAATTTTTTACTATAATAAAAGAAATTTCTGCTTTTTGCCCCAAAATAAGTGGAATTTCTGACTTTTTGCCCTGAAATAAATGAAATTTCTGCAATTTTGCCCAAAAATAAGGAAAATTTGTGCCTTTTTGCCTTAAAATAGGGGGAATTTCTGTCTTTTGCCCCAAAATATGGGTAATTTCTGCCTTTTTGTCCGAAAATAAGAAGAATGCATAACTTTTTGCTATAAAAAAGAAATTTCTTCATTTTTGCTCCAAAATAAGGGGAATTTCTGCTTTTTTGCCTCTAAATAAGTGGAATTTCTGTCTTTTGCCCCCAAAACAAAGGGAATTTCTCTCTTTTTTGCCCCAAAATAAGGAAAATTTCTGACTTATTATCCTGAAATAAGTGAAATTTCTGCAATTTTGCCCCAATATAAGGGAAATTTCTGCCTTTTTGCCCCCAAATAAGAGAAATTTCAGCCTTTTTACCTCAAAATAAGGGGAATTTCTGCATTTTTGCCACAAAATTTACGGAATTTCTGCCTTTTTGCCCCATGATAAGGAAAATTTCTGCAATTTTGCCCCAAGTTAAAGGAAATTTTTGAATTTTGCCCCTAAATAAGGGGAATTTCTGATTTTTGCCACAAAATGAGAATTTCTGGCTTTTGCCCCAAAATTAGAGGAATTTCTGCAATTTTGCTCCAAAATACGGGGAAATTCTGCATTTTTGCCCGAAAATAAGGGGAATGCATATCTTTTTGCCATAAAAAAGTGAAATTTCTTCATTTTTGCTCCAAAATAAGGAAAATTTCTGCCTTTATGCCCCCAAATAAGGGGAATTTCAGCCTTTTTACCTCAAAATAAAGGGAATTTCAGCATTTTTTGCCACAAAATATTAGAAATTTCTGCCTTTCCCCCAAAATAAGGAAAATTTCTGCCTTTTTTCCCTGAAATAAGTGAAATTTCTACAATTTTGCCCCAAAATAAGTTCTATTTCTGAGTTTTGCCCCAAAATGAGGAGAATTTCTGTCTTTTTGCCCCAACATATAGGGAATTTCTGACTTTTGGCCCCACAATTAGGAGAATTTCTGCAATTTTGCTCCAAAATACGTGGAATTTCTGCCTTTGTGCCCGAAAATAAGGGAAATGCATACCTTTTTGCCATATAAAAGGGAAATTTCTTCATTTTTGCTCCAAAATAAGGGGAATTTCTACCTTTTTGCCTCTAAATAAGTGGAATATCTGTCTTTTTCCCCCCCAAAAAAGGGAATTTCTTTCTTTTTTGCCCCAAAATAAGGGAAATTTCTAACTTATTACTCTGAAATAAGTGTAATTTCTGCAATTTTGCCTCAAAATAAGGGAAATTTCTACCTTTTTGCCCCCAAATAAGGGGAATTTCAGTCTTTTTACCTCAAAATAAGGGGAATTTCAGCATTTTTGCCACAAAATATACAGAATTTCTGCCTTTTTGCCCCATAATAAGGAAAATTTCTGCAATTTTGCCCCAAAATAAGAGGAATTTCTCCTTTTTTGCCCAAAAATAAAGGAAATTTCAGCTTTTTTTACCTGAAAATGAGTGAAATTACTTCAATTTTGCCCCAAATATGGGAAATTTCTGCAATTTTGCCCCAAAATAAGGTAAATTTCTGCAATTTTGCCCCCAAAAAAAGAAATTTCTGGAATTTTGCCCCAAAATAAGGGGAATTTCTAATTTTTGCCCCAAAATAAAGGGAATTTCTGCCTTTTGCCCCAAAATTAGGGGAATTTCTGCAATTTTGCTCCAAAATACGGGAAATTTTTGCCTTTTTGCCCGACAATAAGGGGAATGAATACCATTTTGCCATAAAAGAGTGAAATTTCTTTATTTTTGCTCTAAAATAAGGGGAATTTCTGCCGTTTTGCCTCTAAATAACTGGAATTTCTATCTTTTTCCCTCAAAACAAAGGAATTTCTGACATTTTTGCCCCAAAATAAAGGGAATTTCTGACTTATTACCCTTAAATAAGTGAAATTTCTGCAATTTTGCCCCAAAATAAGGGAAATTTCTGCTTTTTTGCCGACAAATAAGGGGAATTTCAGCCTTTTTACCTCAAAATAGGGGAATTTCTGCATTTTGCCACAAAATATTAGGAATTTCTGCCTTTTTTCCCTGAAATAAGTAAAATACCTGCAATTTTGCCCCAAAGTAAGTGGAATTTCTGAGTTTTGCCCCAAAATAAGGAGAATTTCTGTTTTTTTGCCCCAACATAAAGGGAATTTCTGCCTTTTTTGCCCCACAATTAGAGGAATTTCTGCAATTTTGCTCCAAAATACGGGAAATATCTGCCTTTTTGCCCGAAAATAAGGGGAATGCATACCTTTTTGCCATATAAAAGGGAAATTTCTTCATTTTTGCTCCAAAATAAGGTGAATTTCTGCCTTTTTGCCTCTAAATAAATGGAATTTCTGTCTTTTTCCCCCAATCAAATGGAATTTCTGTCTTTTTAGCCCCAAAATAATAAGAATTTCTGACTTATTACCCCGAAATAAGTTAAATTTCTGCAATTTTGCCCCAAAATAATGGAAATTTCTGCCTTTTTTCCCCCAAATAAGGGGAAATTCAGCCTTTTTACCTCAAAATAAGGGGAATTTCTGCATTTTTGCCACAAAAAATACGGAATTTCTGATTTTTGCCCCATAATAAGGAAAATTTCTGCAATTTTGCCCCAAATTAAGGGGAATTTCTTCTTTTTTGCCCCAAAATAAAGGAAATTTCAGCCTTTTTACCTGAAAATAAGTAAAATTACTGCAATTTTGCCCCAAATAAAAGAAATTTCTGCAATTTTGCTCCAAAATACGGGGAATTTTTGCCTTCTTGCCCGAAAATATAGGGAATGCATATTTTTATCCCATAAAAAAGTGAAATTTCTCCCTTTTTTCTCCAAAATAAGGGTAATTTCTGCATTTTGCCTCTAAATAAGTGGAATTTCTGTCTTTTTCGCCCAAACAAAGGGAATTTCTGAATTTTTTGACCCAAAATAATAGGAATTTCTGACTTATTTCCCTGACATAAGTGAAATTTCTGCAATTTTGCCCCAAAATAAAAAAAATGTCTGCCGTTTTGCTGCCAAATAAGGGGAATTTCATCATTTTTAACTCATAATAAGGGGAATTTCTGCTTTTTTGCCCCAAAATAAAAAAAATTTCTGCCTTTTTTTTCCTGAAATAAGTGAAATTTCTCCAATTTTGCTCCAAAATAAGTGAAATTTCTGCAATTTTGCCCCAAAATACAGGAAATTCCTGGAATTTTGCACCAAAATAATGGAAATTTCAATCCCATTTGACCCCAAATAAGGGGAATTTCAGCCTTTTTACCCCAAAATAAGGAGTATTTCTCCTTTTTTGCCCCAAAATAAGAAAAATTTCTGCCTTTTTTCTCTGAAATAAATGAAATTTCTGCAATTTTGGGCCAAAATAAGTGAAATTTCTGCAATTTTGCCCCAAAATAAGGGAAATTTCTGACTTTTTGCCCCCTAATAAGGGGAATTTCAGCCTTTTTAACTAAAAATGAGGGGAATTTCTGCATTTTTGCAACAAAATATTAGGAATTTGTGCCTTTTTGCCCCAAAATAAGAAAAATTTCTGCCTTTTTTCCCTGAAATAAGTGAAATTTCTGCAATTTTGCCCCAACATAAGGGAAATTTCTGCATTTTTGCCCCCAAATAAGGGAAATTTCAGCCTTTTTACCTCAAAATAAGGGGAATTTCTACATTTTTGCCACAAAATATTAGGAATTTCTGCCTTTTTGCACCAAAATAAAGAAAATTTCTGCCTTTTTTCCCTGTAATAAGTGAAATTTCTGCAATTTTGCCCCACAATTAGTGGAATTTCTGAGTTTTGCCCCAAAATAAGGAGAATTTCATTCTTTTTGCCCCAACATATAAAGAATTTCTGCCTTTTGGCCCCACAATTAGGGGAATTTCTGCAATTTTGCTCCAAAATACGGGCAATTTCTGCCTTTTTGCCCGAAAATAAGGGGAATGCATACCTTTTTGCCATATAAAAAGGAAATTTCTTCAATTTTGCTTCAAAATAAGGGGAATTTCTACCTTTTTGCCTTTAATAAGTGGAATATCTGTCTTTTTCCCCCAAAACAAAGGGAATTTCTTTCTTTTTACCCCAAAATAAGGGGAATTTCTAACTTATTACTCTGAAATAAGTGAAATTTCTGCAATTTTGCCCCAAAATAAGGGAAATTTCTGCCTTTTTGCCCACAAATAAGGGGAATTTCAGTCTTTTTACCTCAAACTAAGTGGAATTTCAGCATTTTTGCCACAAAATATACGGAATTTATGCCTTTTTGCCCCATAATAAGAAAAATTTCTGCAATTTTGCCCCAAAATAAGGGGAATTTCTCATTTTTTGCCCAAAAATAAAGGAAATTTCAGACTTTTTACCTGAAAATAAGTGAAATTACTTCAATTTTGCACCAAATAAGGGAAATTTCTGCAATTTTGCCCCAAAATAAGGTAAATTTCTGCAATTTTGCCCCCAAAAAAGGAAATTTCTGGAATTTTGCCCCAAAATAAGGGGAATTTCTGATTTTTGCCCCAAAATAAAGGGAATTTCTGTCTTTTGCCCCAAAATTAGAGGAATTTCTGCAATTTTGCTCCAAAATATGTGGAATTTTTGTCTTTTTGTCTGAAAATAAGGGGAATGCATACCATTTTGCCATAAAAAAGTGAAATTTCTTTATTTTTGCTCCAAAATAAGGGGAATTTCTGCCTTTTTGCCTCTAAATAACTGTAATTTCTGACTTTTCCCCCCAAAACAAAGGGAATTTCTGACATTTTTGCCCCAAAATAAGGGGAATTTCTGACTTATTACCCTGAAATAAGTGAAATTTCTGCAATTTTGCCCCAAAATAAGGGAAATTTCTGCTTTTTTGCCCGCAAATAAGGGGAAATTCAGCCTTTTTAACCTCAAAATAAGGGGAATTTCTGCATTTTTGCAAAAAAATTTTAGGAATTTCTACGTTTTTGCTTCAAAATAAGGAAAATTTCTGCCTTTTTTCCGGAAATAAGTGAAATTTCTGCAATTTTGCGCCAAACTAATTGAACTTTCTGCAATTTTGCCCCAACATAAGGGAAATTTTTGGAATTTTGCCCCAAAATAAGTGGAATTTCTGAGTTTTGCCCAAAAAATAAGAATTTCTGTCTTTTTGCCCCAACATATAAAGAATTTCTGCCTTTTTTGCCCCACAATTAGGGGAATTTCTGCAATTTTGCTCCAAAATACGGGAAATTTCTGCCTTTTTGCCTGAAAATAAAAGGAATGCATAACTTTTTGCCATAAAAAAAGGAAATTTTTTCATTTTCTCTCCAAAATAAGGGGAATTTCTGCCTTTTTGCCTCTAAATAAGTGGAATTTCTGTCTTTTTTTCCCAAAACAAAGAGAATTTCTGCCTTTTTGCCCCAAAATAAGGGGAATTTCTTACTTTTTTCCCTGAAATAAGTGAAATTTCTGTAATTATGCCCCAACATAAGGGAAATTTCCTTTTTTTGCCCCCAAATATGGGGAATTTCAGCCTTTTTACCTCAAAATAGGGGAATTTCTGCATTTTTGCCACAAATTATTAGGAATTTCTGCCTTTTTGCTCCAAAATAAAGAAAATTTCTGCCTTTTTTCCCTGAAATAAGTAAAATTTCTGCAATTTTGCCCCAAAATAAGTGGAATTTCTGAGTTTTGCCACAAAATAAGGAGAATTTCTGTATTTTTGCCCCAACATATAGGGAATTTCTGCCTTTTTGCCCCACAATAAGAGGAATTTCTGCAATTTTGCTCCAAAATACGGGGAATTTCTGCCTTTTTGCCCGAAAATAAGGGGAATGCATACCTTTTTGCCATATAAAAGGGAAATTTCTTCATTTTTGCTCCAAAATAAGGTGAATTTCTGCATTTTGCCTCTAAATAAATGGAATTTTTGTCTTTTTCCCCCAATCAAATGGAATTTCTATCTTTTTTGCCCCAAAATAATGGGAATTTCTGACTTATTACCCTGAAATAAGTGAAATTTCTGCAATTTTGCCCCAAAATAAGGGAAATTTCTGCCTTTTTGCTCCCAAAAAAGGGGAAATTCAGCCTTTTTACCTCAAAATAAGAGGACTTTCTGCATTTTTGCCCCAAAATATACGGAATTTCTAATTTTTGCCCCATAATAAGGAAAATTTCTGCAATTTTGCCCAAAATAAGGGGAATTTCTGCAATTTTGCCCCAAAATAAGGTAAATTTCTGCAATTTTGCCACAAAATAAAGGAAATTTCTGGAATTTTGACCCAAAATAAAGGGAATTTCTGATTTTTGCCCCAAATAAATGGAATTTCTGATTTTGCCCAAAATTAGGGAAATTTCTGCAATTTTGCTCCAAAATAAGGGGAATTTCTGCCTTTTTGCCCCAAAATAAGAAAAAATTCTGCCTTTTCTCCCTGATATAAGTGAAATTTCTCCAATTTTGCTCCAAAATAAGTAAAATTTCTGCAATTTTGCCCCAAAATAAGGGAAATTCCTGGAATTTTGCCCCAAAATTAGGGAAATTTTATGCCTTTTTGCCTCCAAATAAGGGGAATTTCAGCCTTTTTACCTCAAAATAAGGGGAATTTCTCCTTTTTTCCCCAAAATAAGGAAAATTTCTGCCTTTTTTCTCTGAAATAAGTGAAATTTCTGCAATTTTGGGCCAAAATAAGTGAAATTTCTGCAATTTTGCCCCAAAATAAGGGAAATTTCTGACTTTTTGCCCCCTAATAAGGGGAATTTCAGCCTTTTTACCTAAAAATAAGGTGAATTTCTGCATTTTTGCAACAAAATATTAGGAATTTGTGCCTTTTTGCCCCAAAATAAGGAAAATTTCTGCCTTTTTCCCTGAAATAAGTGAAAATTGTGCAATTTTGCCCCAAAATTAGTGGAATTTCTGAGTTTTGCCCTAAAATAAGGAGAATTTCTGTCTTTTTGCCCCAACATATAGGGAATTTCTGCCTTTTTGCCCCACAATAAGAGGAATTTCTGCAATTTTGCTCTAAAATACGGGGAATTTCTGCCTTTTTGCCCGAAAATAAGGGGAATGCATACCTTTTTGCCATATAAAAGGGAAATTTCTTCATTTTTGCTCCAAAATAAGGTGAATTTCTGCATTTTGCCTCTAAATAAATGGAATTTTTGTCTTTTTCCCCCAATCAAATGGAATTTCTATCTTTTTTGCCCCAAAATAAGGGAAATTTCTAACTTATTACTCTGAAATAAGTGTAATTTCTGCAATTTTGCCTCAAAATAAGGGAAATTTCTACCTTTTTACCCCCAAATAAGGGGAATTTCAGTCTTTTTACCTCAAAATAAGAGGAATTTCAGCATTTTTGCCACAAAATATACGGAATTTCTGCCTTTTTGCCCCATAATAAGGAAAATTTCTGCAATTTTGCCCCAAAATAAGAGGAATTTCTCCTTTTTTGCCCAAAAATAAAGGAAATTTCAGCTTTTTTACCTGAAAATGAGTGAAATTACTTCAATTTTGCCCCAAATATGGGAAATTTCTGCAATTTTGCCCCAAAATAAGGTAAATTTCTGCAATTTTGCCCCCAAAAAAAGAAATTTCTGGAATTTTGCCCCAAAATAAGGGGAATTTCTAATTTTTGCCCCAAAATAAAGGGAATTTCTGCCTTTTGCCCCAAAATTAGGGGAATTTCTGCAATTTTGCTCCAAAATACGGGAAATTTTTGCCTTTTTGCCCGACAATAAGGGGAATGAATACCATTTTGCCATAAAAGAGTGAAATTTCTTTATTTTTGCTCTAAAATAAGGGGAATTTCTGCCGTTTTGCCTCTAAATAACTGGAATTTCTATCTTTTTCCCCCAAAACAAATGGAATTTCTGACATTTTTGCCCCAAAATAAAGGGAATTTCTGACTTATTACCCTTAAATAAGTGAAATTTCTGCAATTTTGCCCCAAAATAAGGGAAATTTCTGCTTTTTTGCCGACAAATAAGGGGAATTTCAGCCTTTTTACCTCAAAATAGGGGAATTTCTGCATTTTGCCACAAAATATTAGGAATTTCTGCCTTTTTTCCCCAAAATAAGGAAAATTTCTGCCTTTTTTCCCTGAAATAAGTAAAATACCTGCAATTTTGCCCCAAAGTAAGTGGAATTTCTGAGTTTTGCCCCAAAATAAGGAGAATTTCTGTTTTTTTGCCCCAACATAAAGGGAATTTCTGCCTTTTTTGCCCCACAATTGGAGGAATTTCTGCAATTTTGCTCCAAAATACAGGAAATATCTGCCTTTTTGCCCGAAAATAAGGGGAATGCATACCTTTTTGCCATATAAAAGGGAAATTTCTTCATTTTTGCTCCAAAATAAGGTGAATTTCTGCCTTTTTGCCTCTAAATAAATGGAATTTCTGTCTTTTTCCCCCAATCAAATGGAATTTCTGTCTTTTTAGCCCCAAAATAATAAGAATTTCTGACTTATTACCCCGAAATAAGTTAAATTTCTGCAATTTTGCCCCAAAATAATGGAAATTTCTGCCTTTTTTCCTCCAAATAAGGGGAAATTCAGCCTTTTTACCTCAAAATAAGGGGAATTTCTGCATTTTTGCCACAAAAAATACGGAATTTCTGATTTTTGCCCCATAATAAGGAAAATTTCTGCAATTTTGCCCCAAATTAAGGGGAATTTCTTTTTTTTTGCCCCAAAATAAAGGAAATTTCAGCCTTTTTACCTGAAAATAAGTAAAATTACTGCAATTTTGCCCCAAATAAAAGAAATTTCTGCAATTTTGCTCCAAAATACGGGGAATTTTTGCCTTCTTGCCCGAAAATATAGGGAATGCATATTTTTATCCCATAAAAAAGTGAAATTTCTCCCTTTTTTCTCCAAAATAAGGGTAATTTCTGCATTTTGCCTCTAAATAAGTGGAATTTCTGTCTTTTTCGCCCAAACAAAGGGAATTTCTGAATTTTTTGACCCAAAATAATAGGAATTTCTGACTTATTTCCCTGACATAAGTGAAATTTCTGCAATTTTGCCCCAAAATAAAAAAAATGTCTGCCTTTTTGCTGCCAAATAAGGGGAATTTCATCATTTTTAACTCATAATAAGGGGAATTTCTGACTTTTTGCCCCAAAATAAGGTAAATTTCTGCCTTTTTTCCCTGAAATAAGTGAAATTTCTCCAATTTTGCTCCAAAATAAGTGAAATTTCTGCAATTTTGCCCCAAAATACAGGAAATTCCTGGAATTTTGCACCAAAATAATGGAAATTTCAATCCCTTTTGCCCCCAAATAAGGGGAATTTCAGCCTTTTTACCCCAAAATAAGGAGAATTTCTCCTTTTTTGCCCCAAAATAAGAAAAATTTCTGCCTTTTTTCTCTGAAATAAATGAAATTTCTGCAATTTTGGGCCAAAATAAGTGAAATTTCTGCAATTTTGCCCCAAAATAAGGGAAATTTCTGACTTTTTGCCCCCTAATAAGGGGAATTTCAGCCTTTTTAACTAAAAATGAGGGGAATTTCTGCATTTTTGCAACAAAATATTAGGAATTTGTGTCTTTTTGCCCCAAAATAAGGGAAATTTTAGCATTTTTACCTCAAAATAAGGGGAATTTCTGCATTTTTGCCACAAAATATTAAGAAATTCTGCCTTTTTGACTCAAAATAAGGAAAATTTCTGCCTTTTTTCCCTGAAATAAGTGAAATTTCTGCAATTTTGCCCCAACATAAGGGAAATTTCTGCATTTTTGCCCCCAAATAAGGGAAATTTCAGCGTTTTTACCTCAAAATAAGGGGAACTTCTGCATTTTTGCCACAAAATATTAGGAATTTCTGCCTTTTTGCACCAAAATAAAGAAAATTTCTGCCTTTTTTCCCTGTAATAAGTGAAATTTCTGCAATTTTGCCCCACAATTAGTGGATTTTCTGAGTTTTGCCCCAAAATAAGGAGAATTTCATTCTTTTTGCCCCAACATATAAAGAATTTCTGCCTTTTGGCCCCACAATTAGGGGAATTTCTGCAATTTTGCTCCAAAATACGGGCAATTTCTGCCTTTTTGCCCGAAAATAAGGGGAATGCATACCTTTTTGCCATATAAAAAGGAAATTTCTTCAATTTTGCTTCAAAATAAGGGGAATTTCTACCTTTTTGCCTTTAATAAGTGGAATATCTGTCTTTTTCCCCCAAAACAAAGGGAATTTCTTTCTTTTTACCCCAAAATAGGGGGAATTTCTAACTTATTACTCTGAAATAAGTGAAATTTCTGCAATTTTGCCCCAAAATAAGGGAAATTTCTGCCTTTTTGCCCACAAATAAGGGGAATTTCAGTCTTTTTACCTCAAACTAAGTGGAATTTCAGCATTTTTGCCACAAAATATACGGAATTTATGCCTTTTTGCCCCATAATAAGAAAAATTTCTGCAATTTTGCCCCAAAATAAGGGGAATTTCTCATTTTTTGCCCAAAAATAAAGGAAATTTCAGACTTTTTACCTGAAAATAAGTGAAATTACTTCAATTTTGCACCAAATAAGGGAAATTTCTGCAATTTTGCCCCAAAATAAGGTAAATTTCTGCAATTTTGCCCCCAAAAAAGGAAATTTCTGGAATTTTGCCCCAAAATAAGGGGAATTTCTGATTTTTGCCCCAAAATAAAGGGAATTTCTGTCTTTTGCCCCAAAATTAGAGGAATTTCTGCAATTTTGCTCCAAAATATGTGGAATTTTTGTCTTTTTGTCCGAAAATAAGGGGAATGCATACCATTTTGCCATAAAAAAGTGAAATTTCTTTATTTTTGCTCCAAAATAAGGGGAAATTCTGCCTTTTTGCCTCTAAATAACTGGAATTTCTGACTTTTCCCCCCAAAACAAAGGGAATTTCTGACATTTTTGCCCCAAAATAAGGGGAATTTCTGACTTATTACCCTGAAATAAGTGAAATTTCTGCAATTTTGCCCCAAAATAAGGGAAATTTCTGCTTTTTAGCCCGCAAATAAGGGGAAATTCAGCCTTTTTAACCTCAAAATAAGGGGAATTTCTGCATTTTTGCCACAAAATTTTAGGAATTTCTGCGTTTTTGCTTCAAAATAAGGAAAATTTCTGCCTTTTTTCCGGAAATAAGTGAAATTTCTGCAATTTTGCGCCAAACTAAGTGAACTTTCTGCAATTTTGCCCCAACATAAGGGAAATTTTTGGAATTTTGCCCCAAAATAAGTGGAATTTCTGAGTTTTGCCCAAAAAATAAGAATTTCTGTCTTTTTGCCCCAACATATAAAGAATTTCTGCCTTTTTTGCCCCACAATTAGGGGAATTTCTGCAATTTTGCTCCAAAATACGGGAAATTTCTGCCTTTTTGCCTGAAAATAAAAGGAATGCATAACTTTTTGCCATAAAAAAAGGAAATTTTTTCATTTTCTCTCCAAAATAAGGGGAATTTCTAGCTTTTTGCCTCTAAATAAGTGGAATTTCTGTCTTTTTTTCCCAAAACAAAGAGAATTTCTGCCTTTTTGCCCCAAAATAAGGGGAATTTCTTACTTTTTTCCCTGAAATAAGTGAAATTTCTGTAATTATGCCCCAACATAAGGGAAATTTCCTTTTTTTGCCCCCAAATAAGGGGAATTTCAGCCTTTTTACCTCAAAATAGGGGAATTTCTGCATTTTTGCCACAAATTATTAGGAATTTCTGCCTTTTTGCTCCAAAATAAAGAAAATTTCTGCCTTTTTTCCCTGAAATAAGTAAAATTTCTGCAATTTTGCCCCAAAATAAGTGGAATTTCTGAGTTTTGCCACAAAATAAGGAGAATTTCTGTCTTTTTGCCCCAACATATAGGGAATTTCTGCCTTTTTGCCCCACAATAAGAGGAATTTCTGCAGTTTTGCTCCAAAATACGGGGAATTTCTGCCTTTTTGCCCGAAAATAAGGGGAATGCATACCTTTTTGCCATATAAAAGGGAAATTTCTTCATTTTTGCTCCAAAATAAGGTGAATTTCTGCATTTTGCCTCTAAATAAATGGAATTTTTGTCTTTTTCCCCCAATCAAATGGAATTTCTATCTTTTTTGCCCCAAAATAATGGGAATTTCTGACTTATTACCCTGAAATAAGTGAAATTTCTGCAATTTTGCCCCAAAATAAGGGAAATTTCTGCCTTTTTGCTCCCAAAAAAGGGGAAATTCAGCCTTTTTACCTCAAAATAAGAGGAATTTCTGCATTTTTGCCCCAAAATATACGGAATTTCTAATTTTTGCCCCATAATAAGGAAAATTTCTGCAATTTTGCCCAAAATAAGGGGAATTTCTGCAATTTTGCCCCAAAATAAGGTAAATTTCTGCAATTTTGCCACAAAATAAAGGAAATTTCTGGAATTTTGACCCAAAATAAAGGGAATTTCTGATTTTTGCCCCAAATAAATGGAATTTCTGATTTTGCCCAAAATTAGGGAAATTTCTGCAATTTTGCTCCAAAATAAGGAGAATTTCTGCCTTTTTGCCCCAAAATAAGAAAAAATTCTGCCTTTTCTCCCTGATATAAGTGAAATTTCTCCAATTTTGCTCCAAAATAAGTAAAATTTCTGCAATTTTGCCCCAAAATAAGGGAAATTCCTGGAATTTTGCCCCAAAATTAGGGAAATTTTATGCCTTTTTGCCTCCAAATAAGGGGAATTTCAGCCTTTTTACCTCAAAATAAGGGGAATTTCTCCTTTTTTCCCCAAAATAAGGAAAATTTCTGCCTTTTTTCTCTGAAATAAGTGAAATTTCTGCAATTTTGGGCCAAAATAAGTGAAATTTCTGCAATTTTGCCCCAAAATAAGGGAAATTTCTGACTTTTTGCCCCCTAATAAGGGGAATTTCAGCCTTTTTACCTAAAAATAAGGGGAATTTCTGCATTTTTGCAACAAAATATTAGGAATTTGTGCCTTTTTGCCCCAAAATAAGGAAAATTTCTGCCTTTTTCCCTGAAATAAGTGAAAATTGTGCAATTTTGCCCCAAAATTAGTGGAATTTCTGAGTTTTGCCCTAAAATAAGGAGAATTTCTGTCTTTTTGCCCCAACATATAGGGAATTTCTGCCTTTTTGCCCCACAATAAGAGGAATTTCTGCAATTTTGCTCTAAAATACGGGGAATTTCTGCCTTTTTGCCCGAAAATAAGGGGAATGCATACCTTTTTGCCATATAAAAGGGAAATTTCTTCATTTTTGCTCCAAAATAAGGTGAATTTCTGCATTTTGCCTCTAAATAAATGGAATTTTTGTCTTTTTCCCCCAATCAAATGGAATTTCTATCTTTTTTGCCCCAAAATAAGGGAAATTTCTAACTTATTACTCTGAAATAAGTGTAATTTCTGCAATTTTGCCTCAAAATAAGGGAAATTTCTACCTTTTTACCCCCAAATAAGGGGAATTTCAGTCTTTTTACCTCAAAATAAGAGGAATTTCAGCATTTTTGCCACAAAATATACGGAATTTCTGCCTTTTTGCCCCATAATAAGGAAAATTTCTGCAATTTTGCCCCAAAATAAGAGGAATTTCTCCTTTTTTGCCCAAAAATAAAGGAAATTTCAGCTTTTTTACCTGAAAATGAGTGAAATTACTTCAATTTTGCCCCAAATATGGGAAATTTCTGCAATTTTGCCCCAAAATAAGGTAAATTTCTGCAATTTTGCCCCCCAAAAAAGAAATTTCTGGAATTTTGCCCCAAAATAAGGGGAATTTCTAATTTTTGCCCCAAAATAAAGGGAATTTCTGCCTTTTGCCCCAAAATTAGGGGAATTTCTGCAATTTTGCTCCAAAATACGGGAAATTTTTGCCTTTTTGCCCGACAATAAGGGGAATGAATACCATTTTGCCATAAAAGAGTGAAATTTCTTTATTTTTGCTCTAAAATAAGGGGAATTTCTGCCGTTTTGCCTCTAAATAACTGGAATTTCTATCTTTTTCCCCCAAAACAAATGGAATTTCTGACATTTTTGCCCCAAAATAAAGGGAATTTCTGACTAATTACCCTTAAATAAGGGAAATTTCTGCAATTTTGCCCCAAAATAAGGAAAATTTCTGCTTTTTTGCCGACAAATAAGGGGAATTTCAGCCTTTTTACCTCAAAATAGGGGAATTTCTGCATTTTGCCACAAAATATTAGGAATTTCTGCCTTTTTTCCCCAAAATAAGGAAAATTTCTGCCTTTTTTCCCTGAAATAAGTAAAATACCTGCAATTTTGCCCCAAAGTAAGTGGAATTTCTGAGTTTTGCCCCAAAATAAGGAGAATTTCTGTTTTTTTGCCCCAACATAAAGGGAATTTCTGCCTTTTTTGCCCCACAATTAGAGGAATTTCTGCAATTTTGCTCCAAAATACGGGAAATATCTGCCTTTTTGCCCGAAAATAAGGGGAATGCATACCTTTTTGCCATATAAAAGGGAAATTTCTTCATTTTTGCTCCAAAATAAGGTGAATCTCTGCCTTTTTGCCTCTAAATAAATGGAATTTCTGTCTTTTTCCCCCAATCAAATGGAATTTCTGTCTTTTTAGCCCCAAAATAATAAGAATTTCTGACTTATTACCCCGAAATAAGTTAAATTTCTGCAATTTTGCCCCAAAATAATGGAAATTTCTGCCTTTTTTCCCCCAAATAAGGGGAAATTCAGCCTTTTTACCTCAAAATAAGGGGAATTTCTGCATTTTTGCCACAAAAAATACGGAATTTCTGATTTTTGCCCCATAATAAGGAAAATTTCTGCAATTTTGCCCCAAATTAAGGGGAATTTCTTTTTTTTGCCCCAAAATAAAGGAAATTTCAGCCTTTTTACCTGAAAATAAGTAAAATTACTGCAATTTTGCCCCAAATAAAAGAAATTTCTGCAATTTTGCTCCAAAATACGGGGAATTTTTGCCTTCTTGCCCGAAAATATAGGGAATGCATATTTTTATCCCATAAAAAAGTGAAATTTCTCCCTTTTTTCTCCAAAATAAGGGTAATTTCTGCATTTTGCCTCTAAATAAGTGGAATTTCTGTCTTTTTCGCCCAAACAAAGGGAATTTCTGAATTTTTTGACCCAAAATAATAGGAATTTCTGACTTATTTCCCTGACATAAGTGAAATTTCTGCAATTTTGCCCCAAAATAAAAAAAATGTCTGCCTTTTTGCTGCCAAATAAGGGGAATTTCATCATTTTTAACTCATATTAAGGGGAATTTCTGACTTTTTGCCCCAAAATAAGGTAAATTTCTGCCTTTTTTCCCTGAAATAAGTGAAATTTCTCCAATTTTGCTCCAAAATAAGTGAAATTTCTGCAATTTTGCCCCAAAATACAGGAAATTCCTGGAATTTTGCACCAAAATAATGGAAATTTCAATCCCTTTTGCCCCCAAATAAGGGGAATTTCAGCCTTTTTACCCCAAAATAAGGAGAATTTCTCCTTTTTTGCCCCAAAATAAGAAAAATTTCTGCCTTTTTTCTCTGAAATAAATGAAATTTCTGCAATTTTGGGCCAAAATAAGTGAAATTTCTGCAATTTTGCCCCAAAATAAGGGAAATTTCTGACTTTTTGCCCCCTAATAAGGGGAATTTCAGCCTTTTTAACTAAAAATGAGGGGAATTTCTGCATTTTTGCAACAAAATATTAGGAATTTGTGCCTTTTTGCCCCAAAATAAGAAAAATTTCTGCCTTTTTTCCCTGAAATAAGTGAAATTTCTGCAATTTTGCCCCAACATAAGGGAAATTTCTGCATTTTTGCCCCCAAATAAGGGAAATTTCAGCCTTTTTACCTCAAAATAAGGGGAATTTCTGCATTTTTGCCACAAAATATTAGGAATTTCTGCCTTTTTGCAACAAAATAAAGAAAATTTCTGCCTTTTTTCCCTGTAATAAGTGAAATTTCTGCAATTTTGCCCAACAATTAGTGGAATTTCTGAGTTTTGCCCCAAAATAAGGAGAATTTCATTCTTTTTGCCCCAACATATAAAGAATTTCTGCCTTTTGGCCCCACAATTAGGGGAATTTCTGCAATTTTGCTCCAAAATACGGGCAATTTCTGCCTTTTTGCCCGAAAATAAGGGGAATGCATACCTTTTTGCCATATAAAAAGGAAATTTCTTCATTTTTGCTTCAAAATAAGGGGAATTTCTACCTTTTTGCCTTTAATAAGTGGAATATCTGTCTTTTTCCCCCAAAACAAAGGGAATTTCTTTCTTTTTACCCCAAAATAAGGGGAATTTCTAACTTATTACTCTGAAATAAGTGAAATTTCTGCAATTTTGCCCCAAAATAAGGGAAATTTCTGCCTTTTTGCCCACAAATAAGGGGAATTTCAGTCTTTTTACCTCAAACTAAGTGGAATTTCAGCATTTTTGCCACAAAATATAGGGAATTTATGCCTTTTTGCCCCATAATAAGAAAAATTTCTGCAATTTTGCCCCAAAATAAGGGGAATTTCTCCTTTTTTGCCCAAAAATAAAGGAAATTTCAGACTTTTTACCTGAAAATAAGTGAAATTACTTCAATTTTGCACCAAATAAGGGAAATTTCTGCAATTTTGCCCCAAAATAAGGTAAATTTCTGCAATTTTGCCCCCAAAAAAGGAAATTTCTGGAATTTTGCCCCAAAATAAGGGGAATTTCTGATTTTTGCCCCAAAATAAAGGGAATTTCTGCCTTTTGCCCCAAAATTAGTGAAATTTCTGCAATTTTGCTCCAAAATATGTGGAATTTTTGTCTTTTTGTCCGAAAATAAGGGGAATGCATACCATTTTGCCATAAAAAAGTGAAATTTCTTTATTTTTGCTCCAAAATAAGGGGAATTTCTGCCTTTTTGCCTCTAAATAACTGGAATTTCTGACTTTTCCCCCCAAAACAAAGGGAATTTCTGACATTTTTGCCCCAAAATAAGGGGAATTTCTGACTTATTACCCTGAAATAAGTGAAATTTCTGCAATTTTGCCCCAAAATAAGGGAAATTTCTGCTTTTTTGCCCGCAAATAAGGGGAAATTCAGCCTTTTTAACCTCAAAATAAGGGGAATTTCTGCATTTTTGCCACAAAATTTTAGGAATTTCTGCGTTTTTGCTTCAAAATAAGGAAAATTTCTGCCTTTTTTCCGGAAATAAGTGAAATTTCTGCAATTTTGCGCCAAACTAAGTGAACTTTCTGCAATTTTGCCCCAACATAAGGGAAATTTTTGGAATTTTGCCCCAAAATAAGTGGAATTTCTGAGTTTTGCCCAAAAAATAAGAATTTCTGTCTTTTTGCCCCAACATATAAAGAATTTCTGCCTTTTTTGCCCCACAATTAGGGGAATTTCTGCAATTTTGCTCCAAAATACGGGAAATTTCTGCCTTTTTGCCTGAAAATAAAAGGAATGCATAACTTTTTGCCATTAAAAAAGGAAATTTTTTCATTTTCTCTCCAAAATAAGGGGAATTTCTGCCTTTTTGCCTCTAAATAAGTGGAATTTCTGTCTTTTTTTCCCAAAACAAAGAGAATTTCTGCCTTTTTGCCCCAAAATAAGGGGAATTTCTTACTTTTTTTTCCCTGAAATAAGTGAAATTTCTGTAATTATGCCCCAACATAAGGGAAATTTCCTTTTTTTTGCCCCCAAATAAGGGGAATTTCAGCCTTTTTACCTCAAAATAGGGGAATTTCTGCATTTTTGCCACAAATTATTAGGAATTTCTGCCTTTTTGCTCCAAAATAAAGAAAATTTCTGCCTTTTTTCCCTGAAATAAGTAAAATTTCTGCAATTTTGCCCCAAAATAAGTGGAATTTCTGAGTTTTGCCACAAAATAAGGAGAATTTCTGTCTTTTTGCCCCAACATATAGGGAATTTCTGCCTTTTTGCCCCACAATAAGAGGAATTTCTGCAATTTTGCTCCAAAATACGGGGAATTTCTGCCTTTTTGCCCGAAAATAAGGGGAATGCATACCTTTTTGCCATATAAAAGGGAAATTTCTTCATTTTTGCTCCAAAATAAGGTGAATTTCTGCATTTTGCCACTAAATAAATGGAATTTTTGTCTTTTTCCCCCAATCAAATGGAATTTCTATCTTTTTTGCCCCAAAATAATGGGAATTTCTGACTTATTACCCTGAAATAAGTGAAATTTCTGCAATTTTGCCCCAAAATAAGGGAAATTTCTGCCTTTTTGCTCCCAAAAAAAGGGGAAATTCAGCCTTTTTACCTCAAAATAAGAGGACTTTCTGCATTTTTGCCCCAAAATATACGGAATTTCTAATTTTTGCCCCATAATAAGGAAAATCTCTGCAATTTTGCCCAAAATAAGGGGAATTTCTGCAATTTTGCCCCAAAATAAGGTTAATTTCTGCAATTTTGCCACAAAATAAAGGAAATTTCTGGAATTTTGACCCAAAATAAAGGGAATTTCTGATTTTTGCCCCAAATAAATGGAATTTCTGCTTTTTGCCCAAAATTAGGGAAATTTCTGCAATTTTGCTCCAAAATAAGGGGAATTTCTGCCTTTTTGCCCCAAAATAAGAAAAAATTCTGCCTTTTCTCCCTGATATAAGTGAAATTTCTCCTATTTTGCTCCAAAATAAGTAAAATTTCTGCAATTTTGCCCCAAAATAAGGGAAATTCCTGGAATTTTGCCCCAAAATTAGGGAAATTTTATGCCTTTTTGCCTCCAAATAAGGGGAATTTCAGCCTTTTTACCTCAAAATAAGGGGAATTTCTCCTTTTTTCCCCAAAATAAGGAAAATTTCTGCCTTTTTTCTCTGAAATAAGTGAAATTTCTGCAATTTTGGGCCAAAATAAGTGAAATTTCTGCAATTTTGCCCCAAAATAAGAGGAATTTCTGACTTTTTGCCCCCTAATAAGGAGAATTTCAGCCTTTTTACCTAAAAATAAGGGGAATTTCTGCATTTTTGCAACAAAATATTAGGAATTTGTGCCTTTTTGCCCCAAAATAAGGAAAATTTCTGCCTTTTTCCCTGAAATAAGTGAAAATTGTGCAATTTTGCCCCAAAATTAGTGGAATTTCTGAGTTTTGCCCTAAAATAAGGAGAATTTCTGTCTTTTTGCCCCAACATATAGGGAATTTCTGCCTTTTTGCCCCACAATAAGAGGAATTTCTGCAATTTTGCTCCAAAATACGGGGAATTTCTGCCTTTTTGCCCGAAAATAAGGGGAATGCATACCTTTTTGCCATATAAAAGGGAAATTTTTTCATTTTTGCTCCAAAATAAGGTGAATTTCTGCATTTTGCCTCTAAATAAATGGAATTTTTGTCTTTTTCCCCCAATCAAATGGAATTTCTATCTTTTTTGCCCCAAAATAAGGGAAATTTCTAACTTATTACTCTGAAATAAGTGTAATTTCTGCAATTTTGCCTCAAAATAAGGGAAATTTCTACCTTTTTGCCCCCAAATAAGGGGAATTTCAGTCTTTTTACCTCAAAATAAGGGGAATTTCAGCATTTTTGCCACAAAATATACGGAATTTCTGCCTTTTTGCCCCATAATAAGGAAAATTTCTGCAATTTTGCCCCAAAATAAGAGGAATTTCTCCTTTTTTGCCCAAAAATAAAGGAAATTTCAGCTTTTTTACCTGAAAATGAGTGAAATTACTTCAATTTTGCCCCAAATATGGGAAATTTCTGCAATTTTGCCCCAAAATAAGGTAAATTTCTGCAATTTTGCCCCCAAAAAAAGAAATTTCTGGAATTTTGCCCCAAAATAAGGGGAATTTCTAATTTTTGCCCCAAAATAAAGGGAATTTCTGCCTTTTGCCCCAAAATTAGGGGAATTTCTGCAATTTTGCTCCAAAATACGGGAAATTTTTGCCTTTTTGCCCGACAATAAGGGGAATGAATACCATTTTGCCATAAAAGAGTGAAATTTCTTTATTTTTGCTCTAAAATAAGGGGAATTTCTGCCGTTTTGCCTCTAAATAACTGGAATTTCTATCTTTTTCCCCCAAAACAAATGGAATTTCTGACATTTTTGCCCCAAAATAAAGGGAATTTCTGACTTATTACCCTTAAATAAGTGAAATTTCTGCAATTTTGCCCCAAAATAAGGGAAATTTCTGCTTTTTTGCCGACAAATAAGGGGAATTTCAGCCTTTTTACCTCAAAATAGGGGAATTTCTGCATTTTGCCACAAAATATTAGGAATTTCTGCCTTTTTTCCCCAAAATAAGGAAAATTTCTGCCTTTTTTCCCTGAAATAAGTAAAATACCTGTAATTTTGCCCCAAAGTAAGTGGAATTTCTGAGTTTTGCCCCAAAATAAGGAGAATTTCTGTTTTTTTGCCCCAACATAAAGGGAATTTCTGCCTTTTTTGCCCCACAATTAGAGGAATTTCTGCAATTTTGCTCCAAAATACGGGAAATATCTGCCTTTTTGCCCGAAAATAAGGGGAATGCATACCTTTTTGCCATATAAAAGGGAAATTTCTTCATTTTTGCTCCAAAATAAGGTGAATTTCTGCCTTTTTGCCTCTAAATAAATGGAATTTCTGTCTTTTTCCCCCAATTAAATGGAATTTCTGTCTTTTTAGCCCCAAAATAATAAGAATTTCTGACTTATTACCCCGAAATAAGTTAAATTTCTGCAATTTTGCCCCAAAATAATGGAAATTTCTGCCTTTTTTCCCCCAAATAAGGGGAAATTCAGCCTTTTTACCTCAAAATAAGGGGAATTTCTGCATTTTTGCCACAAAAAATACGGAATTTCTGATTTTTGCCCCATAATAAGGAAAATTTCTGCAATTTTGCCCCAAATTAAGGGGAATTTCTTTTTTTTTGCCCCAAAATAAAGGAAATTTCAGCCTTTTTACCTGAAAATAAGTAAAATTACTGCAATTTTGCCCCAAATAAAAGAAATTTCTGCAATTTTGCTCCAAAATACGGGGAATTTTTGCCTTCTTGCCCGAAAATATAGGGAATGCATATTTTTATCCCATAAAAAAGTGAAATTTCTCCCTTTTTTCTCCAAAATAAGGGTAATTTCTGCATTTTGCCTCTAAATAAGTGGAATTTCTGTCTTTTTCGCCCAAACAAAGGGAATTTCTGAATTTTTTGACCCAAAATAATAGGAATTTCTGACTTATTTCCCTGACATAAGTGAAATTTCTGGAATTTTGCCCCAAAATAAAAAAAATGTCTGCCTTTTTGCTGCCAAATAAGGGGAATTTCATCATTTTTAACTCATAATAAGGGGAATTTCTGCCTTTTTGCCCCAAAATAAGGTAAATTTCTGCCTTTTTTCCCTGAAATAAGTGAAATTTCTCCAATTTTGCTCCAAAATAAGTGAAATTTCTGCAATTTTGCCCCAAAATACAGGAAATTCCTGGAATTTTGCACCAAAATAATGGAAATTTCAATCCCTTTTGCCCCCAAATAAGGGGAATTTCAGCCTTTTTACCCCAAAATAAGGAGAATTTCTCCTTTTTTGCCCCAAAATAAGAAAAATTTCTGCCTTTTTTCTCTGAAATAAATGAAATTTCTGCAATTTTGGGCCAAAATAAGTGAAATTTCTGCAATTTTGCCCCAAAATAAGGGAAATTTCTGACTTTTTGCCCCCTAATAAGGGGAATTTCAGCCTTTTTAACTAAAAATGAGGGGAATTTCTGCATTTTTGCAACAAAATATTAGGAATTTGTGCCTTTTTGCCCCAAAATAAGAAAAATTTCTGCCTTTTTTCCCTGAAATAAGTGAAATTTCTGCAATTTTGCCCCAACATAAGGGAAATTTCTGCATTTTTGCCCCCAAATAAGGGAAATTTCAGCCTTTTTACCTCAAAATAAGGGGAATTTCTGCATTTTTGCCACAAAATATTAGGAATTTCTGCCTTTTTGCACCAAAATAAAGAAAATTTCTGCCTTTTTTCTCTGTAATAAGTGAAATTTCTGCAATTTTGCCCCACAATTAGTGGAATTTCTGAGTTTTGCCCCAAAATAAGGAGAATTTCATTCTTTTTGCCCCAACATATAAAGAATTTCTGCCTTTTGGCCCCACAATTAGGGGAATTTCTGCAATTTTGCTCCAAAATATGGGCAATTTCTGCCTTTTTGCCCGAAAATAAGGGGAATGCATACCTTTTTGCCATATAAAAAGGAAATTTCTTCATTTTTGCTTCAAAATAAGGGGAATTTCTACCTTTTTGCCTTTAATAAGTGGAATATCTGTCTTTTTCCCCCAAAACAAAGGGAATTTCTTTCTTTTTACCCCAAAATAAGGGGAATTTCTAACTTATTACTCTGAAATAAGTGAAATTTCTGCAATTTTGCCCCAAAATAAGGGAAATTTCTGCCTTTTTGCCCACAAATAAGGGGAATTTCAGTCTTTTTACCTCAAACTAAGTGGAATTTCAGCATTTTTGCCACAAAATATACGGAATTTATGCCTTTTTGCCCCTTAATAAGAAAAATTTCTGCAATTTTGCCCCAAAATAAGGGGAATTTCTCATTTTTTGCCCAAAAATAAAGGAAATTTCAGACTTTTTACCTGAAAATAAGTGAAATTACTTCAATTTTGCACCAAATAAGGGAAATTTCTGCAATTTTGCCCCAAAATAAGGTAAATTTCTGCAATTTTGCCCCCAAAAAAGGAAATTTCTGGAATTTTGCCCCAAAATAAGGGGAATTTCTGATTTTTGCCCCAAAATAAAGGGAATTTCTGTCTTTTGCCCCAAAATTAGAGGAATTTCTGCAATTTTGCTCCAAAATATGTGGAATTTTTGTCTTTTTGTCCGAAAATAAGGGGAATGCATACCATTTTGCCATAAAAAAGTGAAATTTCTTTATTTTTGCTCCAAAATAAGGGGAATTTCTGCCTTTTTGCCTCTAAATAACTGGAATTTCTGACTTTTCCCCCCAAAACAAAGGGAATTTCTGACATTTTTGCCCCAAAATAAGGGGAATTTCTGACTTATTACCCTGAAATAAGTGAAATTTCTGCAATTTTGCCCCAAAATAAGGGAAATTTCTGCTTTTTAGCCCGCAAATAAGGGGAAATTCAGCCTTTTTAACCTCAAAATAAGGGGAATTTCTGCATTTTTGCCACAAAATTTTAGGAATTTCTGCGTTTTTGCTTCAAAATAAGGAAAATTTCTGCCTTTTTTCCGGAAATAAGTGAAATTTCTGCAATTTTGCGCCAAACTAAGTGAACTTTCTGCAATTTTGCCCCAACATAAGGGAAATTTTTGGAATTTTGCCCCAAAATAAGTGGAATTTCTGAGTTTTGCCCAAAAAATAAGAATTTCTGTCTTTTTGCCCCAACATATAAAGAATTTCTGCCTTTTTTGCCCCACAATTAGGGGAATTTCTGCAATTTTGCTCCAAAATACGGGAAATTTCTGCCTTTTTGCCTGAAAATAAAAGGAATGCATAACTTTTTGCCATAAAAAAAGGAAATTTTTTCATTTTCTCTCCAAAATAAGGGGAATTTCTGCCTTTTTGCCTCTAAATAAGTGGAATTTCTGTCTTTTTTTCCCAAAACAAAGAGAATTTCTGCCTTTTTGCCCCAAAATAAGGGGAATTTCTTACTTTTTTCCCTGAAATAAGTGAAATTTCTGTAATTATGCCCCAACATAAGGGAAATTTCCTTTTTTTTTGCCCCCAAATAAGGGGAATTTCAGCCTTTTTACCTCAAAATAGGGGAATTTCTGCATTTTTGCCACAAATTATTAGGAATTTCTGCCTTTTTGCTCCAAAATAAAGAAAATTTCTGCCTTTTTTTCCCTGAAATAAGTAAAATTTCTGCAATTTTGCCCCAAAATAAGTGGAATTTCTGAGTTTTGCCACAAAATAAGGAGAATTTCTGCCTTTTTGCCCCAACATATAGGGAATTTCTGCCTTTTTGCCCCACAATAAGAGGAATTTCTGCAGTTTTGCTCCAAAATACGGGGAATTTCTGCCTTTTTGCCCGAAAATAAGGGGAATGCATACCTTTTTGCCATATAAAAGGGAAATTTCTTCATTTTTGCTCCAAAATAAGGTGAATTTCTGCATTTTGCCTCTAAATAAATGGAATTTTTGTCTTTTTCCCCCAATCAAATGGAATTTCTATCTTTTTTGCCCCAAAATAATGGGAATTTCTGACTTATTACCCTGAAATAAGTGAAATTTCTGCAATTTTGCCCCAAAATAAGGGAAATTTCTGCCTTTTTGCTCCCAAAAAAGGGGAAATTCAGCCTTTTTACCTCAAAATAAGAGGAATTTCTGCATTTTTGCCCCAAAATATACGGAATTTCTAATTTTTGCCCCATAATAAGGAAAATTTCTGCAATTTTGCCCAAAATAAGGGGAATTTCTGCAATTTTGCCCCAAAATAAGGTAAATTTCTGCAATTTTGCCACAAAATAAAGGAAATTTCTGGAATTTTGACCCAAAATAAAGGGAATTTCTGATTTTTGCCCCAAATAAATGGAATTTCTGCTTTTTGCCCAAAATTAGGGAAATTTCTGCAATTTTGCTCCAAAATAAGGGGAATTTCTGCCTTTTTGCCCCAAAATAAGAAAAAATTCTGCCTTTTCTCCCTGATATAAGTGAAATTTCTCCAATTTTGCTCCAAAATAAGTAAAATTTCTGCAATTTTGCCCCAAAATAAGGGAAATTCCTGGAATTTTGCCCCAAAATTAGGGAAATTTTATGCCTTTTTGCCTCCAAATAAGGGGAATTTCAGCCTTTTTACCTCAAAATAAGGGGAATTTCTCCTTTTTTCCCCAAAATAAGGAAAATTTCTGCCTTTTTTCTCTAAAATAAGTGAAATTTCTGCAATTTTGGGCCAAAATAAGTGAAATTTCTGCAATTTTGCCCCAAAATAAGGGAAATTTCTGACTTTTTGCCCCCTAATAAGGGGAATTTCAGCCTTTTTACCTAAAAATAAGGGGAATTTCTGCATTTTTGCAACAAAATATTAGGAATTTGTGCCTTTTTTCCCCAAAATAAGGAAAATTTCTGCCTTTTTCCCTGAAATAAGTGAAAATTGTGCAATTTTGCCCCAAAATTAGTGGAATTACTGAGTTTTGCCCTAAAATAAGGAGAATTTCTGTCTTTTTGCCCCAACATATAGGGAATTTCTGCCTTTTTGCCCCACAATAAGAGGAATTTCTGCAATTTTGCTCCAAAATACGGGGAATTTCTGCCTTTTTGCCCGAAAATAAGGGGAATGCATACCTTTTTGCCATATAAAAGGGAAATTTTTTCATTTTTGCTCCAAAATAAGGTGAATTTCTGCATTTTGCCTCTAAATAAATGGAATTTTTGTCTTTTTCCCCCAATCAAATGGAATTTCTATCTTTTTTGCCCCAAAATAAGGGAAATTTCTAACTTATTACTCTGAAATAAGTGTAATTTCTGCAATTTTGCCTCAAAATAAGGGAAATTTCTACCTTTTTGCCCCCAAATAAGGGGAATTTCAGTCTTTTTACCTCAAAATAAGGGGAATTTCAGCATTTTTGCCACAAAATATACGGAATTTCTGCCTTTTTGCCCCATAATAAGGAAAATTTCTGCAATTTTGCCCCAAAATAAGAGGAATTTCTCCTTTTTTGCCCAAAAATAAAGGAAATTTCAGCTTTTTTACCTGAAAATGAGTGAAATTACTTCAATTTTGCCCCAAATATGGGAAATTTCTGCAATTTTGCCCCAAAATAAGGTAAATTTCTGCAATTTTGCCCCCAAAAAAAGAAATTTCTGGAATTTTGCCCCAAAATAAGGGGAATTTCTAATTTTTGCCCCAAAATAAAGGGAATTTCTGCCTTTTGCCCCAAAATTAGGGGAATTTCTGCAATTTTGCTCCAAAATACGGGAAATTTTTGCCTTTTTGCCCGACAATAAGGGGAATGAATACCATTTTGCCATAAAAGAGTGAAATTTCTTTATTTTTGCTCTAAAATAAGGGGAATTTCTGCCGTTTTGCCTCTAAATAACTGGAATTTCTATCTTTTTCCCCCAAAACAAATGGAATTTCTGACATTTTTGCCCCAAAATAAAGGGAATTTCTGACTTATTACCCTTAAATAAGTGAAATTTCTGCAATTTTGCCCCAAAATAAGGGAAATTTCTGCTTTTTTGCCGACAAATAAGGGGAATTTCAGCCTTTTTACCTCAAAATAGGGGAATTTCTGCATTTTGCCACAAAATATTAGGAATTTCTGCCTTTTTTCCCCAAAATAAGGAAAATTTCTGCCTTTTTTCCCTGAAATAAGTAAAATACCTATAATTTTGCCCCAAAGTAAGTGGAATTTCTGAGTTTTGCCCCAAAATAAGGAGAATTTCTGTTTTTTTGCCCCAACATAAAGGGAATTTCTGCCTTTTTTGCCCCACAATTGGAGGAATTTCTGCAATTTTGCTCCAAAATACGGGAAATATCTGCCTTTTTGCCCGAAAATAAGGGGAATGCATACCTTTTTGCCATATAAAAGGGAAATTTCTTCATTTTTGCTCCAAAATAAGGTGAATTTCTGCCTTTTTGCCTCTAAATAAATGGAATTTCTGTCTTTTTCCCCCAATCAAATGGAATTTCTGTCTTTTTAGCCCCAAAATAATAAGAATTTCTGACTTATTACCCCGAAATAAGTTAAATTTCTGCAATTTTGCCCCAAAATAATGGAAATTTCTGCCTTTTTTCCCCCAAATAAGGGGAAATTCAGCCTTTTTACCTCAAAATAAGGGGAATTTCTGCATTTTTGCCACAAAAAATACGGAATTTCTGATTTTTGCCCCATAATAAGGAAAATTTCTGCAATTTTGCCCCAAATTAAGGGGAATTTCTTTTTTTTTGCCCCAAAATAAAGGAAATTTCAGCCTTTTTACCTGAAAATAAGTAAAATTACTGCAATTTTGCCCCAAATAAAAGAAATTTCTGCAATTTTGCTCCAAAATACGGGGAATTTTTGCCTTCTTGCCCGAAAATATAGGGAATGCATATTTTTATCCCATAAAAAAGTGAAATTTCTCCCTTTTTTCTCCAAAATAAGGGTAATTTTTGAATTTTGCCTCTAAATAAGTGGAATTTCTGTCTTTTTCGCCCAAACAAAGGGAATTTCTGAATTTTTTGACCCAAAATAATAGGAATTTCTGACTTATTTCCCTGACATAAGTGAAATTTCTGGAATTTTGCCCCAAAATAAAAAAAATGTCTGCCTTTTTGCTGCCAAATAAGGGGAATTTCATCATTTTTAACTCATAATAAGGGGAATTTCTGCCTTTTTGCCCCAAAATAAGGTAAATTTCTGCCTTTTTTCCCTGAAATAAGTGAAATTTCTCCAATTTTGCTCCAAAATAAGTGAAATTTCTGCAATTTTGCCCCAAAATACAGGAAATTCCTGGAATTTTGCACCAAAATAATGGAAATTTCAATCCCTTTTGCCCCCAAATAAGGGGAATTTCAGCCTTTTTACCCCAAAATAAGGAGAATTTCTCCTTTTTTGCCCCAAAATAAGAAAAATTTCTGCCTTTTTTCTCTGAAATAAATGAAATTTCTGCAATTTTGGGCCAAAATAAGTGAAATTTCTGCAATTTTGCCCCAAAATAAGGGAAATTTCTGACTTTTTGCCCCCTAATAAGGGGAATTTCAGCCTTTTTAACTAAAAATGAGGGGAATTTCTGCATTTTTGCAACAAAATATTAGGAATTTGTGCCTTTTTGCCCCAAAATAAGAAAAATTTCTGCCTTTTTTCCCTGAAATAAGTGAAATTTCTGCAATTTTGCCCCAACATAAGGGAAATTTCTGCATTTTTGCCGCCAAATAAGGGAAATTTCAGCCTTTTTACCTCAAAATAAGGGGAATTTCTGCATTTTTGCCACAAAATATTAGGAATTTCTGCCTTTTTGCACCAAAATAAAGAAAATTTCTGCCTTTTTTCCCTGTAATAAGTGAAATTTCTGCAATTTTGCCCCACAATTAGTGGATTTTCTGAGTTTTGCCCCAAAATAAGGAGAATTTCATTCTTTTTGCCCCAACATATAAAGAATTTCTGCCTTTTGGCCCCACAATTAGGGGAATTTCTGCAATTTTGCTCCAAAATACGGGCAATTTCTGCCTTTTTGCCCGAAAATAAGGGGAATGCATACCTTTTTGCCATATAAAAAGGAAATTTCTTCATTTTTGCTTCAAAATAAGGGGAATTTCTACCTTTTTGCCTTTAATAAGTGGAATATCTGTCTTTTTCCCCCAAAACAAAGGGAATTTCTTTCTTTTTACCCCAAAATAAGGGGAATTTCTAACTTATTACTCTGAAATAAGTGAAATTTCTGCAATTTTGCCCCAAAATAAGGGAAATTTCTGCCTTTTTGCCCACAAATAAGGGGAATTTCAGTCTTTTTACCTCAAACTAAGTGGAATTTCAGCATTTTTGCCCCAAAATATACGGAATTTATGCCTTTTTGCCCCATAATAAGAAAAATTTCTGCAATTTTGCCCCAAAATAAGGGGAATTTCTCCTTTTTTGCCCAAAAATAAAGGAAATTTCAGACTTTTTACCTGAAAATAAGTGAAATTACTTCAATTTTGCACCAAATAAGGGAAATTTCTGCAATTTTGCCCCAAAATAAGGTAAATTTCTGCAATTTTGCCCCCAAAAAAGGAAATTTCTGGAATTTTGCCCCAAAATAAGGGGAATTTCTGATTTTTGCCCCAAAATAAAGGGAATTTCTGTCTTTTGCCCCAAAATTAGAGGAATTTCTGCAATTTTGCTCCAAAATATGTGGAATTTTTGTCTTTTTGTCCGAAAATAAGGGGAATGCATACCATTTTGCCATAAAAAAGTGAAATTTCTTTATTTTTGCTCCAAAATAAGGGGAATTTCTGCCTTTTTGCCTCTAAATAACTGGAATTTCTGACTTTTCCCCCCAAAACAAAGGGAATTTCTGACATTTTTGCCCCAAAATAAGGGGAATTTCTGACTTATTACCCTGAAATAAGTGAAATTTCTGCAATTTTGCCCCAAAATAAGGGAAATTTCTGCTTTTTAGCCCGCAAATAAGGGGAAATTCAGCCTTTTAACCTCAAAATAAGGGGAATTTCTGCATTTTTGCCACAAAATTTTAGGAATTTCTGCGTTTTTGCTTCAAAATAAGGAAAATTTCTGCCTTTTTTCCGGAAATAAGTGAAATTTCTGCAATTTTGCGCCAAACTAAGTGAACTTTCTGCAATTTTGCCCCAACATAAGGGAAATTTTTGGAATTTTGCCCCAAAATAAGTGGAATTTCTGAGTTTTGCCCAAAAAATAAGAATTTCTGTCTTTTTGCCCCAACATATAAAGAATTTCTGCCTTTTTTGCCCCACAATTAGGGGAATTTCTGCAATTTTGCTCCAAAATACGGGAAATTTCTGCCTTTTTGCCTGAAAATAAAAGGAATGCATAACTTTTTGCCATAAAAAAAGGAAATTTTTTCATTTTCTCTCCAAAATAAGGGGAATTTCTGCCTTTTTGCCTCTAAATAAGTGGAATTTCTGTCTTTTTTTCCCAAAACAAAGAGAATTTCTGCCTTTTTGCCCCAAAATAAGGGGAATTTCTTACTTTTTTCCCTGAAATAAGTGAAATTTCTGTAATTATGCCCCAACATAAGGGAAATTTCCTTTTTTTTTGCCCCCAAATAAGGGGAATTTCAGCCTTTTTACCTCAAAATAGGGGAATTTCTGCATTTTTGCCACAAATTATTAGGAATTTCTGCCTTTTTGCTCCAAAATAAAGAAAATTTCTGCCTTTTTTTCCCTGAAATAAGTAAAATTTCTGCAATTTTGCCCCAAAATAAGTGGAATTTCTGAGTTTTGCCACAAAATAAGGAGAATTTCTGTCTTTTTGCCCCAACATATAGGGAATTTCTGCCTTTTTGCCCCACAATAAGAGGAATTTCTGCAGTTTTGCTCCAAAATACGGGGAATTTCTGCCTTTTTGCCCGAAAATAAGGGGAATGCATACCTTTTTGCCATATAAAAGGGAAATTTCTTCATTTTTGCTCCAAAATAAGGTGAATTTCTGCATTTTGCCTCTAAATAAATGGAATTTTTGTCTTTTTCCCCCAATCAAATGGAATTTCTATCTTTTTTGCCCCAAAATAATGGGAATTTCTGACTTATTACCCTGAAATAAGTGAAATTTCTGCAATTTTGCCCCAAAATAAGGGAAATTTCTGCCTTTTTGCTCCCAAAAAAGGGGAAATTCAGCCTTTTTACCTCAAAATAAGAGGAATTTCTGCATTTTTGCCCCAAAATATACGGAATTACTAATTTTTGCCCCATAATAAGGAAAATTTCTGCAATTTTGCCCAAAATAAGGGGAATTTCTGCAATTTTGCCCCAAAATAAGGTAAATTTCTGCAATTTTGCCACAAAATAAAGGAAATTTCTGGAATTTTGACCCAAAATAAAGGGAATTTCTGATTTTTGCCCCAAATAAATGGAATTTCTGCTTTTTGCCCAAAATTAGGGAAATTTCTGCAATTTTGCTCCAAAATAAGGGGAATTTCTGCCTTTTTGCCCCAAAATAAGAAAAAATTCTGCCTTTTCTCCCTGATATAAGTGAAATTTCTCCAATTTTGCTCCAAAATAAGTAAAATTTCTGCAATTTTGCCCCAAAATAAGGGAAATTCCTGGAATTTTGCCCCAAAATTAGGGAAATTTTATGTCTTTTTGCCTCCAAATAAGGGGAATTTCAGCCTTTTTACCTCAAAATAAGGGGAATTTCTCCTTTTTTCCCCAAAATAAGGAAAATTTCTGCCTTTTTTCTCTGAAATAAGTGAAATTTCTGCAATTTTGGGCCAAAATAAGTGAAATTTCTGCAATTTTGCCCCAAAATAAGGGAAATTTCTGACTTTTTGCCCCCTAATAAGGGGAATTTCAGTCTTTTTACCTAAAAATAAGGGGAATTTCTGCATTTTTGCAACAAAATATTAGGAATTTGTGCCTTTTTTCCCCAAAATAAGGAAAATTTCTGCCTTTTTCCCTGAAATAAGTAAAAATTGTGCAATTTTGCCCCAAAATTAGTGGAATTTCTGAGTTTTGCCCTAAAATAAGGAGAATTTCTGTCTTTTTGCCCCAACATATAGGGAATTTCTGCCTTTTTGCCCCACAATAAGAGGAATTTCTGCAATTTTGCTCCAAAATACGGGGAATTTCTGCCTTTTTGCCCGAAAATAAGGGGAATGCATACCTTTTTGCCATATAAAAGGGAAATTTTTTCATTTTTGCTCCAAAATAAGGTGAATTTCTGCATTTTGCCTCTAAATAAATGGATTTTTTGTCTTTTTCCCCCAATCAAATGGAATTTCTATCTTTTTTGCCCCAAAATAAGGGAAATTTCTAACTTATTACTCTGAAATAAGTGTAATTTCTGCAATTTTGCCTCAAAATAAGGGAAATTTCTACCTTTTTGCCCCCAAATAAGGGGAATTTCAGTCTTTTTACCTCAAAATAAGGGGAATTTCAGCATTTTTGCCACAAAATATATGGAATTTCTGCCTTTTTGCCCCATAATAAGGAAAATTTCTGCAATTTTGCCCCAAAATAAGAGGAATTTCTCCTTTTTTGCCCAAAAATAAAGGAAATTTCAGCTTTTTTACCTGAAAATGAGTGAAATTACTTCAATTTTGCCCCAAATATGGGAAATTTCTGCAATTTTGCCCCAAAATAAGGTAAATTTCTGCAATTTTGCCCCCAAAAAAAGAAATTTCTGGAATTTTGCCCCAAAATAAGGGGAATTTCTAATTTTTGCCCCAAAATAAAGGGAATTTCTGCCTTTTGCCCCAAAATTAGGGGAATTTCTGCAATTTTGCTCCAAAATACGGGAAATTTTTGCCTTTTTGCCCGACAATAAGGGGAATGAATACCATTTTGCCATAAAAGAGTGAAATTTCTTTATTTTTGCTCTAAAATAAGGGGAATTTCTGCCGTTTTGCCTCTAAATAACTGGAATTTCTATCTTTTTCCCCCAAAACAAATGGAATTTCTGACATTTTTGCCCCAAAATAAAGGGAATTTCTGACTTATTACCCTTAAATAAGTGAAATTTCTGCAATTTTGCCCCAAAATAAGGGAAATTTCTGCTTTTTTGCCGACAAATAAGGGGAATTTCAGCCTTTTTACCTCAAAATAGGGGAATTTCTGCATTTTGCCACAAAATATTAGGAATTTCTGCCTTTTTTCCCCAAAATAAGGAAAATTTCTGCCTTTTTTCCCTGAAATAAGTAAAATACCTATAATTTTGCCCCAAAGTAAGTGGAATTTCTGAGTTTTGCCCCAAAATAAGGAGAATTTCTGTTTTTTTGCCCCAACATAAAGGGAATTTCTGCCTTTTTTGCCCCACAATTAGAGGAATTTCTGCAATTTTGCTCCAAAATACGGGAAATATCTGCCTTTTTGCCCGAAAATAAGGGGAATGCATACCTTTTTGCCATATAAAAGGGAAATTTCTTCATTTTTGCTCCAAAATAAGGTGAATTTCTGCCTTTTTGCCTCTAAATAAATGGAATTTCTGTCTTTTTCCCCCAATCAAATGGAATTTCTGTCTTTTTAGCCCCAAAATAATAAGAATTTCTGACTTATTACCCCGAAATAAGTTAAATTTCTGCAATTTTGCCCCAAAATAATGGAAATTTCTGCCTTTTTTCCCCCAAATAAGGGGAAATTCAGCCTTTTTACCTCAAAATAAGGGGAATTTCTGCATTTTTGCCACAAAAAATACGGAATTTCTGATTTTTGCCCCATAATAAGGAAAATTTCTGCAATTTTGCCCCAAATTAAGGGGAATTTCTTTTTTTTTGCCCCAAAATAAAGGAAATTTCAGCCTTTTTACCTGAAAATAAGTAAAATTACTGCAATTTTGCCCCAAATAAAAGAAATTTCTGCAATTTTGCTCCAAAATACGGGGAATTTTTGCCTTCTTGCCCGAAAATATAGGGAATGCATATTTTTATCCCATAAAAAAGTGAAATTTCTCCCTTTTTTCTCCAAAATAAGGGTAATTTTTGAATTTTGCCTCTAAATAAGTGGAATTTCTGTCTTTTTCGCCCAAACAAAGGGAATTTCTGAATTTTTTGACCCAAAATAATAGGAATTTCTGACTTATTTCCCTGACATAAGTGAAATTTCTGGAATTTTGCCCCAAAATAAAAAAAATGTCTGCCTTTTTGCTGCCAAATAAGGGGAATTTCATCATTTTTAACTCATAATAAGGGGAATTTCTGCCTTTTTGCCCCAAAATAAGGTAAATTTCTGCCTTTTTTCCCTGAAATAAGTGAAATTTCTCCAATTTTGCTCCAAAATAAGTGAAATTTCTGCAATTTTGCCCTAAAATACAGGAAATTCCTGGAATTTTGCACCAAAATAATGGAAATTTCAATCCCTTTTGCCCCCAAATAAGGGGAATTTCAGCCTTTTTACCCCAAAATAAGGAGAATTTCTCCTTTTTTGCCCCAAAATAAGAAAAATTTCTGCCTTTTTTCTCTGAAATAAATGAAATTTCTGCAATTTTGGGCCAAAATAAGTGAAATTTCTGCAATTTTGCCCCAAAATAAGGGAAATTTCTGACTTTTTGCCCCCTAATAAGGGGAATTTCAGCCTTTTTAACTAAAAATGAGGGGAATTTCTGCATTTTTGCAACAAAATATTAGGAATTTGTGCCTTTTTGCCCCAAAATAAGAAAAATTTCTGCCTTTTTTCCCTGAAATAAGTGAAATTTCTGCAATTTTGCCCCAACATAAGGGAAATTTCTGCATTTTTGCCGCCAAATAAGGGAAATTTCAGCCTTTTTACCTCAAAATAAGGGGAATTTCTGCATTTTTGCCACAAAATATTAGGAATTTCTGCCTTTTTGCACCAAAATAAAGAAAATTTCTGCCTTTTTTCCCTGTAATAAGTGAAATTTCTGCAATTTTGCCCCACAATTAGTGGATTTTCTGAGTTTTGCCCCAAAATAAGGAGAATTTCATTCTTTTTGCCCCAACATATAAAGAATTTCTGCCTTTTGGCCCCACAATTAGGGGAATTTCTGCAATTTTGCTCCAAAATACGGGCAATTTCTGCCTTTTTGCCCGAAAATAAGGGGAATGCATACCTTTTTGCCATATAAAAAGGAAATTTCTTCATTTTTGCTTCAAAATAAGGGGAATTTCTACCTTTTTGCCTTTAATAAGTGGAATATCTGTCTTTTTCCCCCAAAACAAAGGGAATTTCTTTCTTTTTACCCCAAAATAAGGGGAATTTCTAACTTATTACTCTGAAATAAGTGAAATTTCTGCAATTTTGCCCCAAAATAAGGGAAATTTCTGCCTTTTTGCCCACAAATAAGGGGAATTTCAGTCTTTTTACCTCAAACTAAGTGGAATTTCAGCATTTTTGCCCCAAAATATACGGAATTTATGCCTTTTTGCCCCATAATAAGAAAAATTTCTGCAATTTTGCCCCAAAATAAGGGGAATTTCTCCTTTTTTGCCCAAAAATAAAGGAAATTTCAGACTTTTTACCTGAAAATAAGTGAAATTACTTCAATTTTGCACCAAATAAGGGAAATTTCTGCAATTTTGCCCCAAAATAAGGTAAATTTCTGCAATTTTGCCCCCAAAAAAGGAAATTTCTGGAATTTTGCCCCAAAATAAGGGGAATTTCTGATTTTTGCCCCAAAATAAAGGGAATTTCTGTCTTTTGCCCCAAAATTAGAGGAATTTCTGCAATTTTGCTCCAAAATATGTGGAATTTTTGTCTTTTTGTCCGAAAATAAGGGGAATGCATACCATTTTGCCATAAAAAAGTGAAATTTCTTTATTTTTGCTCCAAAATAAGGGGAATTTCTGCCTTTTTGCCTCTAAATAACTGGAATTTCTGACTTTTCCCCCCAAAACAAAGGGAATTTCTGACATTTTTGCCCCAAAATAAGGGGAATTTCTGACTTATTACCCTGAAATAAGTGAAATTTCTGCAATTTTGCCCCAAAATAAGGGAAATTTCTGCTTTTTAGCCCGCAAATAAGGGGAAATTCAGCCTTTTTAACCTCAAAATAAGGGGAATTTCTGCATTTTTGCCACAAAATTTTAGGAATTTCTGCGTTTTTGCTTCAAAATAAGGAAAATTTCTGCCTTTTTTCCGGAAATAAGTGAAATTTCTGCAATTTTGCGCCAAACTAAGTGAACTTTCTGCAATTTTGCCCCAACATAAGGGAAATTTTTGGAATTTTGCCCCAAAATAAGTGGAATTTCTGAGTTTTGCCCAAAAAATAAGAATTTCTGTCTTTTTGCCCCAACATATAAAGAATTTCTGCCTTTTTTGCCCCACAATTAGGGGAATTTCTGCAATTTTGCTCCAAAATACGGGAAATTTCTGCCTTTTTGCCTGAAAATAAAAGGAATGCATAACTTTTTGCCATAAAAAAAGGAAATTTTTTCATTTTCTCTCCAAAATAAGGGGAATTTCTGCCTTTTTGCCTCTAAATAAGTGGAATTTCTGTCTTTTTTTCCCAAAACAAAGAGAATTTCTGCCTTTTTGCCCCAAAATAAGGGGAATTTCTTACTTTTTTCCCTGAAATAAGTGAAATTTCTGTAATTATGCCCCAACATAAGGGAAATTTCCTTTTTTTTGCCCCCAAATAAGGGGAATTTCAGCCTTTTTACCTCAAAATAGGGGAATTTCTGCATTTTTGCCACAAATTATTAGGAATTTCTGCCTTTTTGCTCCAAAATAAAGAAAATTTCTGCCTTTTTTCCCTGAAATAAGTAAAATTTCTGCAATTTTGCCCCAAAATAAGTGGAATTTCTGAGTTTTGCCACAAAATAAGGAGAATTTCTGTCTTTTTGCCCCAACATATAGGGAATTTCTGCCTTTTTGCCCCACAATAAGAGGAATTTCTGCAGTTTTGCTCCAAAATACGGGGAATTTCTGCCTTTTTGCCCGAAAATAAGGGGAATGCATACCTTTTTGCCATATAAAAGGGAAATTTCTTCATTTTTGCTCCAAAATAAGGTGAATTTCTGCATTTTGCCTCTAAATAAATGGAATTTTTGTCTTTTTCCCCCAATCAAATGGAATTTCTATCTTTTTTGCCCCAAAATAATGGGAATTTCTGACTTATTACCCTGAAATAAGGGAAATTTCTGCAATTTTGCCCCAAAATAAGGGAAATTTCTGCCTTTTTGCTCCCAAAAAAGGGGAAATTCAGCCTTTTTACCTCAAAATAAGGGGAATTTCTGCATTTTTGCCCCAAAATATACGGAATTTCTAATTTTTGCCCCATAATAAGGAAAATTTCTGCAATTTTGCCCAAAATAAGGGGAATTTCTGCAATTTTGCCCCAAAATAAGGTAAATTTCTGCAATTTTGCCACAAAATAAAGGAAATTTCTGGAATTTTGACCCAAAATAAATGGAATTTCTGATTTTTGCCCCAAATAAATGGAATTTCTGCTTTTTGCCCAAAATTAGGGAAATTTCTGCAATTTTGCTCCAAAATAAGGGGAATTTCTGCCTTTTTGCCCCAAAATAAGAAAAAATTCTGCCTTTTCTCCCTGATATAAGTGAAATTTCTCCAATTTTGCTCCAAAATAAGTAAAATTTCTGCAATTTTGCCCCAAAATAAGGGAAATTCCTGGAATTTTGCCCCAAAATTAGGGAAATTTTATGCCTTTTTGCCTCCAAATAAGGGGAATTTCAGCCTTTTTACCTCAAAATAAGGGGAATTTCTCCTTTTTTCCCCAAAATAAGGAAAATTTCTGCCTTTTTTCTCTGAAATAAGTGAAATTTCTGCAATTTTGGGCCAAAATAAGTGAAATTTCTGCAATGTTGCCCCAAAATAAGGGAAATTTCTGTCTTTTTGCCCCCTAATAAGGGGAATTTCAGCCTTTTTACCTAAAAATAAGGGGAATTTCTGCATTTTTGCAACAAAATATTAGGAATTTGTGCCTTTTTGCCCCAAAATAAGGAAAATTTCTGCCTTTTTCCCTGAAATAAGTGAAAATTGTGCAATTTTGCCCCAAAATTAGTGGAATTTCTGAGTTTTGCCCTAAAATAAGGAGAATTTCTGTCTTTTTGCCCCAACATGTAGGGAATTTCTGCCCTTTTGCCCCACAATAAGAGGAATTTCTGCAATTTTGCTCCAAAATACGGGCAATTTCTGCCTTTTTGCCCGAAAATAAGGGGAATGCATACCTTTTTGCCATATAAAAGGAAAATTTCTTCATTTTTGCTCCAAAATAAGGTGAATTTCTGCATTTTGCCTCTAAATAAATGGAATTTTTGTCTTTTTCCCCCAATCAAATGGAATTTCTATCTTTTTTGCCCCAAAATAAGGGAAATTTCTAACTTATTACTCTGAAATAAGTGTAATTTCTGCAATTTTGCCTCAAAATAAGGGAAATTTCTACCTTTTTGCCCCCAAATAAGGGGAATTTCAGTCTTTTTACCTCAAAATAAGGGGAATTTCAGCATTTTTGCCACAAAATATACGGAATTTCTGCCTTTTTGCCCCATAATAAGGAAAATTTCTGCAATTTTGCCCCAAAATAAGAGGAATTTCTCATTTTTTGCCCAAAATTAAAGGAAATTTCAGCTTTTTTACCTGAAAATGAGTGAAATTACTTCAATTTTGCCCCAAATATGGGAAATTTCTGCAATTTTGCCCCAAAATAAGGTAAATTTCTGCAATTTTGCCCCCAAAAAAAGAAATTTCTGGAATTTTGCCCCAAAATAAGGGGAATTTCTAATTTTTGCCCCAAAATAAAGGGAATTTCTGCCTTTTGCCCCAAAATTAGGGGAATTTCTGCAATTATGCTCCAAAATACGGGAAATTTTTGCCTTTTTGCCCGACAATAAGGGGAATGAATACCATTTTGCCATAAAAGAGTGAAATTTCTTTATTTTTGCTCTAAAATAAGGGGAATTTCTGCCGTTTTGCCTCTAAATAACTGGAATTTCTATCTTTTTCCCCCAAAACAAATGGAATTTCTGACATTTTTGCCCCAAAATAAAGGGAATTTCTGACTTATTACACTTAAATAAGTGAAATTTCTGCAATTTTGCCCCAAAATAAGGGAAATTTCTGCTTTTTTGCCGACAAATAAGGGGAATTTCAGCCTTTTTACCTCAAAATAGGGGAATGTCTGCATTTTGCCACAAAATATTAGGAATTTCTGCATTTTTTCCCCAAAATAAGGAAAATTTCTGCCTTTTTTCCCTGAAATAAGTAAAATACCTGCAATTTTGCCCCAAAGTAAGTGGAATTTCTGAGTTTTGCCCCAAAATAAGGAGAATTTCTGTTTTTTTGCCCCAACATAAAGGGAATTTCTGCCTTTTTTGCCCCACAATTAGAGGAATTTCTGCAATTTTGCTCCAAAATACGGGAAATATCTGCCTTTTTGCCCGAAAATAAGGGGAATGCATACCTTTTTGCCATATAAAAGGGAAATTTCTTCATTTTTGCTCCAAAATAAGGTGAATTTCTGCCTTTTTGCCTCTAAATAAATGGAATTTCTGTCTTTTTCCCCCAATCAAATGGAATTTCTGTCTTTTTAGCCCCAAAATAATAAGAATTTCTGACTTATTACCCCGAAATAAGTTAAATTTCTGCAATTTTGCCCCAAAATAATGGAAATTTCTGCCTTTTTTCCCCCAAATAAGGGGAAATTCAGCCTTTTTACCTCAAAATAAGGGGAATTTCTGCATTTTTGCCACAAAAAATACGGAATTTCTGATTTTTGCCCCATAATAAGGAAAATTTCTGCAATTTTGCCCCAAATTAAGGGGAATTTCTTCTTTTTTGCCCCAAAATAAAGGAAATTTCAGCCTTTTTACCTGAAAATAAGTAAAATTACTGCAATATTGCCCGAAATAAAAGAAATTTCTGCAATTTTGCTCCAAAATACAGGGAATTTTTGCCTTCTTGCCCGAAAATATAGGGAATGCATATTTTTATTCCATAAAAAAGTGATATTTCTCCCTTTTTTCTCCAAAATAAGGGTAATTTCTGCATTTTGCCTCTAAATAAGTGGAATTTCTGTATTTTTCGCCCAAACAAAGGGAATTTCTGAATTTTTTGACCCAAAATAATAGGAATTTCTGACTTATTTCCCTGACATAAGTGAAATTTCTGCAATTTTGCCCCAAAATAAAAAAAATGTCTGCCTTTTTGCTGCCAAATAAGGGGAATTTCATCATTTTTAACTCATAATAAGGGGAATTTCTGCCTTTTTGCCCCAAAATAAGGAAAATTTCTGCCTTTTTTCCCTGAAATAAGTGAAATTTCTCCAATTTTGCTCCAAAATAAGTGAAATTTCTGCAATTTTGCCCCAAAATACAGGAAATTCCTGGAATTTTGCACCAAAATAATGGAAATTTCAATCCCTTTTGCCCCCAAATAAGGGGAATTTCAGCCTTTTTACCCCAAAATAAGGAGAATTTCTCCTTTTTTGCCCCAAAATAAGAAAAATTTCTGCCTTTTTTCTCTGAAATAAATGAAATTTCTGCAATTTTGGGCCAAAATAAGTGAAATTTCTGCAATTTTGCCCCAAAATAAGGGAAATTTCTGACTTTTTGCCCCCTAATAAGGGGAATTTCAGCCTTTTTAACTAAAAATGAGGGGAATTTCTGCATTTTTGCAACAAAATATTAGGAATTTGTGCCTTTTTGCCCCAAAATAAGAAAAATTTCTGCCTTTTTTCCCTGAAATAAGTGAAATTTCTGCAATTTTGCCCCAACATAAGGGAAATTTCTGCATTTTTGCCCCCAAATAAGGGAAATTTCAGCGTTTTTACCTCAAAATAAGGGGAATTTCTGCATTTTTGCCACAAAATATTAGGAATTTCTGCCTTTTTGCACCAAAATAAAGAAAATTTCTGCCTTTTTTCCCTGTAATAAGTGAAATTTCTGCAATTTTGCCCCACAATTAGTGGAATTTCTGAGTTTTGCCCCAAAATAAGGAGAATTTCATTCTTTTTGCCCCAACACATAAAGAATTTCTGCCTTTTGGCCCCACAATTAGGGGAATTTCTGCAATTTTGCTCCAAAATACGGGCAATTTCTGCCTTTTTGCCCGAAAATAACGGGAATGCATACCTTTTTGCCATATAAAAAGGAAATTTCTTCATTTTTGCTTCAAAATAAGGGGAATTTCTACCTTTTTGCCTTTAATAAGTGGAATATCTGTCTTTTTCCCCCAAAACAAAGGGAATTTCTTTCTTTTTACCCCAAAATAAGGGGAATTTCTAACTTATTACTCTGAAATAAGTGAAATTTCTGCAATTTTGCCCCAAAATAAGGGAAATTTCTGCCTTGTTGCCCACAAATAAGGGGAATTTCAGTCTTTTTACCTCAAACTAAGTGGAATTTCAGCATTTTTGCCACAAAATATACGGAATTTATGCCTTTTTGCCCCATAATAAGAAAAATTTCTGCAATTTTGCCCCAAAATAAGGGGAATTTCTCCTTTTTTGCCCAAAAATAAAGGAAATTTCAGACTTTTTACCTGAAAATAAGTGAAATTACTTCAATTTTGCACCAAATAAGGGAAATTTCTGCAATTTTGCCCCAAAATAAGGTAAATTTCTGCAATTTTGCCCCCAAAAAAGGAAATTTCTGGAATTTTGCCCCAAAATAAGGGGAATTTCTGATTTTTGCCCCAAAATAAAGGGAATTTCTGACTTTTGCCCCAAAATTAGAGAAATTTCTGCAATTTTGCTCCAAAATATGTGGAATTTTTGTCTTTTTGTCCGAAAATAAGGGGAATGCATACCATTTTGCCATAAAAAAGTGAAATTTCTTTATTTTTGCTCCAAAATAAGGGGAATTTCTGCCTTTTTGCCTCTAAATAACTGGAATTTCTGACTTTTCCCCCCAAAACAAAGGGAATTTCTGACATTTTTGCCCCAAAATAAGGGGAATTTGGACTTATTACCCTGAAATAAGTGAAATTTCTGCAATTTTGCCCCAAAATAAGGGAAATTTCTGCTTTTTTGCCCGCAAATAAGGGGAAATTCAGCCTTTTTAACCTCAAAATAAGGGGAATTTCTGCATTTTTGCCACAAAATTTTAGGAATTTCTGCGTTTTTGCTTCAAAATAAGGAAAATTTCTGCCTTTTTTCCGGAAATAAGTGAAATTTCTGCAATTTTGCGCCAAACTAAGTGAACTTTCTGCAATTTTGCCCCAACATAAGGGAAATTTTTGGAATTTTGCCCCAAAATAAGTGGAATTTCTGAGTTTTGCCCAAAAAATAAGAATTTCTGTCTTTTTGCCCCAACATATAAAGAATTTCTGCCTTTTTTGCCCCACAATTAGGGGAATTTCTGCAATTTTGCTCCAAAATATGGGAAATTTCTGCCTTTTTGCCTGAAAATAAAAGGAATGCATAACTTTTTGCCATAAAAAAAGGAAATTTTTTCATTTTCTCTCCAAAATAAGGGGAATTTCTGCCTTTTTGCCTCTAAATAAGTGGAATTTCTGTCTTTTTTTCCCAAAACAAAGAGAATTTCTGCCTTTTTGCCCCAAAATAAGGGGAATTTCTTACTTTTTTCCCTGAAATAAGTGAAATTTCTGTAATTATGCCCCAACATAAGGGAAATTTCCTTTTTTTGCCCCCAAATAAGGGGAATTTCAGCCTTTTTACCTCAAAATAGGGGAATTTCTGCATTTTTGCCACAAATTATTAGGAATTTCTGCCTTTTTGCTCCAAAATAAAGAAAATTTCTGCCTTTTTTCCCTGAAATAAGTAAAATTTCTGCAATTTTGCCCCAAAATAAGTGGAATTTCTGAGTTTTGCCACAAAATAAGGAGAATTTCTGTCTTTTTGCCCCAACATATAGGGAATTTCTGCCTTTTTGCCCCACAATAAGAGGAATTTCTGCAATTTTGCTCCAAAATACGGGGAATTTCTGCCTTTTTGCCCGAAAATAAGGGGAATGCATACCTTTTTGCCATATAAAAGGGAAATTTCTTCATTTTTGCTCCAAAATAAGGTGAATTTCTGCATTTTGCCTCTAAATAAATGGAATTTTTGTCTTTTTCCCCCAATCAAATGGAATTTCTATCTTTTTTGCCCCAAAATAATGGGAATTTCTGACTTATTACCCTGAAATAAGTGAAATTTCTGCAATTTTGCCCCAAAATAAGGGAAATTTCTGCCTTTTTGCTCCCAAAAAAGGGGAAATTCAGCCTTTTTACCTCAAAATAAGGGGAATTTCTGCATTTTTGCCCCAAAATATACGGAATTTCTAATTTTTGCCCCATAATAAGGAAAATTTCTGCAATTTTGCCCAAAATAAGGGGAATTTCTGCAATTTTGCCCCAAAATAAGGTAAATTTCTGCAATTTTGCCACAAAATAAAGGAAATTTCTGGAATTTTGACCCAAAATAAAGGGAATTTCTGATTTTTGCCCCAAATAAATGGAATTTCTGCTTTTTGCCCAAAATTAGGGAAATTTCTGCAATTTTGCTCCAAAATAAGGGGAATTTCTGCCTTTTTGCCCCAAAATAAGAAAAAATTCTGCCTTTTCTCCCTGATATAAGTGAAATTTCTCCAATTTTGCTCCAAAATAAGTAAAATTTCTGCAATTTTGCCCCAAAATAAGGGAAATTCCTGGAATTTTGCCCCAAAATTAGGGAAATTTTATGCCTTTTTGCCTCCAAATAAGGGGAAGTTCAGCCTTTTTACCTCAAAATAAGGGGAATTTCTCCTTTTTTCCCCAAAATAAGGAAAATTTCTGCCTTTTTTCTCTGAAATAAGTGAAATTTCTGCAATTTTGGACCAAAATAAGTGAAATTTCTGCAATTTTGCCCCAAAATAAGGGAAATTTCTGACTTTTTGCCCCCTAATAAGGGGAATTTCAGCCTTTTTACCTAAAAATAGGGGAATTTCTGCATTTTTGCAACAAAATATTAGGAATTTGTGCCTTTTGCCCCAAAATAAGGAAAATTTCTGCCTTTTTCCCTGAAATAAGTGAAAATGGTGCAATTTTGCCTCAAAATTAGTGGAATTTCTGAGTTTTGCCCTAAAATAAGGAGAATTTCTGTCATTTTGCCCCAACATATAGGGAATTTCTGCCTTTTTGCCCCACAATAAGAGGAATTTCTGCAATTTTGCTCCAAAATATGGGGAATTTCTGCCTTTTTGCCCGAAAATAAGGGGAATGCATACCTTTTTGCCATATAAAAGGGAAATTTCTTCATTTTTGCTCCAAAATAAGGTGAATTTCTGCATTTTGCCTCTAAATAAATGGAATTTTTGTTTTTTCCCCCAATCAAATGGAATTTCTATCTTTTTTGCCCCAAAATAATGGGAATTTCTGACTTATTACCCTGAAATAAGTGAAATTTCTGCAATTTTGCCCCAAAATAAGGGAAATTTCTGCCTTTTTGCTCCCAAAAAAGGGGAAATTCAGCCTTTTTACCTCAAAATAAGGGGAATTTCTGCATTTTTGCCCCAAAATATACGGAATTTCTAATTTTTGCCCCATAATAAGGAAAATTTCTGCAATTTTGCCCAAAATAAGGGGAATTTCTGCAATTTTGCCCCAAAATAAGGTAAATTTCTGCAATTTTGCCACAAAATAAAGGAAATTTCTGGAATTTTGACCCAAAATAAAGGGAATTTCTGATTTTTGCCCCAAATAAATGGAATTTCTGCTTTTTGCCCAAAATTAGGGAAATTTCTGCAATTTTGCTCCAAAATAAGGGGAATTTCTGCCTTTTTGCCCCAAAATAAGAAAAAATTCTGCCTTTTCTCCCTGATATAAGTGAAATTTCTCCAATTTTGCTCCAAAATAAGTAAAATTTCTGCAATTTTGCCCCAAAATAAGGGAAATTCCTGGAATTTTGCCCCAAAATTAGGGAAATTTTATGCCTTTTTGCCTCCAAATAAGGGGAATTTCAGCCTTTTTACCTCAAAATAAGGGGAATTTCTCCTTTTTTCCCCAAAATAAGGAAAATTTCTGCCTTTTTTCTCTGAAATAAGTGAAATTTCTGCAATTTTGGGCCAAAATAAGTGAAATTTCTGCAATTTTGCCCCAAAATAAGGGAAATTTCTGACTTTTTGCCCCCTAATAAGGGGAATTTCAGCCTTTTTACCTAAAAATAATGGGAATTTCTGCATTTTTGCAACAAAATATTAGGAATTTGTGCCTTTTTGCCCCAAAATAAGGAAAATTTCTGCCTTTTTCCCTGAAATAAGTGAAAATTGTGCAATTTTCCCCCAAAATTAGTGGAATTTCTGAGTTTTGCCCTAAAATAAGGAGAATTTCTGTCTTTTTGCCCCAACATATAGGGAATTTCTGCCTTTTTGCCCCACAATAAGAGGAATTTCTGCAAATTTGCTCCAAAATACGGGGAATTTCTGCCTTTTTGCCCAAAAATAAGGGGAATGCATACCTTTTTGCCATATAAAAGGGAAATTTCTTCATTTTTGCTCCAAAATAAGGTGAATTTCTGCTTTTTTGCCTCTAAATAAATGGAATTTCTGTCTTTTTCCCCCAATCAAAGGGAATTTCTGTCTTTTTTGCCCCAAAATAATTGGAATTTCTGACTTATTACCCTGAAATAAGTGAAATTTTGCAATTTAGCCCCAAAATAAGGAAAATTTCTGCATTTTTGCCCCGAAGTAAGTGCAATTTCAGCCTTTTTACCTCAAAATAAGGGGAATTTCTGAATTTTTACCTCAAAATATACGGAATTTCTGCCTTTTGCCCTATAATAAGGAAAATTTCTGCAATTTTGCCCCAAAATAAGGGGAATTTCTCCTTTTTTGCCCCAAAATAAAGGAAATTTCAGCCTTTTTACCTGAAAATAAGTAAAATTACTGCAATTTTGCCTTAAATAAGGGAAATTTCTGCAATTTTGCCACAAAATAAAGGAAATTTTTGGAATTTTGCCCCAAAATTAAGGGAATTTCTGATTTTTGCCCCAAATAAAAAGAATCTCTGTTTTTTGCCCCCAAATTAGGGGAATTTCTGCAATTTTGCTCCAAAATACGGGGAATTTTTGCCTTCTTGCCCGAAAATATAGGGAATGCATATTTTTATCCCATAAAAAAGTGAAATTTCTCCCTTTTTTCTCCAAAATAAGGGTAATTTCTGCATTTTGCCTCTAAATAAGTGGAATTTCTGTATTTTTCGCCCAAACAAAGGGAATTTCAGAATTTTTTGCCCCAAAATAATAGGAATTTCTGACTTATTTCCCTGAAATAAGTGAAATTTCTGCAATTTTGCCCCAAAATAAAAAAAATGTCTGCCTTTTTGCTGCCAAATAAGGGGAATTTCAGCATTTTTAACTCATAATAAGGGGAATTTCTGCCTTTTTGCCCCAAAATAAGGAAAAGTTCTGCCTTTTTTCCCTGAAGTAAGTGAAATTTCTCCAATTTTGCTCCAAAATAAGTGAAATTTCTGCAATTTTGCCCCAAAATACAGGAAATTCCTGGAATTTTGCACCAAAATAATGGAAATTTCAATCCCTTTTGCCCCCAAATAAGGGGAATTTCAGCCTTTTTACCCCAAAATAAGGAGAATTTCTCCTTTTTTGCCCCAAAATAAGAAAAATTTCTGCCTTTTTTCTCTGAAATAAATGAAATTTCTGCAATTTTGGGCCAAAATAAGTGAAATTTCTGCAATTTTGCCACAAAATAAGGGAAATTTCTGACTTTTTGCCCCCTAATAAGGGGAATTTCAGCCTTTTATCTAAAAATGAGGGGAATTTCTGCATTTTTGCAACAAAATATTAGGAATTTGTGCCTTTTTGCCCCAAAATAAGAAAAATTTCTGCCTTTTTTCCCTGAAATAAGTGAAATTTCTGCAATTTTGCCCAAACATAAGGGAAATTTCTGCATTTTTGCCCCCAAATAAGGGAAATTTCAGCCTTTTTACCTCAAAATAAGGGGAATTTCTGCATTTTTGCCACAAAATATTAGGAATTTCTGCCTTTTTGCACCAAAATAAAGAAAATTTCTGCCTTTTTTCCCTGTAATAAGTGAAATTTCTGCAATTTTGCCCCACAATTAGTGGATTTTCTGAGTTTTGCCCCAAAATAATGAGAATTTCATTCTTTTTGCCCCAACATATAGAGAATTTCTGCCTTTTGGCCCCACAATTAGGGGAATTTCTGCAATTTTGCTCCAAAATACGGGCAATTTCTGCCTTTTTGCCCGAAAATAAGGGGAATGCATACCTTTTTGCCATATAAAAAGGAAATTTCTTCATTTTTGCTTCAAAATAAGGGAAATTTCTACATTTTTGCCTTTAATAAGTGGAATATCTGTCTTTTTCCCCCAAAACAAAGGGAATTTCTTTTTTTTTACCCCCAAATAAGGAGAATTTCTAATTTATTACTCTGAAATAAGTGAAATTTCTGCAATTTTGCCCCAAAATAAGGGAAATTTCTGCCTTTTTGCCCACAAATAAGGGGAATTTCAGTCTTTTTACCTCAAACTAAGTGGAATTTCAGCATTTTTGCCACAAAATATACGGAATTTATGCCTTTTTGCCCCATAATAAGAAAAATTTCTGCAATTTTGCCCCAAAATAAGGGGAATTTCTCCTTTTTTGCCCAAAAATAAAGGAAATTTCAGACTTTTTACTTGAAAATAAGTGAAATTACTTCAATTTTGCACCAAATAAGGGAAATTTCTGCAATTTTCCCCAAAATAAGGTAAATTTCTGCAATTTTGCCCTCAAAAAAGGAAATTTCTGGAATTTTGCCCCAAAATAAGGGGAATTTCTGATTTTTGCCCCAAAATAAAGAGAATTTCTGCCTTTTGCCCCAAAATTAGAAGAATTTCTGCAATTTTGCTCCAAAATATGTGGAATTTTTGCCTTTTTGTCCGAAAATAAGGGGAATGCATACCATTTTGCCATAAAAAAGTGAAATTTCTTTATTTTTGCTCCAAAATAAGGGGAATTTCTGCCTTTTTGCCTCTAAATAACTGGAATTTCTGACTTTTCCCCCCAAAACAAAGGCAATTTCTGACATTTTTGCCCCAAATTAAGGGGAATTTCTGACTTATTACCCTGACATAAGTGAAATTTCTGCAATTTTGCCCCATAATAAGGAAAATTTCTGCTTTTTTGCCCGCAAATAAGGGGAAATTCAGCCTTTTTAACCTCAAAATAAGGGGAATTTCTGCATTTTTGCCACAAAATTTTAGGAATTTCTGCGTTTTTGCTTCAAAATAAGGAAAATTTCTGCCTTTTTTCCGGAAATAAGTGAAATTCCTGCAATTTTGCGCCAAACTAAGTGAACTTTCTGCAATTTTGCCCCAACATAAGGGAAATTTTTGGAATTTTGCCCCAAAATAAGTGGAATTTCTGAGTTTTGCCCAAAAAATAAGGAGAATTTCTGTCTTTTTGCCCCAACTATAAAGAATTTCTGCCTTTTTTGCCCCACAATTAGGGGAATTTCTGAAATTTTGCTCCAAAATACGTGAAATTTCTGCCTTTTTGCCCGAAAATAAAAGGAATGCATAACTTTTTGCCATAAAAAAAGGAAATTTCTTCATTTTCTCTCCAAAATAAGGGGAATTTCTGCCTTTTTGCCTCTAAATAAGTGGAATTTCTGTCTTTTTTTCCCAAAACAAAAAGAATTTCTGCATTTTTGCCCTAAAATAAGGGGAATTTCTTACTTTTTTCCCTGAAATAAGTGAAATTTCTGTAATTATGCCCCAACATAAGGGAAATTTCCTTTTTTTTGCCCCCAAATAAGAGGAATTTCAGCCTTTTTACCTCAAAATAGGGGAATTTCTGCATTTTTGCCACAAATTATTAGGAATTTCTGCCTTTTTGCCCCAAAATAAAGAAAATTTCCGGCTTTTTTTCCCTGAAATATGTAAAATTTCTGCAATTTTGCCCCAAAATAAGTGGAATTTCTGAGTTTTGCCACAAAATAAGGAGAATTTCTGTCTTTTTGCCCCAACATATAGGGAATTTCTGCCTTTTTGCCCCACAATAAGAGGAATTTCTGCAATTTTGCTCCAAAATACGGGGAATTTCTGCCTTTTTGCCCGAAAATAAGGGGAATGCATACCTTTTTGCCATATAAAAGGGAAATTTCTTCATTTTTGCTCCAAAATAAGGTGAATTTCTGCCTTTTTGCCTCTAAATAAATGGAATTTTTGTCTTTTTCCCCCAATCAAATGGAATTTCTATCTTTTTTGCCCCAAAATAAGGGAAATTTCTGCCTTTTTGCTCTCAAAAAAGGGGAAATTCAGCCTTTTTACCTCAAAATAAGGGGAATTTCTGCATTTTTGCCACAAAATATACGGAATTTCTAATTTATGCCCCATAATAAGGAAAATTTCTGCAATTTTGCCCAAAATAAGATGAATTTCTTTTTTTTGCCCCCAAATAAAGGAAATTTCAGCCTTTTTACCTGAAAATAAGTAAAATTACTGCAATTTTGCCCCAAATAAGAGAAATTTCTCCAATTTTGCCCCAAAATAATGTAAATTTCTGCAATTTTGCCACAAAATAAAGGAAATTTCTGGAATTTTGACCCAAAATAAAGGGAATTTCTGATTTTTGCCCCAAATAAATGGAATTTCTGCTTTTTGCCCCAAAATTAGGGGAATTTCTGCAATTTTGCTCCAAAATAAGGGGAATTTCTGCCTTTTTGCCTCAAAATAAGAAAAAATTCTGCTTTTTCTCCCTGATATAAGTGAAATTTCTTCAATTTTGCTCCAAAATAAGTAAAATTTCTGCAATTTTGCCCCAAAATAAGGGAAATTCCTGGAATTTTGCCCCAAAATTAGGGAAATTTCATGCCTTTTTGCCTCCAAATAAGCGGAATTTCAGCCTTTTTACCTCAAAATAAGGGGAATTTCTCCTTTTTTCCCCAAAATAAGGAAAATTTTTGCCTTTTTTCTCTGAAATAAGTGAAATTTTTGCAATTTTGGGCCAAAATAAGTGAAATTTCTGCAATTTTGCCCCAAAATAAGGGAAATTTCTGACTTTTTGCCCCCTAATAATAGGAATTTCAGGCTTTTTACCTAAAAATAAGGGGAATTTCTGCATTTTTGCAACAAAATATTAGGAATTTGTGCCTTTTTGCCCCAAAATAAGGAAAATTTCTGCCTTTTTCCCTGAAATAAGTGAAAATTGTGCAATTTTGCCCCAAAATTAGTGGAATTTGTGAGTTTTGCCCTAAAATAAGGAGAATTTCAGTCTTTTTGCCCCAACATATAGGGAATTTCTGCCTTTTTGCACCAACATTAGGGGAATTTCTGCAATTTTGCTCCAAAATACGGGGAATTTCTGCCTTTTTGCCCGAAAATAAGGGGAATGCATACCTTTTTGCCATATAAAAAAGAAATTTCTTCATTTTTGCTCCAAAATAAGGTGACTTTCTGCTTTTTTGCCTGTAAATAAATGGAATTTCTGTTTTTTTCCCCCAATCAAAGGGAATTTCTGTCTTTTTTGCCCCAAAATAATTGGAATTTCTGACTTATTACCCTGAAATAAGTGAAATTTTGCAATTTGGCCCCAAAATAAGGGAAATTTCTGCATTATTGCCCCCAAGTAAGGGCAATTTCAGCCTTTTTACCTCAAAATAAGGGGAATTTCTGAATTTTTACCTCAAATTATACGGAATTTCTGCCTTTTTGCCCCATAATAAGAAAAATTTCTGCAATTTTGCCCCAAAATAAGGGGAATTTCTCCTTTTTTGCCCCAAAATAAAGGAAATTTCAGCCTTTTTACCTGAAAATAAGTAAAATTACTGCAATTTTGCCCCAAATAAGGGAAATTTCTGCAATTTTGCCCCAAAATAAGGTAAATTTCTGCAATTTTGCACAAAATAAAGGAAATTTCTGAAATTTTGACCCTAAATAAATGGAATTTCTGATTTTTGCCCCAAATAAATGGAATTTTTGCCTTTTGCCCCAAAATTATGGGAATTTCTGCAATTTTGCTCCAAAATACGGGGAATTTTTGCATTTTTGCCCGAAAATAAGGGGAATGCATATTTTCTTATTGCCATAAAAAAGTGAAATATCTTTATTTTTGCTCCAAAATAAGGGGAATTTCTGCATTTTGCCTCTAAATAAGTGGAATTTCTGTCTTTTTTCCCCCAAACAAAGGGAATTTCTGACTTTTTTGCCCCAAAATAAAGGGAATTTCTGACTTATTACCCTGAAATAAGTAAAATTTCTGGTTTTGCCCCAAAATAAAAAAATATTTCTGCCTTTTTGCCGCCAAATAAGGGGAATTTCAGCTTTTTTACCTCAAAATAAGAAGAATTTCTGCCTTTTTGCCCAAAAATAAGGAAAATTTCTGCCTTTTTCCCTGAAATAAGTGAAATTTCAGCAATTTTGCCCCAAAATACGTGAAATTTCTGCAATTTTGCCCCAAAATAAGGGAAATTCCTGGAATTTTGCAACAAAATATAGGAAATTTCTGCTTTTTCCCCCAAATAAGGGGAATTTCAGCCTTTTTACCTCAAAATAAGGGGAATTTCTGCCTATTTGCCCAAACATAAGGAAAATTTCTGCCTTTTTTCCCTGATATAAGTGAAATTTCTGCAATTTTGCCCCAAAATAAGTGAAATTTCTGCAATTTTGCCCCAAAATATAAGAAATTTCAGAAATTTTGCCCCAAAACAAGAGAAATTTCTGCCTTTTTGCCCCCAAATAAGGGGAATTTCTACATTTTTGCAACAAAATATTAGGAATTTGTGCCTTTATGCCCCAAAATAAAAAATTTCTGCATTTTTTCCCAGAAATAAGTGAAATTTCTGCAATTTTGCCCCAACATAAGGGATATTTCTGCCTTTTTGCCCCCAAATAATGGAAATTTCAGCCTTTTTACCTCAAAATAAGGGGAATTTCTGCATTTTTGCCACAAAGTATTAGGAATTTCTGCCTTTTTGCCCGAAAATAAAGAAAATTTCTGCCTTTTTTTTTGAAATAAGTGAAATTTCTGCAATTTTGCCCCAAAATAAGTGGAATTTCTGAGTTTTGCCCCAAAATAAAGAGAATTTCTGTCTTTTTGCCCCAACATATAGGGAATTTCTGCCTTTTTGCCCCACAATTAGGGGATTTTCTGCAATTTTGCTCCAAAATACGGGGAATTCCTGCCTTTTTGCCCGAAAATAAGAAGAATGCATAACTTTTTGCCATATAAAAGTGAAATTTCTTCATTTTTGCTCCAAAATAATGGGAATTTCTGCCTTTATGCCTCTACATAAGTGGAATTTCTGTCTTTTGCCCCAAAACAAAGGGAATTTCTGGGTTTTTTTGCCCCAAAATAAGGGGAATTTCTGACTTATTTCCCTGAAATAAGTGAAATTTCTGCAATTTTGCCCCAAAATAAAAAAAAATTCTGCTTTTTTGCTGCCAAATAAGGGGAATTTCAGCATTTTTAACTCATAATAAGGGGAATTTCTGCCTTTTTGCCCCAAAATAAGAAAAAATTCTGCCTTTATTCCCTGAAATAAGTGAAATTTCTCCAATTTTGCTCCAAAATAAGTGAAATTTCTGCAATTTTGCCCCAAAATAAGGGAAATTCCTGAAATTTTGCCCCAAAATTAGGAAAATTTCATGCCTTTTTGCCTCCAAATAAAGGGAATTTCAGCCTTTTTACCTCAAAATTAGGGGAATTTCTCCTTTTTTCCCCAAATAAGGAAAATTTCTGCCTTTTTTCTCCGAAATAAGTGAAATTTCTGCAATTTTGCGCCAAAATAAGTGAAATTTCTGCAATTTTGCCCCATAATAAGGGAAATTTCTGACTTTTTGACCCCTAATAAAGGGAATTTCAGCCTTTTTACCTAAAAATAAGGGGAATTTCTGCATTTTTGCAACAAAATATTAGGAATTTGTGCATTTTTGTCCCACAATAAAGAAAATTTCTGCCTTTCTTCCCTGAAATAAGTGAAATTTCTGCAATTTTGCCCCAACATAAGGGAAATTTCTGCCTTTTTGCCCCCAAATAAGGGAAATTTCAGCGTTTTTACCTCAAAATAAGGGGAATTTCTGCATTTTTGCCACAAAATATTAGGAATTTCTGCCTTTTTGCCCCAAAATAAGGAAAATTTCTGCCTTTTTTCCCTGAAATAAGTGAAAATTGTGCAATTTTGCCCCTAAATTAGTGGAATTTCTGAGTTTTGCCCTAAAATAAGGAGAATTTCAGTGTTTTTTCCCAAACATATAGGGAATTTCTGAATTTTTGCCCCAAAATTAGGGGAATTTCTGCAATTTTGCTCCAAAATACGGGGAATTTCTGCCTTTTTGCCCGAAAATAATGGCAATGCATACCTTTTTGCCATATAAAAGGAAAATTTCTTCATTTTTGCTCCAAAATAAGGTGAATTTCTGCTTTTTTGCCTCTAAATAAATGGAATTTTTGTCTTTTTCCCCCAATCAAAGAGAATTTCTGTCTTTTTTGCCCCAAAATAATTGGAATTTCTGACTTATTACCCTGAAATAAGTGAAATTTTGCAATTTGGCCCCAAAATAAGGGAAATTTCTGCATTTTTGCCCCCAAGTAAGGGGAATTTCAGCCTTTTTACCTCAAAATAAGGGGAATTTCTGAATTTTTACCTCAAAATATACAGAATTTCTGCAATTTTGCCCCATAATAAGGAAAATTTCTGCAATTTTTCTCCAAAATAAGGGGAATTTCTCCTTTTTTGCCCCAAAATAAAGGAAATTTCAGCCTTTTTACCTGAAAATAATTAAAATTACTGCAATTTTCCCCCAAATAAGGGAAATTTCTGCAATTTTGCCCCAAAATAAGGTAAATTTCTGCAATTTTGCCCCAAAATAAAGGAAATTTCTGGAATTTTGACCCAAAATAAAGGGAATTTCTGATTTTTGCCCCAAATAAATGGAATTTCTGCCTTTTGCCCCAAAATTAAGGGAATTTCTGTAATTTTGCTCCAAAATACGGGGAATTTTTGCATTTTGCCTCTAAATATGTGGAATTTCTGTCTTTTTCTCTCAAAACAAAGAGAATTTCTGACTTTTTTGCCCCAAAATAAAGGGAATTTTTGACTTATTACTCTGAAATAAGTAAAATTTCTGGTTTTGCCCCAAAATAAAAAAATATTTCTGCCTTTTTGCCACCAAATAAGGGGAATTTCAGCCTTTTTACCTCAAAATAAGAAGAATTAATGCCTTTTTGCCCCAAAATAAGGAAAATTTCTGCCTTTTTCCCTGAAATAAGTGAAATTTCTGCAATTTTGCCCCAAAATACGTGAAATTTATGCAATTTTGCCCCAAAATAAGGGAAATTCCTGGAATTTTGCCACAAAATATAGGAAATTTCTGCTTTTTCCCCTAAATAAGGGGAATTTCAGCCTTTTTACCTCAAAATAAAGGGAATTGCTGCCTATTTTCCCCAACGTAAGGAAAATTTCTGCCTTTTTTTTCTGATATAAGTGAAATTTCTGCAATTTTGCCCCAAAATAAGTAAAATTTCTGTAATTTTGCCCCAAAATAAAAGAAATTTCTGGAATTTTGCCCCAAAACAAGGGAAATTTCTGCCTTTTTGCCCCCAAATAAGGGGAATTTCTACATTTTTGCAACAAAATATTAGGAATTTGTGACTTTTTGCCCCAAAATAAAAAATTTCTGCCTATTTTTCCGGAAATAAGTGAAATTTCTGCAATTTTGCCCCAACATAAGGGAAATTTCTGCCTTTTTGCCCCCAAATAAGGGAAATTTCAGCCTTTTTACCTCAAAATAAGGGGAATTTCTGCATTTTTGCCATAAAATATTAGGAATTTCTGCCTTTTTGCCCGAAAATAAGAATAATTTCTGCCTTTTTTTCTGAAATAAGTGAAATTTCTGCAATTTTGCCCTAAAATAAGTGGAATTTCTGAGTTTTGCCCCATAATAAAGAGAATTTCTGTCTTTTTGCCCCAACATATAGGGAATTTCTGCCTTTTTGCCCCACAATTAGGGGATTTTCTGCAATTTTACTCCAAAATACGGGGAATTTCTACCTTTTTGCCCGAAAATAAGTGGAATGCATACCTTTTTGCCATATAAAAGTGAAATTTCTTCATTTTTGCTCCAAAATAATGGGAATTTCTGCCTTTTTGCCTCTACATAAGTGGAATTTGTCTTTTCCCCCAAAACAAAGGGAATTTCTGGGTTTTTTTTTTGCCCCAAAATAAGGGAAATTTTTGACCTATTTCCCTGAAATAAGTGAAATTTCTGCAATTTTGCACCAAAATAAAAAAAAATTTCTGCCTTTTTGCCGCCAAATAAGGGGAATTTCAGCATTTTTAACTCATAATAAGGGGAATTTCTGCTTTTTTGCCCCAAAATAAGAAAAAATTCTGCCTTTATTCCCTGAAATAAGTGAAATTTCTCCAATTTTGCTCGAAAATAAGTGAAATTTCTGCGATTTTGCCCCAAAATAAGGGAAATTCCTGGAATTTTGCCCCAAAATTAGGGAAATTTCATGCCTTTTTGCCTCCAAATAAGGGGAATTTCAGCCTTTTTACCTCAAAATAAGGGGAATTTCTTCTTTTTTCCCCCAAAAAAAGAAAATTTCTGCCTTTTTTCTCTGAAATAAGTGAAATTTCTGCAATTTTGCGCCAAAATAAGTGAAATTTCTGCAATTTTGCCCCAAAATAATGGAAATTTCTGACTTTTTGCCCCCTAATAAGAGAAATTTTAGCCTTTTTACCCAAAAATAAGGGGAATTTCTGCATTTTTGCAACAAAATATTAGGAATTTGTGCCTTTTTGCCCCAAAATAAGGAAAATTTCTGCCTTTTTTCCCTGAAATAAGTGAAATTTCTGCAATTTTGCCCCAAAATAAGGAAAATTTCTGCCTTTTTGCCCCCAAATAAGGGAAAATTCAGCCTTTTTACCTCAAAATAAGGGGAATTTCTGCATTTTTGCCACAAAATATTAGGAATTTCTGCCTTTTTGCCCCAAAATAAGGAAAATTTCTGCCTTTTTTCTCTGAAATAAGTGAAAATTGTGCAATTTTGCCCCAAAATTAGTGGAATTTCTGAGTTTTGCCCTAAAATAAGGAGAATTTCATTCTTTTTGCCCCAACATATAGGAAATTTCTGAATTTTTGCCCCAATATTAGGGGAATATCTGCAATTTTACTCCAAAATACAGGGAATTTCTGCCTTTTTGCCCGAAAATAAGGGGAATGCATATCTTTTTTCCATATAAAAGGGAAATTTCTTCATTTTTGCTCTAAAATAAGGTGAATATCTGCTTTTTTGCCTCTAAATAAATGGAATTTCTGTCTTTTTCCCCCAATCAAAGGGAATTTCTGTATTTTGGCCCAAAATAATTGGAATTTCTGACTTATTACCCTGAAATAAGTGAAATTTTGCAATTTGGCCCCAAAATAAGGGAAATTTCTGCCTTTTTGCCCCCAAATAAGGGAAATTTCAGCCTTTTTACCTCAAAATAAGGGGAATTTCTGAATTTTTACCTCAAAATATACGGAATTTCTGCCTTTTTACCCCATAATAAGGAAAATTTCTGCAATTTTGCCCCCAAATAAGGGGAATTTCTCCTTTTTTGCCCCAAAATAAAGGAAATTTCAGCCTTTTTACCTGAAAATAAGTAAAATTACTGCAATTTTGCGCCAAATAAGGGAAATTTCTGCAATTTTGCCCCAAAATAAGGTAAATTTCTGTAATTTTGCTACAAAATAAAAGAAATTTCTGGAATTTTGACCCAAAATAAAGGGAATTTCTGATTTTTGCCCCATATAAATGGAATTTCTGCCTTTTGCCCCAAAATTAGGGGAATTTCTGCAATTTTGCTCCAAAATACGGGCAATTTTTGCATTTTCGCCGGAAAATAAGGGGAATGCATATCTTCTTAATGCCATAAAAAAGTGAAATTTCTTTATTTTTGCTCCAAAATAAGGGGAATTTCTGCATTTTGCCTCTAAATAAGTGGAATTTCTGTCTTTTTCCCCCAAAATAAAGGGAATTTCTGACTTTTTTGCCCCAAAATAAACGGAATTTCTGACTTATTACCCTGAAATAAGTAAAATTTCTGGTTTTGCCCCAAAATAAAAAAATATTTCTGCCTTTTTCCCGCCAAATAAGGGGGAATTTCAGCCTTTTTACCACAAAATAAGAAGAATTTCTGCCTTTTTGCCCCAACATAAGGAAAATTTCTGCCTTTTTCCCTGAAATAAGTGAAATTTCTGCAATTTTGCCCCAAAATACGTGAAATTTCTGCAATTTTGCCACAAAATAAGGGAAATTTCTGCAATTTTGCCCCAAAATAATAGAAATTTCTGGAATTTTGCCCCAAAACAAGGGAAATTTCTGCCTTTTGCCCCCAAATAAGGGGAATTTCTACATTTTTGCAACAAAATATTAGGAATTTGTGCCTTTTTGCCCCAAAATAAAAAATTTCTGCCTATTTTCCCAGAAATAAGTGAAATTTCTGCAATTTTGCCCCAACATAAGGGAAATTTCTGCCTTTTTGCCCCCAAATAAGGGAAATTTCAGCCTTTTTACCTCAAAATAAGGGCAATTTCTGCATTTTTGCCACAAAATATTAGGAATTTCTGCCTTTTTGCCCGAAAATAAGGAAAATTTCTGCCTTTTTTTCTGAAATAAGTGAAATTTCTGCAATTTTGCCCTAAAATAAGTGGAATTTCTGAGTTTTGCCCCAAAATAAAGAGAATTTCTGTCTTTTTGCCCCAACATATAGGGAATTTCTGCCTTTTTGACCCACAATTAGGGGATTTTCTGCAATTTTGCTCCAAAATACGGGGAATTTCTGCCTTTTTGCCCGAAAATAAGGGGAATGCATACCTTTTTGCCAAATAAAAGTGAAATTTCTTCATTTTTGCTCCAAAATAATGGGAATTTTTGCCTTTTTGCCTCTACATAAGTGGAATTTCTGTCTTTTCCCCCAAAACAAAGGGAATTTATGTTTTTTTTTTGCCCCAAAATAAGGGGAATTTCTGACTTATTTCCCAGAAATAAGTGAAATTTCTGCAATTTTGCCCCAAAATAAAAAAATTTCTGCCTTTTTGCTGCCAAATAAGGGGAATTTCAGCATTTTTAACTCATAATAAGAGGAATTTCTGCCTTTTTGCCCCAAAATAAAAAAAAAATTCTGCCTTTATTCCCTGAAATAAGTGAAATTTCTCCTATTTTGCTCCAAAATAAGTGAAATTTCGGCAATTTTCCCCCAAAATATGGGAAATTCCTGGAATTTTTCCTCAAAATTAGGGAAATTTCATGCCTTTTTGCCCCCAAATAAGGGGAATTTCAGCCTTTTTAAACCAAAATAAGGAGAATTTCTCATTTTTTGCCCCAAAATAAGAAAAATTTCTGCCTTTTTCTCTGAAATAAATGAAATTTCTGCAATTTTGGGCCAAAATAAGTGAAATTTCTGCAATTTTGCCCCAAAATAAGGGAAATTTCTGACTTTTTGCCCCCTAATAAGGGGAATTTCAGCCTTTTTAACTAAAAATGAGGGGAATTTCTGCATTTTTGCAAAAAAATATTAGGAATTTGTGCCTTTTTGCCCCAAAATAAGAAAAATTTCTGCCTTTTTTCCCTGAAATAAGTGAAATTTCTGCAATTTTGCCCCAACATAAGGGAAATTTCTGCATTTTTGCCCCTAAATAAGGGAAATTTCAGCCTTTTTACCTCAAAATAAGGGGAATTTCTGCATTTTTGCCACAAAATATTAGGAATTTCTGCCTTTTTGCACCAAAATAAAGAAAATTTCTGCCTTTTTTCCCTGTAATAAGTGAAATTTCTGCAATTTTGCCCCACAATTAGTGGAATTTCTGAGTTTTACCCCAAAATAAGGAGAATTTCATTCTTTTTGCCCCAACATATAAAGAATTTCTGCCTTTTGGCCCCACAATTAGGGGAATTTCTGCAATTTTGCTCCAAAATACGGGCAATTTCTGCCTTTTTGCCCGAAAATAAGGGAAATGCATACCTTTTTGCCATATAAAAAGGAAATTTCTTCGTTTTTGCTTCAAAATAAGGGGAATTTCTACCTTTTTGCCTTTAATAAGTGGAATATCTGTCTTTTTCCCCCAAAACAAAGGGAATTTCTTTCTTTTTACCCCAAAATAAGAGGAATTTCTAACTTATTACTCTGAAATAAGTGAAATTTCTGCAATTTTGCCCCCAAAAAAGGGAAATTTCTGCGTTTTTGCCCACAAATAAGGGGAATTTCAGTCTTTTTACCTCAAACTAAGTGGAATTTCAGCATTTTTGCCACAAAATATACGGAATTTCTGCCTTTTTTCCCCATAATAAGAAAAATTTCTGCAATTTTGCCCCAAAATAAGGGGAATTTCTCCTTTTTTGCCCAAAAATAAAGGAAATTTCAGCCTTTTTACCTGAAAATAAGTAAAATTACTTCAATTTTGCACCAAATAAGGGAAATTTCTGCAATTTTGCCCCAAAATAAGGTAAATTTCTGCAATTTTGCCCCCAAAAAAGGAAATTTCTGGAATTTTGCCCCAAAATAAGGGGAATTTCTGATTTTTGCCCCAAAATAAAGGGAATTTCTGCCTTTTGCCCCAAAATTAGAGGAATTTCTGCAATTTTGCTCCAAAATATGTGGAATTTTTGCCTTTTTGCCCGAAAATAAGGGGAATGCATACCATTTTGCCATAAAAAAGTGAAATTTCTTTATTTTTGCTCCAAAATAAGGGGAATTTCTGCCTTTTTGCCTCTAAATAACTGGAATTTCTGACTTTTCCCCCCAAAACAAAGGGAATTTCTGACATTTTTGCACCAAAATAAGGGGAATTTCTGACTTATTACCCTGAAATAAGTGAAATTTCTTCAATTTTGCCCCAAAATAAGGGAAATTTCTGCTTTTTTGCCCGCAAATAAGGGGAAATTCAGCCTTTTTAACCTCAAAATAAGGGGAATTTCTGCATTTTTGCCACAAAATTTTAGGAATTTCTGCGTTTTTGCTTCCAAATAAGGAAAATTTCTGCCTTTTTTCCGGAAATAAGTGAAATTTCTGCAATTTTGCGCCAAACTAAGTGAACTTTCTGCAATTTTGCCCCAACATAAGGGAAATTTTTGGAATTTTTCCCCAAAATAAGTGGAATTTCTGAGTTTTGCCCAAAATATAAGGAGAATTTCTGTCTTTTTGCCCCAACTATAAAGAATTTCTGCCTTTTTTGCCCCACAATTAGGGGAATTTCTGCAATTTTGCTCCACAATATGGGAAATTTCTGCCTTTTTGCCCGAAAATAAAAGAAATGCATAACTTTTTGCCATAAAAAAGGAAATTTCTTCATTTTCTCTCCAAAATAAGGGGAATTTCTGCCTTTTTGCATCTAAATAAGTGAAATTTCTGTCTTTTTTTCCCAAAACAAAGAGAATTTCTGCCTTTTTGCCCCAAAATAAGGGGAATTTCTTACTTTTTTCCTTGAAATAAGTGAAATTCCTGTAATTATGCCCCAACATAAGGGAAATTTCCTTTTTTTTTTGCCCTCAAATAAGAGGAATTTCAGCCTTTTTACCTCAAAATAGGGGAATTTCTGCATTTTTGCCACAAATTATTAGGAATTTCTGCCTTTTTGCCCCAAAATAAAGAAAATTTCCGGCTTTTTTTCCCTGAAATATGTAAAATTTCTGCAATTTTGCCCCAAAATAAGTGGAATTTCTGAGTTTTGCCACAAAATAAGGAGAATTTCTGTCTTTTTGCCCCAACATATAGGGAATTTCTGCCTTTTTGCCCCACAATAAGAGGAATTTCTGCAATTTTGCTCCAAAATACGGGGAATTTCTGCCTTTTTGCCCGAAAATAAGGGGAATGCATACCTTTTTGCCATATAAAAGGGAAATTTCTTCATTTTTGCTCCAAAATAAGGTGAATTTCTGCCTTTTTGCCTCTAAATAAATGGAATTTTTTGTCTTTTCCCCCCAATCAAATGGAATTTCTATCTTTATTGCCCCAAAATAATGGGAATTTCTGACTTATTACCCTGAAATAAGTGAAATTTCTGCAATTTTGCCCCAAAATAAGGGAAATTTCTGCCTTTTTGCTCCCAAATAGGGGAAATTCAGCCTTTTTACCTCAAAATAAGGGGAATTTCTGCATTTTTGCCACAAAATATACGGAATTTCTAATTTTTGCCCCATAATAAGGAAAATTTCTGCAATTTTGCCCAAAATAAGGGGAATTTCTTTTTTTTTGCCCCAAAATAAAGGAAATTTCAGCCTTTTTACCTGAAAATAAGTAAAATTACTGCAATTTTGCCCCAAATAAAGGAAATTTCTGCAATTTTGCCCCAAAATAAGGTAAATTTCTGCAATTTTGCAACAAAATAAAAAAAATTTCTGGAATTTTGACCCAAAATAAAGGGAATTTCTGATTTTTGCCCCAAAATTAGGGAAATTTCTGCAATTTTGCTCCAAAATAAGGGGAATTTCTGCCTTTTTGCCCCAAAATAAGAAAAAATTCTGCCTTTTCTCCCTGATATAAGTGAAATTTCTCCAATTTTGCTCCAAAATAAGTAAAATTTCTGCAATTTTGCCCCAAAATAAGGGAAATTCCTGGAATTTTGCCCCAAAATTAGGGAAATTTCATGCCTTTTTGCCTCCAAATAAGCGGAATTTCAGCCTTTTTACCTCAAAATAAGGGGAATTTCTCCTTTTTTCCCCAAAATAAGGAGAATTTCTGCCTTTTTTCTCTGAAATAAGTGAAATTTCTGCAATTTTGGGCCAAAATAAGTGAAATTTCTGCAATTTTGCCCCAAAATAAGGGAAATTTCTGACTTTTTGCCCCCTAATAAGGGGAATTTCAGCCTTTTTACCTAAAAATAAAAGGAATTTCTGCATTTTTGCAACAAAATATTAGGAATTTGTGCCTTTTTGCCCCAAAATAAGGAAAATTTCTGCCTTTTTCCCTGAAATAAGTGAAAATTGTGCAATTTTGCCCCAAAATTAGTGGAATTTCTGAGTTTTGCCCTAAAATAAGGAGAATTTCAGTTTTTTTGCCCCAACATATAGGAAATTTCTGACTTTTTGCCCCAAAATTAGGGGAATTTCTGCAATTTTGCTCCAAAATACGGGGAATTTCTGCCTTTTTGCCCGAAAATAAGGGGAATGCATACTTTTTTGCCATATAAAAAGGAAATTTCTTCATTTTTTCTCCAAAATAAGGTGAATTTCTGCTTTTTTGCCTCTACATAAATGGAATTTCTGTCTTTTTCCCCCAATCAAAGGGAATTTCTGTCTTTTTTGCCCCAAAATAATTGTAATTTCTGACTTATTACCCTGAAATAAGTGAAATTTTGCAATTTGGCCCCAAAATAAGGGAAATTTCTGCATTTTTGCCCCCAAGTAAGGGCAATTTCAGCCTTTTTACCTCAAAATAAGGGGAATTTCTGAATTTTTACCTCAAAATATACAGAATTTCTGCCTTTTTGCCCCATAATAAAGATAATTTCTGCAATTTTGCCCCAAAATAAGGGGAATTTCTCCTTTTTTGCCCCAAAATATAGGAAATTTCAGCCTTTTTACCTGAAAATAAGTAAAATTACTGCAATTTTGCCCAAAATAAGGGAAATTTCTGCAATTTTGCCCCAAAATAAGGTAAATTTCTGCAATGTTGCCACAAAATAAAGGATATTTCTGGAATTTTGACCCTAAATAAATGGAATTTCTGATTTTTGCCCCAAATAAATGGAATTTTTGCCTTTTGCCCCAAAATTAGGGGAATTTCTGCAATTTTGCTCCAAGATACGGGGAATTTTTGCATTTTTGCCCGAAAATAAGGGGAATGCATATTTTATTATTGCCATAAAAAAGTGAAATTTCTTTATTTTTGCTCCAAAATAAGGGGAATTTCTGCATTTTGCCTCTAAATAATTGGAATTTCTGTCTTTTTTCCCCCAAACAAAGGGAATTTCTGACTTTTTTGTCCCAAAATAAAGAGAATTTCTGACTTATTACCCTGAAATAAGTAAAATTTCTGGTTTTGCCCCAAAATAAAAAAATATTTCTGCCTTTTTGCCGCCAAATAAGGGGAATTTCAGCTTTTTTACCTCAAAATAAGAAGAATTTCTGCCTTTTTGCCCCAAAATAAGTAAAATTTCTGCCTTTTTCCCTGAAATAAGTGAAATTTCAGCAATTTTGCCCTAAAATACGTGAAATTTCTGCAATTTTGCCCCAAAATAAGGGAAATTTCTGGAATTTTGCCACAAAATATAGGAAATTTCTGCTTTCTCCCCCAAATAAGGGGAATTTCATCCTTTTTACCTCAAAATAAGGGGAATTTCTGCCTATTTGCCAAAACATAAGGAAAATTTCTGCCTTTTTTCCCTGATATAAGTGAAATTTCTGCAATTTTGCCCCAAAATAAGTGAAATTTCTGCAATTTTGCCCCAAAATATAAGAAATTTCTGGAATTTTGCCCCAAAACAAGAGAAATTTCTGCCTTTTTGCCCCCAAATAAGGGGAATTTCTACATTTTTGCAAGAAAATATTAGGAATTTGTGCCTTTATGCACCAAAATAAAAAAATTCTGCATTTTTTCCCAGAAATAAGTGAAATTTCTGCAATTTTGCCCCAACATAAGGGATATTTCTGCCTTTTTGCCCACAAATAATGGAAATTTCAGCCTTTTTACCTCAAAATAAGGGGAATTTCTGCATTTTTGCCACAAAGTATTAGGAATTTCTTCCTTTTTGCCCGAAAATAAAGAAAATTTCTGCCTTTTTTTTCTGAAATAAGTGAAATTTCTGCAATTTTGCCCCAAAATAAGTTGAATTTCTGAGTTTTGCCCCAAAATAAAGAAAATTTCTGTCTTTTTGCCCCAACATATAAGAAATTTCTGCCTTTTTGCCCCACAATTAGGGGATTTTCTGCAATTTTGCCCCAAAATACGGGGAATTTCTGCCTTTTTGCCCGAAAAGAAGAAGAATGCATACCTTTTTGCCATATAAAAGTGAAATTTCTTCATTTTTGCTCCAAAATAATGGGAATTTCTGCCTTTATGCCTCTACATAAGTGGAATTTCTGTCTTTTCCCCCAAAACAAAGGGAATTTCTGTTTTTTTTGGCCCCAAAATAAGGGGAATTTCTGACTTATTTCCCTGAAATAAGTGAAATTTCTGCAATTTTGCCCCAAAATAAAAAAATATTTCTGCCTTTTTGCCGCCAAATAAGGGGAATTTCAGCGTTTTTAACTCATAATAAGGGGAATTTCTGCCTTTTTGCCCCAAAATAAGAAAAAATTCAGCCTTTATTCCCTGAAATAAGTGAAATTTCTCCAATTTTGCTCCAAAATAAGTTAAATTTCTGCAATTTTGCCCCAAAATAAGGGAAATTCCTGGAATTTTGTCCCAAAATTAGGAAAATTTCATCCCTTTTTTTCTCCAAATAAAGGGAATTTCAGCCTTTTTACCTCAAAATTAGGGGAATTTCTCCTTTTTTCCCCAAAATAAGGAAAATTTCTGCCTTTTTTCTCTGAAATAAGTGAAATTTCTGCAATTTTGCGCCAAAATAAGTGAAATTTCTGCAATTTTGCCCCAAAATAAGGGAAATTTCTGAATTTTTGACCCCTAATAAAGGGAATTTCAGCCTTTTTACCTAAAAATAAGGGGTATTTCTGCATTTTTGCAACAAAATATTAGGAATTTGTGCCTTTTTGCCCCACAATAAAGAAAATTTCTGCCTTTCTTCCCTGAAATAAGTGAAATTTCTGCAATTTTGCCCCAACATAAGGGAAATTTCTGCCTTTTTGCCCCCAAATAAAAGAAATTTCAGCGTTTTTACCTCAAAATAAGGGGAATTTCTGCATTTTTGCCACAAAATATTAGGAATTTCTGCCTTTTTGCCCCCAAAAATAGGAAAATTTCTGACTTTTTTCCCTGAAATAAGTGAAAATTGTGCAATTTTGCCCCAAAATTAGTGGAATTTCTGAGTTTTGCCCTAAAATAAGGAGAATTTCAGTGTTTTTTCCCAAACATATAAGGAATTTCTGAATTTTTGCCCCAAAATTAGAAGAATTTCTGCAATTTTGCTCCAAAATACGGGGAATTTCTGCCTTTTTGCCCGAAAATAATGGGAATGCATACCTTTTTGCCATATAAAAGGAAAATTTCTTCATTTTTGCTCCAAAATAAGGTGAATTTCTGCTTTTTTGCCTCTAAATAAATGGAATTTCTGTCTTTGTCCCCCAATCAAAGGGAATTTCTGTCTTTTTTGCCCCAAAATAATTGGAATTTCTGACTTATTACCCTGAAATAAGTGAAATTTTGCAATTTGGCCCCAAAATAAGGGAAATTTCTGCATTTTTGCCCCCAAGTAAGTGGAATTTCAGCTTTTTACCTCAAAATAAGGGGAATTTCTGAATTTTTACCTCAAAATATACAGAATTTCTGCAATTTTGCCCCATAATAAGGAAAATTTCTGCAATTTTTCCCCAAAATAATGGGAATTTCTCCTTTTTTGCCCCAAAATAAAGGAAATTTCAGCCTTTTTACCTGAAAATAAGTAAAATTACTGCAATTTTCCCCCAAAAAAGGGAAATTTCTGCAATTTTGCCCCAAAATAAGGTAAATTTCTGCAATTTTGTCACAAAATAAAGGAAATTTCTGGAATTTTGACCCAAAATAAAGGGAATTTCTGATTTTTGCCCCAAATAAATGGAATTTCTGCCTTTTGCCCCAAAATTAGGGGAATTTCTGTAATTTTGCTCCAAAATACGGGGAATTTTTGCATTTTTGCCGGAAAATAAGGGGAATGCATATCTTCTTAATGCCATAAAAAGTGAAATTTCTTTATTTTTGCTCCAAAATAAGGGGAATTTCTGCATTTTGCCTCTAAATAAGTGGAATTTCTGTCTTTTTCCCTCAAAACAAAGAGAATTTCTGACTTTTTTGCCCCAAAATAAAGGGAATTTTTGACTTATTACCCTGAAATAAGTAAAATTTCTGGTTTTGCCCCAAAATAAAAAAAATATTTCTGCCTTTTTGCCGCCAAATAAAGGGAATTTCAGCCTTTTTACCTCAAAATAAGAAGAATTAATGCCTATTTGCCCCAAAATAAGGAAAATTTCTGCCTTTTTCCCTGAAATAAGTGAAATTTCTGCAATTTTGCCCCAAAATACGTGAAATTTATGCAATTTTGCCCCAAAATAAGGGAAATTCCTGAAATTTTGCCACAAAATATAGGAAATTTCTGCTTTTTCCCCTAAATAAGGGGAATTTCAGCCTTTTTACCTTAAAATAAGGGGAATTTCTGCCTATTTGCCCCAACGTAAGGAAAATTTCTGCCTTTTTTTCCTGATATAAGTGAAATTTCTGCAATTTAGCCCCAAAATAAGTAAAATTTCTGCAATTTTGCCCCAAAATAAAAGAAATTTCTGGAATTTTGCCCCAAAACAAGGGAAATTTCTGCCTTTTTGCGCCCAAATAAGGGGAATTTCTACATTTTTGCAACAAAATATTAGGAATTTGTGACTTTTTGCCCCAAAATAAAAAATTTTTGCCTTTTTTCCCAGAAATAAGTGAAATTTCTGCAATTTTGCCCCAACATAAGGGAAATTTCTGCATTTTTGCCCCCAAATAAGGGAAATTTCAGCCTTTTTAACCTCAAAATAAGGGGAATTTCTGCATTTTTGCCATAAAATATGAGGAATTTCTGCCTTTTTGCCAGAAAATAAGAAAAATTTCTGCCTTTTTTTCTGAAATAAGTGAAATTTCTGCAATTTTGCCCCAAAATAAGTGGAATTTCTGAGTTTTGCCCCATAATAAAGAGAATTTCTGTCTTTTTGCCCCAACATATAGGGAATTTCTGCCTTTTTGCCCCACAATTAGGGGATTTTCTGCAATTTTACTCCAAAATACGGAGAATTTCTGCCTTTTTGCCCGAAAATAATTGGAATGCATATCTTTTTGCCATATAAAAGTGAAATTTCTTCATTTTTGCTCCAAAATAATGGGAATTTCTGCCTTTTTGCCTCTACGTAAGTGGAATTTCTGTCTTTTCCCCCAAAACAAAGGGAATTTCTGGGTTTTTTTTTGCCCCAAAATAAGGGGAATTTCTGACCTATTTCCCTGAAATAAGTGAAATTTCTGCAATTTTGCCCCAAAATAAAAAAAAATTTCTGCCTTTTTGCCGCCAAATAAGGGGAATTTCAGCATTTTTAACTCATAATAAGGGGAATTTCTGCCTTTTTGCCCCAAAATAAGAAAAAATTCTGCCTTTATTCCCTGAAATAAGTGAAATTTCTCCAATTTTGCTCCAAAATAAGTGAAATTTCTGCAATTTTGCCCCAAAATAAAGGAAATTCCTGGAATTTTGCCCCAAAATTAGGGAAATTTCATGCCTTTTTCCCTCCAAATAAGGGGAATTTCATCCTTTTTACCTCAAAATAAGGGGAATTTCCCCTTTTTTCCCCAAAATAAGGAAAATTTCTGCCTTTTTTCTCTGAAATAAGTGAAATTTCTGCAATTTTGCGCCAAAATAAGTAAAATTTCTGCAATTTTGCCCTAAAATAATGGAAATTTCTGACTTTTTGCCCCCTAATAAGGGGAATTTCAGCCTTTTTACCTAAAAATAAGGGGAATTTCTGCATTTTTGCAACAAAATATTAGGAATTTGTGCCTTGTTGCCCCAAAATAAGGAAAATTTCTGCCTTTTTTCCCTGAAATAAGTAAAATTTCTGCAATTTTGCCCCAAAATAAGAAAAATTTCTGCCTTTTTGCCCTCAAATAAGGGAAATTTCAGCCTTTTTACCTCAAAATAAAGGGAATTTCTGCATTTTTGCCACAAAATATTAGGAATTTCTGCCTTTTGCCCGAAAATAAGGAAAATTTCTGCCTTTTTTCTCTGAAATAAGTGAAAATTGTGCAATTTTGCCCAAAAATTAGTGGAATTTCTGAGTTTTGCCCTAAAATAAGGAGAATTTCATTCTTTTTGCCCCAACATATAGGGAATTTCTGACTTTTTGCCCCAAAATTAGGGGAATATCTGCAATTTTGCTCCAAAATACAGGGAATTTCTGCCTTTTTGCCCGAAAATAAGGGGAATGCATACCTTTTTGCCATATAAAAGGGAAATTTCTTCATTTTTGCTCCAAAATAAGGTGAATTTCTGCTTTTTTGCCTCTAAATAAATGGAATTTCTGTCTTTTTCTCCCAATCAAAGGGAATTTCTGTTTTTTTGCCCCAAAATAATTGAAATTTCTGACTTATTACCCTGAAATAAGTGAAATTTTGCAATTTGGCCCCAAAATAAAGGAAATTTCTGCATTTTTGCCCCCAAGTAAGGGCAATTTCATCCTTTTTAACCTCAAAATAAGGGGAATTTCTGAATTTTTACCTCAAAATATACGGAATTTCTGCCTTTTTGCCCCATAATAAAAAAAAATTTCTGCAATTTTGCCCCCAAATAAGGAGAATTTCTCCTTTTTTGCCCCAAAATAAAGGAAATTTCAGCCTTTTTACCTGAAAATAAGTAAAATTACTGCAATTTTGCCCCAAATAAGGAAAATTTCTGCAATTTTGCCCCAAAATAAGGTAAATTTCTGCAATTTTGCTACAAAATAAAGGAAATTTCTGGAATTTTGACCCAAAATAAAGGGAAGTTCTGATTTTTGCCCCAAATAAATGGAATTTCTGCATTTTGCCCCAAAATTAGGGGAATTTCTGCAATTTTGCTCCAAAATACGGGGAATTTTTGCATTTTTGCCCGAAAATAAGGGGAATGCATATCTTCTTATTGCCATAAAAAAGTGAAATTTCTTTATTTTTGCTCCAAAATAAGGGGAATTTATGCATTTTGCCTCTAAATAAGTGGAATTTCTGTCTTTTTCCCCCAAAATAAAGGAAATTTCTGACTTTTTTGCACTAAAATAAACGGAATTTCTGACTTATTACCCTGAAATAAGTAAAATTTCTGGTTTTGCCCCAAAATATAAAAATATTATTGCCTTTTTGCCGCCAAATAAGGGGAATTTCAGCCTTTTTACCACAAAATAAGAAGAATTTCTGCCTTTTTGCCCCAACATAAGGAAAATTTCTGCCTTTTTCCCTGAAATAAGTGAAATTTCTGCAATTTTGCCCAAAAATACGTGAAATTTCTGCAATTTTGCCCCAAAATAAGGGAAATTTCTGCAATTTTGCCCCAAAATAATAGAAATTTCTGGAATTTTGCCCCAAAACAAGGGAAATTTCTGCCTTTTGCCCCCAAATAAGGGGAATTTCTACATTTTTTGCAACAAAATATTAGGAATTTGTGCCTTTTTGCCCCAAAATAAAAAATTTCTGCCTTTTTTCCCAGAAGTAAGTGAAATTTCTGCAATTTTGCCCCAACATAAGGGAAATTTCTGCCTTTTTGCCCCCAAATAAGGGAAATGTCAGCCTTTTTACCTTAAAATAAGGGCAATTTCTGCATTTTTGCCACAAAATATTAGGAATTTCTGCCTTTTTGCCCGAAAATAAAAAAAATTTCTGCCTTTTTTTTCTGAAATAAGTGAAATTTCTGCAATTTAGCCCTAAAATAAGTGGAAATTCTGAGTTTTGCCCCAAAATAAAGAGAATTTCTGTCTTTTTGCCCCAACATATAGGGAATTTCTGCCTTTGTGCCCCACAATTAGGGGATTTTCTGCAATTTTGCTCCAAAATACGGGGAATTTCTGCATTTTTGCCCGAAAATAAGGGGAATGCATACCTTTTTGCCAAATAAAAGTGAAATTTCTTCATTTTTGCTCCAAAATAATGGGAATTTCTGCCTTTTTGCCTCTACATAAGTGGAATTTCTGTCTTTTCCCCCAAAACTAAGGGAATTTATGTTTTTTTTTTTTTGCCCCAAAATAAGGGGAATTTCTGACTTATTTCCCAGAAATAAGTGAAATTTCTGCAATTTTGCCCCAAAATAAAAAAAATTTCTTCCTTTTTGCCGCCAAATAAAGGGAATTTCAGCATTTTTAACTCATAATAAGGAGAATTTCTGCCTTTTTGCCCCAAAATAAAAAAAAAAATTCTGCCTTTATTCCCTGAAATAAGTGAAATTTCTCCAATTTTGCTCCAAAATAAGTGAAATTTTGGCAATTTTCCCCCAAAATATGGGAAATTCTTGGAATTTTGCCCCAAAATTAGGGAAATTTCATGCCTTTTTGCCTCCAAATAAGGGAAATTTCAGCCTTTTTACCCCAAAATAAGGAGAATTTCTCCTTTTTTGCCCCAAAATAAGGAAAATTTCTGCCTTTTTTCTCTGAAATAAGTGAAATTTCTGCAATTTTGCATCAAAATAAGTGAAATTTCTGCAATTTTGCCCCAAAATAAGGGAAATTTCTGACTTTTTGCCCCCTAATAAGGGGAATTTCAGCCTTTTTACCTAAAAATAAGGGGAATTTCTGCATTTTTGCAACAAAATATTAGGAATTTGTGCCTTTTTGCCCCAAAATAATAAAAATTTTTGCCTTTTTTCCCTGAAATAAGTGAAATTTCTGCAATTTTGCCCCAACATAAGGGAAATTTCTGCCTTTTTGCCCCCAAATAAGGGAAATTTCAGCGTTTTTACCTCAAAATAAGGGGAATTTCTGCATTTTTGCCACAAAATATTAGGAATTTCTGCCTTTTTGCCCCAAAATAAGGAAAATTTCTGCCTTTTTTCCCTGAAATAAGTGAAAATTGTGCAATTTTGCCCCCAAATTAGTGGAATTTCTGAGTTTTGCCCTAAAATAAAGAGAATTTCAGTGTTTTTTCCCAAACATATAAGGAATTTCTGAATTTTTGCCCCAAAATTAGGGGAATTTCTGCAATTTTGCTCCAAAATACGGGGAATTTCTGCCTTTTTGCCCGAAAATAATGGGAATGCATACCTTTTTGCCATATAAAAGGAAAATTTCTTCATTTTTGCTCCAAAATAAGGTGAATTTCTGCTTTTTTGCCTCTAAATAAATGGAATTTCTGTCTTTGTCCCCCAATCAAAGGGATTTTCTGTCTTTTTTGCCCCAAAATAATTGGAATTTCTGACTTATTACCCTGAAATAAGTGAAATTTTGCAATTTGGCCCCAAAATAAGGGAAATTTCTGCATTTTTGCCCCCAAGTAAAGGGAATTTCAGCCTTTTTACCTCAAAATAAGGGGAATTTCTGAATTTTTACCTCAAAATATACAGAATTTCTGCAATTTTGCCCCATAATAAGGAAAATTTCTGCAATTTTTCCCCAAAATAATGGGAATTTCTCCTTTTTTGCCCCAAAATAAAGGAAATTTCAGCCTTTTTACTTGAAAATAAGTAAAATTACTGCAATTTTCCCCCAAAAAAGGGAAATTTCTGCAATTTTGCCCCAAAATAAGGTAAATTTCTGCAATTTTGCCACAAAATAAAGGAAATTTCTGGAATTTTGACCCAAAATAAAGGGAATTTCTGATTTTTGCCCCAAATAAATGGAATTTCTGCCTTTTGCCCCAAAATTAGGGGAATTTCTGTAATTTTGCTCCAAAATACAGGGAATTTTTGCATTTTTGCCGGAAAATAAGGGGAATGCATATCTTCTTAAAGCCATAAAAAGTGAAATTTCTTTATTTTTGCTCCAAAATAAGGGGAATTTCTGCATTTTGCCTCTAAATAAGTGGAATTTCTGTCTTTTTCCCTCAAAACAAAGAGAATTTCTGACTTTTTTGCCCCAAAATAAAGGGAATTTTTGACTTATTACCCTGAAATAAGTAAAATTTCTGGTTTTGCCCCAAAATAAAAAAAATATTTCTGCCTTTTTGCCGCCAAATAAAGGGAATTTCAGCCTTTTTACCTCAAAATAAGAAGAATTAATGCCTATTTGCCCCAAAATAAGGAAAATTTCTGCCTTTTTCCCTGAAATAAGTGAAATTTCTGCAATTTTGCCCCAAAATACGTGAAATTTATGCAATTTTGCCCCAAAATAAGGGAAATTCCTGAAATTTTGCCACAAAAAATAGGAAATTTCTGCTTTTTCCCCTAAATAAGGGGAATTTCAGCCTTTTTACCTTAAAATAAGGGGAATTTCTGCCTATTTGCCCCAACGTAAAAAAAATTTCTGCCTTTTTTCCCTGATATAAGTGAAATTTCTGCAATTTAGCCCCAAAATAAATAAAATTTCTGCAATTTTGCCCCAAAATAAAAGAAATTTCTGGAATTTTGCCCCAAAACAAGGGAAATTTCTGCCTTTTTGCCCCCAAATAAGGGGAATTTCTACATTTTTGCAACAAAATATTAGGAATTTGTGACTTTTTGCCCCAAAATAAAAAATTCTGCCTTTTTTCCCAGAAATAAGTGAAATTTCTGCAATTTTGCCCCAACATAAGGGAAATTTCTGCATTTTTGCCTTCAAATAAGGGAAATTTCAGCCTTTTTACCTCAAAATAAGGGGAATTTCTGCATTTTTGCCATAAAATATTAGGAATTTCTGCCTTTTTGCCAGAAAATAAGATAAATTTCTGCCTTTTTTTCTGAAATAAGTGAAATTTCTGCAATTTTGCCCCAAAATAAGTGGAATTTCTGAGTTTTGGCCCATAATAAAGAGAATTTCTGTCTTTTTGCCCCAACATATAGGGAATTTCTGCCTTTTTGCCCCACAATTAGGGGATTTTCTGCAATTTTACTCCAAAATACGGGGAATTTCTGCCTTTTTGCCCGAAAATAAGTGGAATGCATATCTTTTTGCCATATAAAAGTGAAATTTCTTCATTTTTGCTCCAAAATAATGGGAATTTCTGCCTTTTTGCCTCTACATAAGTGGAATTTCTGTCTTTTCCCTCAAAACAAAGGGAATTTCTGGTTTTTTTTTTTTTTGCCCCAAAATAAGGGGAATTTCTGACCTATTTCCCTGAAATAAGTGAAATTTCTGCAATTTTGCCCCAAAATAAAAAAAAATTTCTGCCTTTTTGCCGCCAAATAAGGGGAATTTCAGCATTTTTAACTCATAATAAGGGGAATTTCTGCCTTTTTGCCCCAAAATAAGAAAAAATTCTGCCTTTATTCCCTGAAATAAGTGAAATTTCTCCAATTTTGCTCCAAAATAAGTAAAATTTCTGCAATTTTGCCCCAAAATAAGGGAAATTCCTAGAATTTTGCCCCAAAATTAGGGAAATTTCATGCCTTTTTGCCTCCAAATAAGGGGAATTTCAGCCTTTTTACCTCAAAATAAGGGGAATTTCTCCTTTTTTTCCCAAAATAAGGAAAAATTCTGCCTTTTTTCTCTGAAATAAGTGAAATTTCTGCAATTTTGCGCCAAAATAAGTGAAATTTCTGCAATTTTGCCATAAAATAATGGAAATTTCTGACTTTTTGCCCCCTAATAAGGGGAATTTCAGCCTTTTTACCTAAAAATAAGGGGAATTTCTGCATTTTTGCAACAAAATATTAGGAATTTGTGCTTTTGCCCCAAAATAAGGAAAATTTCTGCCTTTTTTCCCTGAAATAAGTGAAATTTCTGCAATTTTGCCCCAAAATAAGAAAAATTTCTGCCTTTTTGCCCTCAAATAAGGGAAATTTCAGCCTTTTTACCTCAAAATAAGGGGAATTTCTGCATTTTTGTCACAAAATATTAGGAATTTCTGCCTTTTTGCCCGAAAATAAGGAAAATTTCTGCATTTTTTCTCTGAAATAAGTGAAAATTGTGCAATTTTGCCCCAAAATTAGTGGAATTTCTGAGTTTTGCCCTAAAATAAGGAGAATTTCATTCTTTTTGCCCCAACATATAGGGAATTTCTGACTTTTTGCCCAAAAATTAGGGGAATATCTGCAATTTTACTCCAAAATACAGGGAATTTCTGCCTTTTTGCCCGAAAATAAGGGGAATGCATACCTTTTTGCCATATAAAAGGGAAATTTCTTCATTTTTGCTCCAAAATAAGGTGAATTTCTGCTTTTTTGCCTCTAAATAAATGGAATTTCTGTCTTTTTCCCCCAATCAAAGGAAATTTCTGTTTTTTTGCCCCAAAATAATTGAAATTTCTGACTTATTACCCTGAAATAAGTGAAATTTTGCAATTTGGCCCCAAAATAAAGGAAATTTCTGCATTTTTGCCCCCAAGTAAGGGCAATTTCATCCTTTTTACCTCAAAATAAGGGGAATTTCTGAATTTTTACCTCAAAATACACGGAATTTCTGCCTTTTTGCCCCATAATAAGGAAAATTTCTTCAATTTTGCCCCCAAATAAGAAGAATTTCTCTTTTTTTGCCCCAAAATAAAGGAAATTTCAGCCTTTTTACCTGAAAATAAGTAAAATTACTGCAATTTTGCCCCAAATAAGGGAAATTTCTGCAATTTTGCCCCAAAATAAGGTAAATTTCTGCAATTTTGCTACAAAATAAAGGAAATTTCTGGAATTTTGACCCAAAATAAAGGGAATTTCTGATTTTTGCCCCAAATAAATGGAATTTCTCCATTTTGCCCCAAAATTAGGGGAATTTCTGCAATTTTGCTCCAAAATACGGGGAATTTTTGCATTTTTGCCCGAAAATAACGGGAATGCATATCTTCTTATTGCCATAAAAAAGTGAAATTTCTTTATTTTTGCTCCAAAATAAGGGGAATTTATGCATTTTGCCTCTAAATAAGTGGAATTTCTGTCTTTTTCCCCCAAAATAAAGGAAATTTCTGACTTTTTTGCACTAAAATAAACGGAATTTCTGACTTATTACCCTGAAATAAGTAAAATTTCTGGATTTGCCCCAAAATATAAAAATATTTCTGCCTTTTTGCCGCCAAATAAGGGGAATTTCAGCCTTTTTACCACAAAATAAGAAGAATTTCTGCCTTTTTGCCCCAACATAAGGAAAATTTCTGCCTTTTTCCCTGAAATAAGTGAAATTTCTGCAATTTTGCCCCAAAATACGTGAAATTTCTGCAATTTTGCCCCAAAATAAGGGAAATTTCTGCAATTTTGCCCCAAAATAATAGAAATTTCTGGAATTTTGCCCCAAAACAAGGGAAATTTCTGCCTTTTGCCCCCAAATAAGGGGAATTTCTACATTTTTGCAACAAAATATTAAGAATTTGTGCCTTTTTGCCCCAAAATAAAAAATTTCTGCCTTTTTTCCCAGAAATAAGTGAAATTTCTGCAATTTTGCCCCAACATAAGGGAAATTTCTGCCTTTTTGCCCCCAAATAAGGGAAATTTCAGCCTTTTTACCTCAAAATAAGGGCAATTTCTGCATTTTTGCCACAAAATATTAGGAATTTCTGCCTTTTTGCCCGAAAATAAGAAAAATTTCTGCCTTTTTTTTCTGAAATAAGTGAAATTTCTGCAATTTAGCCCTAAAATAAGTGGAAATTCTGAGTTTTGCCCCAAAATAAAGAGAATTTCTGTCTTTTTGCCCCAACATATAGGGAATTTCTGCCTTTTTGCCCCACAATTAGGGGATTTTCTGCAATTTTGCTCCAAAATACGGGGAATTTCTGCCTTTTTGCCCGAAAATAAGGGGAATGCATACCTTTTTGCCAAATAAAAGTGAAATTTCTTCATTTTTGCTCCAAAATAATGGGAATTTCTGCCTTTTTGCCTCTACATAAGTGGAATTTCTGTCTTTTCCCCCAAAACAAAGGGAATTTATGTTTTTTTTTTGCCCCAAAATAAGGGGAATTTCTGACTTATTTCCCAGAAATAAGTGAAATTTCTGCAATTTTGCCCCAAAATAAAAAAAATTTCTGCCTTTTTGCCGCCAAATAAGGGGAATTTCAGCATTTTAAACTCATAATAAGAAGAATTTCTGCCTTTTTGCCCCAAAATAAAAAAAAATTCTGCCTTTATTCCCTGAAATAAGTGAAATTTCTCCAATTTTGCTCCAAAATAAATGAAATTTCGGCAATTTTCCCCCATAATATGGGAAATTCCTGGAATTTTGCCCCAAAATTAGGGAAATTTCATGCCTTTTTCCCTCCAAATAAGGGGAAATTCAGCCTTTTTACCTCAAAATAAGGGGGATTTCTTTTTTTTCCCCAAAATAAGGAAAATTTCTGCCTTTTTTCTCTGAAATAAGTGAAATTTCTGCAATTTTGCGCCAAAATAAGTGAAATTTCTGCAATTTTGCCCCAAAATAAGGGAAATTTCTGACTTTTTGCCCCCTAATAAGGGGAATTTCAGCCTTTTTACCTAAAAATAAGGGGAATTTCTGCATTTTTGCAACAAAATATTAGGAATTTGTGCCTTTTTGCCCCAAAATAAGGAAAATTTTTGCCTTTTTTCCCTGAAATAAGTGAAATTTCTGCAATTTTGCCCCAACATAAGGGAAATTTCTGCCTTTTTGCCCCCAAATAAGGGAAATTTCAGCCTTTTTACCTCAAAATAAGGGGATTTTCTGCATTTTTGCCACAAAATATTAGGAATTTCTGCCTTTTTGCACCAAAATAAGGAAAATCTCTGCCTTTTTTCTCTGAAATAAGTGAAAATTGTGCAATTTTGCCCCAAAATTAGTGGAATTTCTGAGTTTTGCCCTAAAATAAGGAGAATTTCATTCTTTTTGCCCCAACATATAGGAAATTTCTGCCTTTTTGTTCCAAAATTAGGGGAATTTCTGCAATTTTGCTCCAAAATACAGGGAATTTCTGACTTTTTGCCCAAAAATAAGGGGAATGCATACCTTTTTGCCATATAAAAGGGAAATTTCTTCATTTTTGCTCCAAAATAAGGTGAATTTCTGCTTTTTTGCCTCTAAATAAATGGAATTTCTGTCTTTTTCCCCCAATCAAAGGGAATTTCTGTCTTTTTGGCCCCAAAATAATTGGAATTTCTGACTTATTACCCTAAAATAAGTGAAATTTTGCAATTTGGCCCCAAAATAAGGGAAATTTCTGCATTTTTGCCCCCAAGTAAGGGCAATTTCATCCTTTTTACCTCAAAATAAGGGGAATTTCTGAATTTTTACCTCAAAATATACGGAATTTCTGCCTTTTTGCCCCATAATAAGGAAAATTTCTGCAATTTTGCCCCAAAATAAGGGGAATTTCTCCTTTTTTGCCCCAAAATAAAGGAAATTTCAGCCTTTTTACCTGAAAATAAGTAAAATTACTGCAATTTTGCCCCAAATAAGGGAAATTTCTGCAATTTTGCCCCAAAATAAGGTAAATTTCTGCAATTTTGCCACAAAATAAAGGAAATTTCTGGAATTTTGACCCAAAATAAAGGGAATTTCTGATTTTTGCCCCAAATAAATGGAATTTCTGCCTTTTGCCCCAAAATTAGGGGAATTTCTGCAATTTTGCTCCAAAATACGGGGAATTTTTGCATTTTTGCCCGAAAAAAAGGGGAATGCATATCTTCTTATTGTCATAAAAAAGTGAAATTTCTTTATTTTTGCTCCAAAATAAGGGGAATTTCTGCATTTTGCCTCTAAATAAGTGGAATTTCTGTCTTTTTTACCCAAAAAAAAGGGAATTTCTGACTTTTTTGCCCCAAAATAAAGGGAATTTCTGACTTATTACCCTGAAATAAGTAAAATTTCTGGTTTTGTCCCAAAATAAAAAAATATTTCTGCCTTTTTGCCGCCAAATAAGGGGAATTTCAGCATTTTTACCTCAAAATAAGAAGAATTTCTGCCTTTTTGCCCCAACATAAGGAACATTTCTGCCTTTTTCACTGAAATAAGTGAAATTTCAGCAATTTTGCTCCAAAATACGTGAAATTTCTGCAATTTTGCCCCAAAATAAGGGAAATTCCTGGAATTTTGCCACAAAATATAGGAAATTTCTGCTTTCTCCCCCAAATAAGGGGAATATCAGCCTTTTTACCTCAAAATAAGGGGAATTTCTGCATATTTGCCCCAACATAAGGAAAATTTCTGCCTTTTTCCCCTGATATATGTGAAATTTCTGCAATTTTGCCCCAAAATAAGTGAAATTTCTGCAATTTTGCCCCAAAATAAAAGAAATTTCTGGAATTTTGCCCCAAAACAAGGGAAATTTCTGCCTTTTTGCCCCCAAATAAGGGGAATTTCTGCATTTTTGCAACAAAATATTAGGAATTTGTGCCTTTTTGCCCCAAAATAAAAAATTTTTGCCTTTTTTTCCCAGAAATAAGTAAAATTTCTGCAATTTTGCCCCAACATAAAAGAAATTTCTGCTTTTTTGCTCCCAAATAAGGAAAATTTCAGCCTTTTTACCTCAAAATAAGGGCAATTTCTGCATTTTTGCAACAAAATATTAGGAATTTCTGCCTTTTTGCCCGAAAATAAGGAAAATTTCTGCCTTTTTTTTTTCTGAAATAAGTGAAATTTCTGCAATTTTGCCCTAAAATTAGTGGAATTTCTGAGTTTTGCCCCAAAATAAAGAGAATTTCTGTCTTTTTGCCCCAACAAATAGGGAATTTCTGCCTTTTTGCCCCACAATTAGGGGATTTTCTGCAATTTTGCTCCAAAATACGGGGAATTTCTGCGTTTTTGCCCGAAAATAAGGGGAATGCATACCTTTTTGCCATATAAAAGTGAAATTTCTTCATTTTTGCTCCAAAATAATGGGAATTTCTGCCTTTTTGCCTCTACATAAGTGGAATTTCTGTCTTTTCCCCCAAAACAAAAAGAATTTCTGGTTTTTTTTTGCCCCAAAATAAGAGGAATTTCTGACTTATTACCCTGAAATAAGTGAAATTTCTGCAATTTTGCCCCAAAACAAGGGAAATTTCTGCCGTTTTGCCCCAAATAAGGGGAATTTCAGCCTTTTTACCTCAAAATAAAGGTAATAACTGCATTTTCGCCACAAAATATACAGAATTTCTGCTTTTTGCCCCATAATAAGAAAAATTTCTGCAATTTTGCCCCAAAATAAGGGAAATTTCTTTTTTTTTGCCCCAAAATAAAGGAAATTTCAGCCTTTTTACCTGAAAATAAGTGAAATTACTGCAATTTTGCCCCAAATAAGGGAAATTTCAAAAATTTTGCCCCAAAATAAGGTAAATTTCTGCAAGTTTGCCCTAAAATAAAAAAAAATTTCTGGAATTTTGCCCCAAAATTAGGACAATTTCTGAAATTTTCTCCAAAATAAGGGGAATTTTTGCCTTTTTGCCTGAAAATAAGGGGAATGCATACCTTTTTGCCATAAAAAAGTGAAATATCTTCATTTTTGCTCTAAAATGAGGGGAATTTCTGCCTTTTTGCCTCTAAATAAGTGGAATTTCTGTCTTTTTCCTCCAAAACAAAGGGAATTTCTGCTTTTTTGCCCCAAAATAAGGAAAATTTCTGCTTTTTTTCCCTGAAATAAGTGAAATTTCTGCAATTTTGCCCCAAAATATGTGAAATTTCTGCAATTTTGCCCCAAAATAAGAGAAATTTTGGAATTTTGCCCCAAAATAAGGGAAATTTCTGCCTTTTTGCCCCCAAATAATGGGGAATTTCAGCCTTTTTACCTCAAAATAAGGGGAATTTCTGCATTTTTGCCACAAAATATTAGAAATTTCTGCCTTTTTGCCCCAAAATAAGGAAAATTTCTGCCTTTTTTTTCTAAAATAAGTGAAATTTCTGCAATTTTGCTCCAAAATAAGTGGAATGTCTTAGTTTTGCCCCAAAATAAAAAGAATTTCTGTCTTTTTGCTTCAACATATAGGGAATTTCTGCCTTTTTGCCCCACAATTAGGGGATTTTCTGCAATTTTGCTTCAAAATACGGGGAATTTTTGCCTTTTTGCCCGAAAATAAGGGGAATGTATAACTTTTTGCCATATAAAAGAGAAATTTCTTCATTTTTGCTCCTAAAAAATGGGAATTTTTGCCTTTATGCCTCTAAATAAGTTGAATTTCTGTCTTTTTCTCCCAAAACAAAGAAAATTTCTGGGTTTTTTTGCCCCAAAAAAAGGGGAATTTCTGACTTATTACCCTGAAATACGTGAAATTTCTGCAATTTTGCCCCAAAATAAGGGAAATTTCTGCCTTTTTGCCCCCAAATAAGGGGAATTTCAGCCATTTTACCTCAAAATAAAGGGAATTTCTGCATTTTCGCCACAAAATATACAGAATTTCTGCCTTTTTGCCCCATAATAAGGAAAATTTCTGAAATTTTGTCCCAAAATAAGGTGAATTTCTCTTTTTTGCCCCAAAATAAAGGAAATTTCAGCCGTTTTACCTGAAAATAAGTGAAATTACTACAATTTTGCCCCAAATAAAGGAAATTTCTGAAATTGTGCCCCAAAATAAGTTAAATTTCTTCAATTTTGCCCTAAAATAAAAAAAATTTCTGGAATTTTGCCCCAAAATTAGGAGAATTTCTGCAACTTTGCTCCAAAATACGGGGGATTTTTGCCTTTTTGCCTGAAAATAAGTGGAATGCATACCTTTTTACCATAAAAAAGTGAAATTTCTTCATTTTTGCTTTAAAATAAGGGGAATTTCTGCCTTCTTGCCTCTGAATAAGTGGAATTTCTGTCTTTTTCTCCCAAAATAAAGGGAATTTCTGACTTTTTTGCCCCAAAATAAAGAAAATTTCTGCATTTTTGCCCCCAAATAAGGGGAATTTCAGCCTTTTTACCCCAAAATAAGGGGAATTCCTGCTTTTTTTCCCTGAAATAAGTGAAATTTCTGCAATTTTTCCACAAAATAAGTGAAATTTCTGCAATTTTGCCCCAAAATAATAGAAATTTTGAAATTTTGCCTGAAAATAAGGGAAATTTTTTCCCTTTTGATCCCAAATAAGGAGGAATTTCAGCCTTTTTACCTCAAAATAAAAGGAATTTCAGCATTTTTGCCCCAAAATATGGGAAATTTCTGCTTTTTTGCCCCAAAATAAGGAAAATTTCTGCCTTTTTTCCCTGAAATAGGTGAAATATCTGCAATTTTGCCCCAAATTAATGGAAATTTCTGAGTTTTGCCCCAAAATAAGGGAAATTTCTGCCTTTTTGCCCCCAAATAAGGGGAATTTCAGCTTTTAACCTCAAAATAAGGGGAATTTCGGCATTTTTGCCACAAAATATACGGAATTTCTACCTTTTTGCCCCATAATACGGAAAATTTCTGCAATTTTGCCCCAAAATAAAAAGAATTTCTCCTTTTTTGTCCCAAAATAAAGTAAATTTCAGCCTTTTTACCTGAAAATAAGTGAAATTACTGCAATTTTGCCCCAAATAAGGGAAATTTCTGCAATTTTGCCCCAAAATAAGGTAAATTTCTGCAATTTTGCCCCAAAATAAAGGAAATTTCTGGAATTTTGCCCCAAAATAAGGGGAATTTCTGATTTTTGCCCCAAAATAAAGGGAATTTCTGCCCTTTGCCCCAAAATTAGGGGAATTTCTGCAATTTTGCTCCAAAATATGTGGAATTTTTGCCTTTTTGCCCGAAAATAAGGGGAATGCATACCATTTTGCCATAAAAAAGTGAAATTTCTTTATTTTTGCTCCAAAATAAGGGGAATTTCTGCCTTTTTGCCTCTAAATAACTGGAATTTCTGACTTTTCCCCCCAAAACAAAGGAAATTTCTTACATTTTTGCCCCAAAATAAGGGGAATTTCTGACTTATTACCCTGAAATAAGTGAAATTTCTGCAATTTTGCCCCAAAATAAGGGAAATTTCTGCGTTTTTGCCCCCAAATAAGGGGAATTTCAGCCTTTTACCTCAAAATAGGGGAATTTCTGCATTTTTGCCACAAATTATTAGGAATTTCTGCCTTTTTGCCCCAAAATAAAGAAAATTTCTGCCTTTTTTCCCTGAAATAAGTAAAATTTCTGCAATTTTGCCCCAAAATAAGTGGAATTTCTGAGTTTTGCCCCAAAATAAGGAGAATTTCTGCCTTTTTGCCCTACAATAAGAGGAATTTCTGCAATTTTGCTCCAAAATACGGGGAATTTCTGCCTTTTTGCCCGAAAATAAGGGGAATGCATACCTTTTTGCCAGATAAAAGGGAAATTTCTTCATTTTTGCTCCAAAATAAGGTGAATTTCTGCTTTTTTGCCTCTAAATAAATGGAATTTTTGTCTTTTTCCCCCAATCAAATGGAATTTCTTTCGTTTTTGCCCCAAAATAATGGGAATTTCTGACTTATTACCCTTAAATAAGTGAAATTTCTGCAATTTTGCCCCAAAATAAGGGAAATTTCTGCCTTTTTGCCCCCAAATAAGAAGAAATTCAGCCTTTTTACCTCAAAATAAGGGGAATTTCTGCATTTTGCCTCTAAATAAGTGGAATTTCTGTCTTTTCCCCTCAAAACAAAGAGAATTTCTGACTTTTTTTGCCCCAAAATAAAGGGAATTTCTGACTTATTACCCTGAAATAAGTAAAATTTCTGGTTTTGCCCCAAAATAAAAAAATATTTCTGCCTTTTTGCCACCAAATAAGGGGAATTTCAGCCTTTTTACCTCAAAATAAGAAGAATTAATGCCTTTTTGCCCCTAAATAAGGAAAATTTCTGCCTTTTTCCCTGAAATAAGTGAAATTTCTGCAATTTTGCCCCAAAATACGTGAAATTTCTGCAATTTTGCCACAAAATAAGGGAAATTCCTGGAATTTTGCCACAAAATATAGGAAATTTCTGCTTTTTCTCCCAAATAAAGGGAATTTCAGCCTTTTTACCTCAAAATAAGGGGAATTTCTGCCTATTTGCCCCAACATAAGGAAAATTTCTGCCTTTTTTCCTGATATAAGTGAAATTTCTGCAATTTTGCCCCAAAATAAGTAAAATTTCTGCAAGTTTGCCCCAAAATAAAAGAAATTTCTGGAATTTTGCCCCAAAACAAGGGAAATTTCTGCCTTTTTGCCCCCAAATAAGGGGAATTTCTACATTTTTGCAACAAAATATTAAGAATTTGTGCCTTTTTGCCCCAAAATAAAAAATTTCTGCCTTTTTTCCCCAGAAATAAGTGAAATTTCTGCAATTTTGCCCCAACATAAGGGAAATTTCTGCCTTTTTGCCCCCAAATAAGGGAAATTTCAGCCTTTTTACCTCAAAATAAGAGGAATTTCTGCATTTTTGCTACAAAATATTAGCAATTTCTGCCTTTTTGCCCGAAAATAAGAAAAATTTCTGCCTTTTTTTTCTGAAATAAGTGAAATTTCTGCAATTTTGCCCCAAAATAAGTGGAATTTCTGAGTTTTGCCCCAAAATAAAGAGAATTTCTGTCTTTTTGCCCCAACATATAGGGAATTTCTGCCTTTTTGCCCCACAATTAGGGGATTTTCTGCAATTTTACTCTAAAATACAGGGAATTTCTGCCTTTTTGCCCGACAATAAGGGGAATGCATACCTTTTTGCCATATAAAAGTGAAATTTCTTCATTTTTGCTCCAAAATAATGGGAATTTCTGCCTTTTTGCCTCTACATAAGTGGAATTTCTGTATTTTCCCCCAAAACAAAGGGAATTTCTGGTTTTTTTGCCCCAAAATAAGGGGAATTTCTGACTAATTTCAATGAAATAAGTGAAATTTTTTCAATTTTGCCCCCCCAAAAAAAATTTCTGCCTTTTTGCCACAATATAAGGGTAATTTCAGCATTTTTAACTCATAATAAGGGGAATTTCTGCCTTTTTGCCCCAAAATAAGAAAAAATTCTGCCTTTATTCCCTGAAATAGGTGAAATTTCTCCAATTTTGCTCCAAAATAAGTGAAATTTCTGCAATTTTGCCCCAAAATAAGGGAAATTCCTGGAATATTGCCCCAAAATTAGGGAAATTTCATGCCTTTTTGCCTCCAAATAAGGGGAATTTCAGCCTTTTTACCTCAAAATAAGGGGAATTTCTGCCTATTTGCCCCAACATAAGGAAAATTTCTGCCTTTTTTTCCTGATATAAGTGAAATTTCTGCAATTTTACGCCAAAATAAGTGAAATTTCTGCAATTTTGCCCCAAAATTAGGGAAATTTCTGACTTTTTGCCCCCTAATAAGGGGAATTTCTGCATTTTTACCTAAAAATAAGGGGAATTTCTGCATTTTTGCAACAAAATATTAGGAATTTGTGCCTTTTTGCCCCAAAATAAGGAAAATTTCTGCCTTTTTTCCCTGAAATAAGTGAAATTTCTGCAACTTTGCCCCAACATATGAAAAATTTCTGCCTTTTTGCCCCCAAATAAGGGAAATTTCAGCCTTTTTACCTCAAAATAAGGGGAATTTCTGCATTTTTGCCACAAAATATTAGGAATTTCTGCGTTTTTGCCCCAAAATAAGGAAAATTTCTGCCTTTTTTCTCTGAAATAAGTGAAAATTGTGCAATTTTGCCCCAAAATTAGTGGAATTTCTGAGTTTTGCCCTAAAATAAGGAGAATTTCATACTTTTTGCCCCAACATATAGGGAATTTCTGACTTTTTGCCCCAAAATTAGGGGAATATCTGCAATTTTGCTCCAAAATACAGGGAATTTCTGCCTTTTTGCCCGAAAATAAGGGGAATGCATACCTTTTTGCCATATAAAAGGGAAATTTCTTCATTTTTGCTCCAAAAGAAGGTGAATTTCTGCTTTTTTGCCTCTAAATAAATGGAATTTCTGTCTTTTTCCCCCAATCAAAGGAAATTTCTGTCTTTTTTGCCCCAAAATAATTGGAATTTCTTACTTATTACCCTGAAATAAGTGAAATTTTGCAATTTGGCCCCAAAATAAGGGAAATTTCTGCATTTTTGCCCCCAAGTAAGGGCAATTTCAGCCTTTTTACCTCAAAATAAGGGGAATTTCTGAATTTTTACCTCAAAATATACGGAATTTCTGCCTTTTTGCCCCTTATTAAGGAAAATTTCTGCAATTTTGCCTCAAAATAATGGGAATTTCTACTTTTTTGCCCCAAAATAAAGGAAATTTCAGCCTTTTTACCTGAAAATAAGTAAAATTACTGCAATTTTGCCCCAAATAAGGGAAATTTCTGCAATTTTGCCCCAAAATAAGGTAAATTTCTGCAATTTTGCTACAAAATAAAGAAAATTTCTGGAATTTTGACCCAAAATAAATGGAATTTCTGCCTTTTCCCCAAAATTAAAGGAATTTCTGCAATTTTGCTCCAAAATACGGGGAATTTTTGCATTTTTGCCCGAAAATAAGGGGAATGCATATATTCTTATTGCCATAAAAAAGTGAAATTTCTTTATTTTTGCTCCAAACTAAGGGTAATTTCTGCATTTTGCCTCTAAATAAGTGGAATTTCTGTTATTTTTCCCCAAAACAAAGGGAATTTCTGACTTTTTTGCCCCAAAATAAAGGGAATTTCTGACTTATTACCCTGAAATAAGTAAAATTTCTGCTTTTGCCCCAAAATAAAAAAATATTTCTGCCTTTTTGCCGCCAAATAAGAGGAATTTCAGCCTTTTTACCTCAAAATAAGAATAATTTCTGCCTTTTTGCCCCAACATAAAGAAAATTTCTGCCTTTTTCCCTGAAATAAGTGAAATTTCTGCAATTTTGCCCCAAAATACGTGAAATTTCTGCAATTTTGCCCCAAAATAAGGGAAATTCCTGGAATTTTGCCACAAAATATAGGAAATTTCTGCTTTTTCCCCCAAATAAGGGGAATTTTAGCCTTTTTACCTCAAAATAAGGGGAATTTCTGCCTATTTGCCACACATAAGGAAAATTTCTGCCTTTTTTCCCTGATATAAGTGAAATTTCTGCAATTTTGCCCCAAAATAAGTGAAATTTCTGCAATTTTGCCCCAAAATAATAGAAATTTCTGGAATTTTGCCCCAAAACAAGGGAAATTTCTGCCTTTTGCCCCCAAATAAGGGGAATTTCTACATTTTTGCAACAAAATATTAGGAATTTGTGCCTTTTTGCCCCAAAATAAAAAATTTCTGCCTTTTTTTCCAGAAATAAGTGAAATTTCTTCAATTTTGCCCAAACATAAGGGAAATTTCTGCCTTTTTGCCCCCAAATAAGGGAAATTTCAGCTTTTTTACCTCAAAATAAGGGCAATTTCTGCATTTTTGCCACAAAATATTAGGAATTTCTGCCTTTTTGCCCGAAAATAAGGAAAATTTCTGCCTTTTTTTTCTGAAATAAGTGAAATTTCTGCAATTTTGCCCTAAAATAAGTGGAATTTCTGAGTTTTGCCCTAAAATAAAGAGAATTTCTGTCTTTTTGCCCCAACATATAGGGAATTTCTGCCTTTTTGCCCCACAATTAGGGGATTTTCTTCAATTTTGCTCCAAAATACGGGGAATTTCTGCCTTTTTGCCCGAAAATAAGAAGAATGCATACCTTTTTGCCATATAAAAGTGAAATTTCTTCATTTTTGCTCCAAAATAAGGTGAATTTCTGCTTTTTTGCCTCTAAATAAATGGAATTTCTGTCTTTTTCCCCCAATCAAAGGGAATTTCTGTCTTTTTTGCCCCAAAATAATTGGAATTTCTGATTTATTACCCTGAAATAAGTTAAATTTTTTCAATTTGGCCCCAAAATAAGGGAAATTTCTGCATTTTTGCCCCCAAGTAAGGGCAATTTCAGCATTTTTACCTCAAAATAAGGGGAATTTCTGAATTTTTACCTCAAAATATACAGAATTTCTGCCCTTTTGCCCCATAATAAGGAAAATTTCTGCAATTTTTCCCCAAAATAAGGGGAATTTTTCCTTTTTTGCCGCAAAATAAAGGAAATTTCAGCCTTTTTACCTGAAAATAAGTAAAATTACTGCAATTTTGCTCCAAATAAGGGAAATTTCTGCAATTTTGCCACAAAATAAAGTAAATTTTTGGAATTTTGACCCAATATAAAGGGAATTTCTGATTTTTGCCCCAAATAAATGGAATTTCTGCCTTTTGCCCCAAAATTAGGGGAATTTCTGTAATTTTGCTCCAAAATACGGGGAATTTTTGCATTTTTGCCCGAAAATAAGGGGAATGCATATCTTCTTAATGCCATAAAAAAAGTGAAATTTCTTTATTTTTGCTCCAAAATAAGGGGAATTTCTGCATTTTGCCTCTAAATAAGTGGAATTTCTGTCTTTTTCCCTCAAAACAAAGAGAATTTCTGACTTTTTTGCCCCAAAATAAAGGGAATTTCTGACTTATTACCCTGAAATAAGTAAAATTTCTGGTTTTGCCTCAAAATAAAAAAATATTTCTGCCTTTTTGCCGCCAAATAAGGGGAATTTCAGCCTTTTTACCTCAAAATAAGAAGAATTAATGCCTTTTTGCCCCAAAATAAGGAAAATTTCTGCCTTTTTCCCTGAAATAAGTGAAATTTCTGCAATTTTGCCCCAAAATACGTGAAATTTCTGCAATTTTGCCCCAAAATAAGGGAAATTCCTGGAATTTTGCCACAAAATATAGGAAATTTCTGCTTTTTCCCCCAAATAAAGGGAATTTCAGCCTTTTTACCTTAAAATAAGGGGAATTTCTGCCTATTTGCCCCAACATAAGGAAAATTTCTGCCTTTTTTCCCTGATATAAGTGAAATTTCTGCAATTTTGCCCCAAAATAAGTAAAATTTCTGCAATTTTGCCCCAAAATAAAAGAAATTTCTGGAATTTTGCCCCAAAACAAGAGAAATTTCTGCCTTTTTGCCCCCAAATAAGGGAAATTTCTACATTTTTGCAACAAAATATGAAGAATTTGTGCCTTTTTGCCCCAAAATAAAAAATTTCTGCCTTTTTTCCCAGAAATAAGTGAAATTTCTGCAATTTTGCCCCAACATAAGGGAAATTTCTGCCTTTTTTCCCCAAATAAGGGAAATTTCAGCCTTTTTACCTCAAAATAAGGGGAATTTCTGCATTTTTGCCACAAAATATTAGGAATTTCTGCCTTTTTGCCCGAAAATAAGGAAAATTTCTGCCTTTTTTTCTGAAATAAGTTAAATTTCTGCAATTTTGCCCCAAAATAAGTGGAATTTCTGAGTTTTGCCCCAAAATAAAGAGAATTTCTGTCTTTTTGCCCCAACATATAGGGAATTTCTGCCTTTTTGCCCCACAATTAGGCGAATATCTGCAATTTTGCTCCAAAATACAGGGAATTTCTGCCTTTTTGCCCGAAAATAAGGGGAATGCATACCTTTTTGCCATATAAAAAAGAAATTTCTTCATTTTTGCTCCAAAATAAGGTGAATTTCTGCATTTTTGCCTCTAAAGAAATGGAATTTCTGTCTTTTTTTCCCAATGAAAGGGAATTTCTGTCTTTTTTCCCCCAAAATAATTGGAATTTCTGACTTTTTACCCTGAAATAAGTGAAATTTTGCAATTTGGCCCCAAAATAAGGGAAATTTCTGCATTTTTGCCCCCAAGTAAGGGCAATTTCAGCCTTTTTACCTCAAAATAAGGGGAATTTCTGAATTTTTACCTCAAAATATACGGAATTTCTGCCTTTTTGCCCCATAATAAGGAAAATTTCTGCAATTTTTCCCCAAAATAAGGGGAATTTCTCCTTTTTTGCCCCAAAATAAAGGAAATTTCAGCCTTTTTACCTGAAAATAAGTAAAATTACTGCAATTTTGCCCCAAAATAACGTAAATTTCTGCAATTTTGCCACAAAATAAAGGAAATTTCTGGAATTTTGACCCAATATAAAGGGAATTTCTGATTTTTGCCCCAAATAAATGGAATTTCTGACTTTTGCCCCTAAATTAGGGGAATTTCTGTAATTTTGCTCCAAAATACGGGGAATTTTTGCATTTTTGCCCGAAAATAAGGGGAATGCATATCTTCTTAATGCCATAAAAAAGTGAAATTTCTTTATTTTTGCTCCAAAATAAGGGGAATTTCTGCATTTTGCCTCTAAATAAGTGGAATTTCTGTCTTTTTCCCTCAAAACAAAGAGAATTTCTGACTTTTTTGCCCCAAAATAAAGGGAATTTCTGACTTATTACCCTGAAATAAGTAAAATTTCTGCTTTTGCCCCAAAATAAAAAAATATTTCTGCCTTTTTGCCGCCAAATAAGGGGAATTTCAGCCTTTTTACCTCAAAATAAGAAGAATTAATGCCTTTTTGCCCCAAAATAAGGAAAATTTCTGCCTTTTTCCCTGAAATAAGTGAAATTTCTGCAATTTTACCCCAAAATACGTGAAATTTCTGCAATTTTGCCCCAAAATAAGGGAAATTCCTGAAATTTTGCCACAAAATATAGGAAATTTCTGCTTTTTCCCCCAAATAAAGTGAATTTCAGCCTTTTTACCTCAAAATAAGGGGAATTTCTGCCTATTTGCCCCAACATAAGGAAAATTTCTGCCTTTTTTCCCTGATATAAGTGAAATTTCTGCAATTTTGCCCCAAAATAAGTAAAATTTCTGCAATTTTGCCCCAAAATAAAAGAAATTTCTGGAATTTTGCCCCAAAACAAGGGAAATTTTTGCCTTTTTGCCCCCAAATAAGGGGAATTAATACATTTTTGCAACAAAATATTAAGAATTTGTGCCTTTTTGCCCCAAAATAAAAAATTTCTGCCTTTTTTCCCAGAAATAAGTGAAATTTCTGCAATTTTGCCCCAACATAAGGGAAATTTCTGCCTATTTGCCCCCAAATAAGGGAAATTTCAGCCTTTTTACCTCAAAATAAGGGGAATTTCTGCATTTTTGCCACAAAATATTAGGAATTTCTGCCTTTTTGCCCGAAAATAAGGAAAATTTCTGCCTTTTTCTCTGAAATAAGTGAAATTTCTGCAATTTTGCTCCAAAATAAGTGGAATTTCTGAGTTTTGCCCCAAAATAAAGAGAATTTCTGTCTTTTTGCCCCAACATATAGGGAATTTCTGCCTTTTTGCCCCACAATTAGGGGATTTTCTGCAATTTTACTCTAAAATACAGGGAATTTCTGCCTTTTTGCCCGAAAATAAGGGGAATGCATACCTTTTTGCCATATAAAAGTGAAATTTCTTCATTTTTGCTCCAAAATAATGGCAATTTCTGCCTTTTTGCCTCTACATAAGTGGAATTTCTGTCTTTTCCCCCAAAACAAAGGGAATTTCTGGTTTTTTTTGGCCCAAAATTAGGGGAATTTCTGACTTATTTCCCAGAAATAAGTGAAATTTCTTCAATTTTGCCCCAAAATAAAAAAAAATTTCTGCCTTTTTGCCACAAAATAAGGGGAATTTCAGCATTTTTAACTCATAATAAGGGGAATTTCTGCCTTTTTGCCCCAAAATAAGAAAAAATTCTGCCTTTATTCCCTGAAATAAGTGAAATTTCTCCAATTTTGCTCCAAAAGAAGTGAAATTTCTGCAATTTTGCGCCAAACTAAGTGAAATTTCTGCAATTTTGCCACAAAATAAGGGAAATTTCTGACTTTTTGCCCCCTAATAAGGGGAATTTCAGCATTTTTACCTAAAAATAAGGGGAATTTCTGCATTTTTGCAACAAAATATTAGGAATTTGTGCCTTTTTGCCCCAAAATAAGGAAAATTTCTGCCTTTTTTCCCTGAAATAAGTGAAATTTCTGCAATTTTGCCCCAACATAAGGGAAATTTCTGCCTTTTTGCCCCCAAATAAGGGAAATTTCAGCCTTTTTACCTCAAAATAAGGGGAATTTCTGCATTTTTGCCACAAAATATTAGGAATTTCTGCCTTTTTGCCCGAAAATAAGGAAAATTTCTGCCTTTTTTCTGAAATAAGTGAAATTTCTGCAATTTTGCCCCAAAATAAGTGGAATTTCTGAGTTTTGCCCCAAAATAAAGAGTATTTCTGTCTTTTTGCCCCAACATATAGGGAATTTCTGCCTTTTTGCCCCACAATTAGGAAAATATCTGCAATTTTGCTCCAAAATACAGGGAATTTCTGCCTTTTTGCCCGAAAATAAGGGGAATGCATACCTTTTTGCCATATAAAAGGGAAATTTCTTCATTTTTGCTCCAAAATAAGGTGAATTTCTGCTTTTTTGCCTCTAAATAAATGGAATTTCTGTCTTTTTCCTCCAATCAAAGGGTATTTCTGTCTTTTTTCCTCCAAAATAATTGGAATTTCTGACTTATTACCCTGAAATAAGTGAAAATTTGCAATTTGGCCCCAAAATAAGGGAAATTTCTGCATTTTTGCCCCCAAGTAAGGGCAATTTCAGCCTTTTTACCTCAAAATAAGGGGAATTTCTGAATTTTTACCTCAAAATATATGGAATTTCTGCCTTTTTGCCCCATAATAAGGAAAATTTCTGCAATTTTTCCCCAAAATAAGGGGAATTTCTTCTTTTTTGCCCCAAAATAAAGGAAATTTCAGCCTTTTTACCTGAAAATAAGTAAAATTACTGCAATTTTGCCCCAAATAAGGGAAATTTCTGCAATTTTGCCCCAAAATAAGGTAAATTTCTGCAATTTTGCCACAAAATAAAGGAAATTTCTGGAATTTTGACCCAAAATAAAGGGAATTTCTGATTTTTGCCCCAAATAAATGGAATTTCTGCCTTTTGCCCCAAAATTAGGGGAATTTCTGTAATTTTGCTCCAAAATACGGGGAATTTTTGCATTTTTGCCCGAAAATAAGGGGAATGCATATCTTCTTAATGCCATAAAAAAGTGAAATTTCTTTATTTTTGCTCCAAAATAAGGGGAATTTCTGCATTTTGCCTCTAAATAAGTGGAATTTCTGTCTTTTTCCCTCAAAACAAAGAGAATTTCTGACTTCTTTGCCCCAAAATAAAGGGAATTTCTGACTTATTACCCTGAAATAAGTAAAATTTCTGGTTTTGCCCCAAAATAAAAAAATATTTCTGCCTTTTTGCCGCCAAATAAGGGGAATTTCAGCCTTTTTACCTCAAAATAAGAAGAATTAATGCCTTTTTGCCCCAAAATAAGGAAAATTTCTGCCTTTTTCCCTGAAATAAGTGAAATTTCTGCAATTTTGCCCCAAAATACGTGAAATTTCTGCAATTTTGCCCCAAAATAAAGGAAATTCCTGGACTTTTGCCACAAAATATAGGAAATTTCTGCTTTTTCCCCCAAATAAGGGGAATTTCAGCCTTTTTACCTCAAAATAAGGGGAATTTCTGCCTATTTGCCCCAACATAAGGAAAATTTCTGCCTTTTTTCCCTGATATAAGTGAAATTTCTGCAATTTTGCCTGAAAATAAGTAAAATTTCTGCAATTTTGCCCCAAAATAAAAGAAATTTCTGGAATTTTGCCCCAAAACAAGGGAAATTTTTGCCTTTTTGCCCCCAAATAAGGGGAATTAATACATTTTTGCAACAAAATATTAAGAATTTGTGCCTTTTTGCCCCAAAATAAAAAATTTCTGCCTTTTTTCCCAGAAATAAGTGAAATTTCTGCAATTTTGCCCCAACATAAGGGAAATTTCTGCCTATTTGCCCCCAAATAAGGGAAATTTCAGCCTTTTTACCTCAAAATAAGGGGAATTTCTGCATTTTTGCCACAAAATATTAGGAATTTCTGCCTTTTTGCCCGAAAATAAGGAAAATTTCTGCCTTTTTTTCTGAAATAAGTGAAATTTCTGCAATTTTGCTCCAAAATAAGTGGAATTTCTGAGTTTTGCCCCAAAATAAAGAGAATTTCTGTCTTTTTGCCCCAACATATAGGGAATTTCTGCCTTTTTGCCCCACAATTAGGGGATTTTCTGCAATTTTACTCTAAAATACAGGGAATTTCTGCATTTTTGCCCGAAAATAAGGGGAATGCATACCTTTTTGCCATATAAAAGTGAAATTTCTTCATTTTTGCTCCAAAATGGCAATTTCTGCCTTTTTGCCTCTACATAAGTGGAATTTCTGTCTTTTCCCCCAAAACAAAGGGAATTTCTGGGTTTTTTTGGCCCAAAATAAGGGGAATTTCTGACTTATTTCCCTGAAATAAGTGAAATTTCTTCAATTTTGCCCCAAAATAAAAAAAAAATTTCTGCCTTTTTGCCACAAAATAAGGGGAATTTCAGCATTTTTAACTCATAATAAGGGGAATTTCTGCCTTTTTGCCCCAAAATAAAAAAAAATTCTGCCTTTATTCCCTGAAATAAGTGAAATTTCTCCAATTTTGCTCCAAAAGAAGTGAAATTTCTGCAATTTTGCGCCAAACTAAGTGAAATTTCTGCAATTTTGCCACAAAATAAGGGAAATTTCTGACTTTTTGCCCCCTAATAAGGGGAATTTCAGCATTTTTACCTAAAAATAAGGGGAATTTCTGCATTTTTGCAACAAAATATTAGGAATTTGTGCCTTTTTGCCCCAAAATAAGGAAAATTTCTGCCTTTTTTCCCTGAAATAAGTGAAATTTCTGCAATTTTGCCCCAACATAAGGGAAATTTCTGCCTTTTTGCCCCCAAATAAGGGAAATTTCAGCCTTTTTACCTCAAAATAAGGGGAATTTCTGCATTTTTGCCACAAAATATTAGGAATTTCTGCCTTTTTGCCCGAAAATAAGGAAAATTTCTGCCTTTTTTCTGAAATAAGTGAAATTTCTGCAATTTTGCCCCAAAATAAGTGGAATTTCTGAGTTTTGCCCCAAAATAAAGAGAATTTCTGTCTTTTTGCCCCAACATATAGGGAATTTCTGCCTTTTTGCCCCACAATTAGGAAAATATCTGCAATTTTGCTCCAAAATACAGGGAATTTCTGCCTTTTTGCCCGAAAATAAGGGGAATGCATACCTTTTTGCCATATAAAAGGGAAATTTCTTCATTTTTGCTCCAAAATAAGGTGAATTTCTGCTTTTTTGCCTCTAAATAAATGGAATTTCTGTCTTTTTCCTCCAATCAAAGGGTATTTCTGTCTTTTTTCCTCCAAAATAATTGGAATTTCTGACTTATTACCCTGAAATAAGTGAAAATTTGCAATTTGGCCCCAAAATAAAGGAAATTTCTGCATTTTTGCCCCCAAGTAAGGGCAATTTCAGCCTTTTTACCTCAAAATAAGGGGAATTTCTGAATTTTTACCTCAAAATATATGGAATTTCTGCCTTTTTGCCCCATAATAAGGAAAATTTCTGCAATTTTTCCCCAAAATAAGGGGAATTTCTTCTTTTTTGCCCCAAAATAAAGGAAATTTCAGCCTTTTTACCTGAAAATAAGTAAAATTACTGCAATTTTGCCCCAAATAAGGGAAATTTCTGCAATTTTGCCCCAAAATAAGGTAAATTTCTGCAATTTTGCCACAAAATAAAGGAAATTTCTGGAATTTTGACCCAAAATAAAGGGAATTTCTGATTTTTGCCCCAAATAAATGGAATTTCTGCCTTTTGCCCCAAAATTAGGGGAATTTCTGTAATTTTGCTCCAAAATACGGGGAATTTTTGCATTTTTGCCCGAAAATAAGGGGAATGCATATCTTCTTAATGCCATAAAAAAGTGAAATTTCTTTATTTTTGCTCCAAAATAAGGGGAATTTCTGCATTTTGCCTCTAAATAAGTGGAATTTCTGTCTTTTTCCCTCAAAACAAAGAGAATTTCTGACTTTTTTGCCCCAAAATAAAGGGAATTTCTGACTTATTACCCTGAAATAAGTAAAATTTCTGGTTTTGCCCCAAAATAAAAAAATATTTCTGCCTTTTTGCCGCCAAATAAGGGGAATTTCAGCCTTTTTACCTCAAAATAAGAAGAATTAATGCCTTTTTGCCCCAAAATAAGGAAAATTTCTGCCTTTTTCCCTGAAATAAGTGAAATTTCTGCAATTTTGCCCCAAAATACGTGAAATTTCTGCAATTTTGCCCCAAAATAAAGGAAATTCCTGGACTTTTGCCACAAAATATAGGAAATTTCTGCTTTTTCCCCCAAATAAGGGGAATTTCAGCCTTTTTACCTCAAAATAAGGGGAATTTCTGCCTATTTGCCCCAACATAAGGAAAATTTCTGCCTTTTTTCCCTGATATAAGTGAAATTTCTGCAATTTTGCCTGAAAATAAGTAAAATTTCTGCAATTTTGCCCCAAAATAAAAGAAATTTCTGGAATTTTGCCCCAAAACAAGGGAAATTTTTGCCTTTTTGCCCCCAAATAAGGGGAATTAATACATTTTTGCAACAAAATATTAAGAATTTGTGCCTTTTTGCCCCAAAATAAAAAATTTCTGCCTTTTTTACCAGAAATAAGTGAAATTTCTGCAATTTTGCCCCAACATAAGGGAAATTTCTGCCTATTTGCCCCCAAATAAGGGAAATTTCAGCCTTTTTACCTCAAAATAAGGGGAATTTCTGCATTTTTGCCACAAAATATTAGGAATTTCTGCCTTTTTGCCCGAAAATAAGGAAAATTTCTGCCTTTTTTTCTGAAATAAGTGAAATTTCTGCAATTTTGCTCCAAAATAAGTGGAATTTCTGAGTTTTGCCCCAAAATAAAGAGAATTTCTGTCTTTTTGCCCCAACATATAGGGAATTTCTGCCTTTTTGCCCCACAATTAGGGGATTTTCTGCAATTTTACTCTAAAATACAGGGAATTTCTGCCTTTTTGCCCGAAAATAAGGGGAATGCATACCTTTTTGCCATATAAAAGTGAAATTTCTTCATTTTTGCTCCAAAATAATGGGAATTTCTGCCTTTTTGCCTCTACATAAGTGGAATTTCTGTCTTTTCCCCCAAAACAAAGGGAATTTCTTGTTTTTTTTGCCCCAAAATAAGGGGAATTTCTGACTTATTTCCCTGAAATAAGTGAAATTTCTTCAATTTTGCCCCAAAATAAAAAAAAATTTCTGCCTTTTTGCCACAAAATAAGGGGAATTTCAGCATTTTTAACTCATAATAAGGGGAATTTCTGCCTTTTTGCCCCAAAATAAGAAAAAATTCTGCCTTTATTCCCTGAAATAAGTGAAATTTCTCCAATTTTGCTCCAAAATAAGTAAAATTTCTGCAATTTTGCCCCAAAATAAGGGAAATTCCTAGAATTTTGCCCCAAAATTAGGGAAATTTCATGCCTTTTTGCCTCCAAATAAGGGGAATTTCAGCCTTTTTACCTCAAAATAAGGGGAATTTCTCCTTTTTTTCCCAAAATAAGGAAAAATTCTGCCTTTTTTCTCTGAAATAAGTGAAATTTCTGCAATTTTGCGCCAAAATAAGTGAAATTTCTGCAATTTTGCCATAAAATAATGGAAATTTCTGACTTTTTGCCCCCTAATAAGGGGAATTTCAGCCTTTTTACCTAAAAATAAGGGGAATTTCTGCATTTTTGCAACAAAATATTAGGAATTTGTGCTTTTGCCCCAAAATAAGGAAAATTTCTGCCTTTTTTCCCTGAAATAAGTGAAATTTCTGCAATTTTGCCCCAAAATAAGAAAAATTTCTGCCTTTTTGCCCTCAAATAAGGGAAATTTCAGCCTTTTTACCTCAAAATAAGGGGAATTTCTGCATTTTTGTCACAAAATATTAGGAATTTCTGCCTTTTTGCCCGAAAATAAGGAAAATTTCTGCATTTTTTCTCTGAAATAAGTGAAAATTGTGCAATTTTGCCCCAAAATTAGTGGAATTTCTGAGTTTTGCCCTAAAATAAGGAGAATTTCATTCTTTTTGCCCCAACATATAGGGAATTTCTGACTTTTTGCCCAAAAATTAGGGGAATATCTGCAATTTTACTCCAAAATACAGGGAATTTCTGCCTTTTTGCCCGAAAATAAGGGGAATGCATACCTTTTTGCCATATAAAAGGGAAATTTCTTCATTTTTGCTCCAAAATAAGGTGAATTTCTGCTTTTTTGCCTCTAAATAAATGGAATTTCTGTCTTTTTCCCCCAATCAAAGGAAATTTCTGTTTTTTTGCCCCAAAATAATTGAAATTTCTGACTTATTACCCTGAAATAAGTGAAATTTTGCAATTTGGCCCCAAAATAAAGGAAATTTCTGCATTTTTGCCCCCAAGTAAGGGCAATTTCATCCTTTTTACCTCAAAATAAGGGGAATTTCTGAATTTTTACCTCAAAATACACGGAATTTCTGCCTTTTTGCCCCATAATAAGGAAAATTTCTTCAATTTTGCCCCCAAATAAGAAGAATTTCTCTTTTTTTGCCCCAAAATAAAGGAAATTTCAGCCTTTTTACCTGAAAATAAGTAAAATTACTGCAATTTTGCCCCAAATAAGGGAAATTTCTGCAATTTTGCCCCAAAATAAGGTAAATTTCTGCAATTTTGCTACAAAATAAAGGAAATTTCTGGAATTTTGACCCAAAATAAAGGGAATTTCTGATTTTTGCCCCAAATAAATGGAATTTCTCCATTTTGCCCCAAAATTAGGGGAATTTCTGCAATTTTGCTCCAAAATACGGGGAATTTTTGCATTTTTGCCCGAAAATAACGGGAATGCATATCTTCTTATTGCCATAAAAAAGTGAAATTTCTTTATTTTTGCTCCAAAATAAGGGGAATTTATGCATTTTGCCTCTAAATAAGTGGAATTTCTGTCTTTTTCCCCCAAAATAAAGGAAATTTCTGACTTTTTTGCACTAAAATAAACGGAATTTCTGACTTATTACCCTGAAATAAGTAAAATTTCTGGATTTGCCCCAAAATATAAAAATATTTCTGCCTTTTTGCCGCCAAATAAGGGGAATTTCAGCCTTTTTACCACAAAATAAGAAGAATTTCTGCCTTTTTGCCCCAACATAAGGAAAATTTCTGCCTTTTTCCCTGAAATAAGTGAAATTTCTGCAATTTTGCCCCAAAATACGTGAAATTTCTGCAATTTTGCCCCAAAATAAGGGAAATTTCTGCAATTTTGCCCCAAAATAATAGAAATTTCTGGAATTTTGCCCCAAAACAAGGGAAATTTCTGCCTTTTGCCCCCAAATAAGGGGAATTTCTACATTTTTGCAACAAAATATTAAGAATTTGTGCCTTTTTGCCCCAAAATAAAAAATTTCTGCCTTTTTTCCCAGAAATAAGTGAAATTTCTGCAATTTTGCCCCAACATAAGGGAAATTTCTGCCTTTTTGCCCCCAAATAAGGGAAATTTCAGCCTTTTTACCTCAAAATAAGGGCAATTTCTGCATTTTTGCCACAAAATATTAGGAATTTCTGCCTTTTTGCCCGAAAATAAGAAAAATTTCTGCCTTTTTTTTCTGAAATAAGTGAAATTTCTGCAATTTAGCCCTAAAATAAGTGGAAATTCTGAGTTTTGCCCCAAAATAAAGAGAATTTCTGTCTTTTTGCCCCAACATATAGGGAATTTCTGCCTTTTTGCCCCACAATTAGGGGATTTTCTGCAATTTTGCTCCAAAATACGGGGAATTTCTGCCTTTTTGCCCGAAAATAAGGGGAATGCATACCTTTTTGCCAAATAAAAGTGAAATTTCTTCATTTTTGCTCCAAAATAATGGGAATTTCTGCCTTTTTGCCTCTACATAAGTGGAATTTCTGTCTTTTCCCCCAAAACAAAGGGAATTTATGTTTTTTTTTTGCCCCAAAATAAGGGGAATTTCTGACTTATTTCCCAGAAATAAGTGAAATTTCTGCAATTTTGCCCCAAAATAAAAAAAATTTCTGCCTTTTTGCCGCCAAATAAGGGGAATTTCAGCATTTTAAACTCATAATAAGAAGAATTTCTGCCTTTTTGCCCCAAAATAAAAAAAAATTCTGCCTTTATTCCCTGAAATAAGTGAAATTTCTCCAATTTTGCTCCAAAATAAATGAAATTTCGGCAATTTTCCCCCATAATATGGGAAATTCCTGGAATTTTGCCCCAAAATTAGGGAAATTTCATGCCTTTTTCCCTCCAAATAAGGGGAAATTCAGCCTTTTTACCTCAAAATAAGGGGGATTTCTTTTTTTTCCCCAAAATAAGGAAAATTTCTGCCTTTTTTCTCTGAAATAAGTGAAATTTCTGCAATTTTGCGCCAAAATAAGTGAAATTTCTGCAATTTTGCCCCAAAATAAGGGAAATTTCTGACTTTTTGCCCCCTAATAAGGGGAATTTCAGCCTTTTTACCTAAAAATAAGGGGAATTTCTGCATTTTTGCAACAAAATATTAGGAATTTGTGCCTTTTTGCCCCAAAATAAGGAAAATTTTTGCCTTTTTTCCCTGAAATAAGTGAAATTTCTGCAATTTTGCCCCAACATAAGGGAAATTTCTGCCTTTTTGCCCCCAAATAAGGGAAATTTCAGCCTTTTTACCTCAAAATAAGGGGATTTTCTGCATTTTTGCCACAAAATATTAGGAATTTCTGCCTTTTTGCACCAAAATAAGGAAAATCTCTGCCTTTTTTCTCTGAAATAAGTGAAAATTGTGCAATTTTGCCCCAAAATTAGTGGAATTTCTGAGTTTTGCCCTAAAATAAGGAGAATTTCATTCTTTTTGCCCCAACATATAGGAAATTTCTGCCTTTTTGTTCCAAAATTAGGGGAATTTCTGCAATTTTGCTCCAAAATACAGGGAATTTCTGACTTTTTGCCCAAAAATAAGGGGAATGCATACCTTTTTGCCATATAAAAGGGAAATTTCTTCATTTTTGCTCCAAAATAAGGTGAATTTCTGCTTTTTTGCCTCTAAATAAATGGAATTTCTGTCTTTTTCCCCCAATCAAAGGGAATTTCTGTCTTTTTGGCCCCAAAATAATTGGAATTTCTGACTTATTACCCTAAAATAAGTGAAATTTTGCAATTTGGCCCCAAAATAAGGGAAATTTCTGCATTTTTGCCCCCAAGTAAGGGCAATTTCATCCTTTTTACCTCAAAATAAGGGGAATTTCTGAATTTTTACCTCAAAATATACGGAATTTCTGCCTTTTTGCCCCATAATAAGGAAAATTTCTGCAATTTTGCCCCAAAATAAGGGGAATTTCTCCTTTTTTGCCCCAAAATAAAGGAAATTTCAGCCTTTTTACCTGAAAATAAGTAAAATTACTGCAATTTTGCCCCAAATAAGGGAAATTTCTGCAATTTTGCCCCAAAATAAGGTAAATTTCTGCAATTTTGCCACAAAATAAAGGAAATTTCTGGAATTTTGACCCAAAATAAAGGGAATTTCTGATTTTTGCCCCAAATAAATGGAATTTCTGCCTTTTGCCCCAAAATTAGGGGAATTTCTGCAATTTTGCTCCAAAATACGGGGAATTTTTGCATTTTTGCCCGAAAAAAAGGGGAATGCATATCTTCTTATTGTCATAAAAAAGTGAAATTTCTTTATTTTTGCTCCAAAATAAGGGGAATTTCTGCATTTTGCCTCTAAATAAGTGGAATTTCTGTCTTTTTTACCCAAAAAAAAGGGAATTTCTGACTTTTTTGCCCCAAAATAAAGGGAATTTCTGACTTATTACCCTGAAATAAGTAAAATTTCTGGTTTTGTCCCAAAATAAAAAAATATTTCTGCCTTTTTGCCGCCAAATAAGGGGAATTTCAGCATTTTTACCTCAAAATAAGAAGAATTTCTGCCTTTTTGCCCCAACATAAGGAACATTTCTGCCTTTTTCACTGAAATAAGTGAAATTTCAGCAATTTTGCTCCAAAATACGTGAAATTTCTGCAATTTTGCCCCAAAATAAGGGAAATTCCTGGAATTTTGCCACAAAATATAGGAAATTTCTGCTTTCTCCCCCAAATAAGGGGAATATCAGCCTTTTTACCTCAAAATAAGGGGAATTTCTGCATATTTGCCCCAACATAAGGAAAATTTCTGCCTTTTTCCCCTGATATATGTGAAATTTCTGCAATTTTGCCCCAAAATAAGTGAAATTTCTGCAATTTTGCCCCAAAATAAAAGAAATTTCTGGAATTTTGCCCCAAAACAAGGGAAATTTCTGCCTTTTTGCCCCCAAATAAGGGGAATTTCTGCATTTTTGCAACAAAATATTAGGAATTTGTGCCTTTTTGCCCCAAAATAAAAAATTTTTGCCTTTTTTTCCCAGAAATAAGTAAAATTTCTGCAATTTTGCCCCAACATAAAAGAAATTTCTGCTTTTTTGCTCCCAAATAAGGAAAATTTCAGCCTTTTTACCTCAAAATAAGGGCAATTTCTGCATTTTTGCAACAAAATATTAGGAATTTCTGCCTTTTTGCCCGAAAATAAGGAAAATTTCTGCCTTTTTTTTTTCTGAAATAAGAGAAATTTCTGCAATTTTGCCCTAAAATTAGTGGAATTTCTGAGTTTTGCCCCAAAATAAAGAGAATTTCTGTCTTTTTGCCCCAACAAATAGGGAATTTCTGCCTTTTTGCCCCACAATTAGGGGATTTTCTGCAATTTTGCTCCAAAATACGGGGAATTTCTGCGTTTTTGCCCGAAAATAAGGGGAATGCATACCTTTTTGCCATATAAAAGTGAAATTTCTTCATTTTTGCTCCAAAATAATGGGAATTTCTGCCTTTTTGCCTCTACATAAGTGGAATTTCTGTCTTTTCCCCCAAAACAAAAAGAATTTCTGGTTTTTTTTTGCCCCAAAATAAGAGGAATTTCTGACTTATTACCCTGAAATAAGTGAAATTTCTGCAATTTTGCCCCAAAACAAGGGAAATTTCTGCCGTTTTGCCCCAAATAAGGGGAATTTCAGCCTTTTTACCTCAAAATAAAGGTAATAACTGCATTTTCGCCACAAAATATACAGAATTTCTGCTTTTTGCCCCATAATAAGAAAAATTTCTGCAATTTTGCCCCAAAATAAGGGAAATTTCTTTTTTTTTGCCCCAAAATAAAGGAAATTTCAGCCTTTTTACCTGAAAATAAGTGAAATTACTGCAATTTTGCCCCAAATAAGGGAAATTTCAAAAATTTTGCCCCAAAATAAGGTAAATTTCTGCAAGTTTGCCCTAAAATAAAAAAAAATTTCTGGAATTTTGCCCCAAAATTAGGACAATTTCTGAAATTTTCTCCAAAATAAGGGGAATTTTTGCCTTTTTGCCTGAAAATAAGGGGAATGCATACCTTTTTGCCATAAAAAAGTGAAATATCTTCATTTTTGCTCTAAAATGAGGGGAATTTCTGCCTTTTTGCCTCTAAATAAGTGGAATTTCTGTCTTTTTCCTCCAAAACAAAGGGAATTTCTGTTTTTGGCCCCAAAATAAGGAAAATTTCTGCTTTTTTTCCCTGAAATAAGTGAAATTTCTGCAATTTTGCCCCAAAATATGTGAAATTTCTGCAATTTTGCCCCAAAATAAGAGAAATTTTGGAATTTTGCCCCAAAATAAGGGAAATTTCTGCCTTTTTGCCCCCAAATAATGGGGAATTTCAGCCTTTTTACCTCAAAATAAGGGGAATTTCTGCATTTTTGCCACAAAATATTAGAAATTTCTGCCTTTTTGCCCCAAAATAAGGAAAATTTCTGCCTTTTTTTTCTAAAATAAGTGAAATTTCTGCAATTTTGCTCCAAAATAAGTGGAATGTCTTAGTTTTGCCCCAAAATAAAAAGAATTTCTGTCTTTTTGCTTCAACATATAGGGAATTTCTGCCTTTTTGCCCCACAATTAGGGGATTTTCTGCAATTTTGCTTCAAAATACGGGGAATTTTTGCCTTTTTGCCCGAAAATAAGGGGAATGTATAACTTTTTGCCATATAAAAGAGAAATTTCTTCATTTTTGCTCCTAAAAAATGGGAATTTTTGCCTTTATGCCTCTAAATAAGTTGAATTTCTGTCTTTTTCTCCCAAAACAAAGAAAATTTCTGGGTTTTTTTGCCCCAAAAAAAGGGGAATTTCTGACTTATTACCCTGAAATACGTGAAATTTCTGCAATTTTGCCCCAAAATAAGGGAAATTTCTGCCTTTTTGCCCCCAAATAAGGGGAATTTCAGCCATTTTACCTCAAAATAAAGGGAATTTCTGCATTTTCGCCACAAAATATACAGAATTTCTGCCTTTTTGCCCCATAATAAGGAAAATTTCTGAAATTTTGTCCCAAAATAAGGTGAATTTCTCTTTTTTGCCCCAAAATAAAGGAAATTTCAGCCGTTTTACCTGAAAATAAGTGAAATTACTACAATTTTGCCCCAAATAAAGGAAATTTCTGAAATTGTGCCCCAAAATAAGTTAAATTTCTTCAATTTTGCCCTAAAATAAAAAAAATTTCTGGAATTTTGCCCCAAAATTAGGAGAATTTCTGCAACTTTGCTCCAAAATACGGGGGATTTTTGCCTTTTTGCCTGAAAATAAGTGGAATGCATACCTTTTTACCATAAAAAAGTGAAATTTCTTCATTTTTGCTTTAAAATAAGGGGAATTTCTGCCTTCTTGCCTCTGAATAAGTGGAATTTCTGTCTTTTTCTCCCAAAATAAAGGGAATTTCTGACTTTTTTGCCCCAAAATAAAGAAAATTTCTGCATTTTTGCCCCCAAATAAGGGGAATTTCAGCCTTTTTACCCCAAAATAAGGGGAATTCCTGCTTTTTTTCCCTGAAATAAGTGAAATTTCTGCAATTTTTCCACAAAATAAGTGAAATTTCTGCAATTTTGCCCCAAAATAATAGAAATTTTGAAATTTTGCCTGAAAATAAGGGAAATTTTTTCCCTTTTGATCCCAAATAAGGAGGAATTTCAGCCTTTTTACCTCAAAATAAAAGGAATTTCAGCATTTTTGCCCCAAAATATGGGAAATTTCTGCTTTTTTGCCCCAAAATAAGGAAAATTTCTGCCTTTTTTCCCTGAAATAGGTGAAATATCTGCAATTTTGCCCCAAATTAATGGAAATTTCTGAGTTTTGCCCCAAAATAAGGGAAATTTCTGCCTTTTTGCCCCCAAATAAGGGGAATTTCAGCTTTTAACCTCAAAATAAGGGGAATTTCGGCATTTTTGCCACAAAATATACGGAATTTCTACCTTTTTGCCCCATAATACGGAAAATTTCTGCAATTTTGCCCCAAAATAAAAAGAATTTCTCCTTTTTTGTCCCAAAATAAAGTAAATTTCAGCCTTTTTACCTGAAAATAAGTGAAATTACTGCAATTTTGCCCCAAATAAGGGAAATTTCTGCAATTTTGCCCCAAAATAAGGTAAATTTCTGCAATTTTGCCCCAAAATAAAGGAAATTTCTGGAATTTTGCCCCAAAATAAGGGGAATTTCTGATTTTTGCCCCAAAATAAAGGGAATTTCTGCCCTTTGCCCCAAAATTAGGGGAATTTCTGCAATTTTGCTCCAAAATATGTGGAATTTTTGCCTTTTTGCCCGAAAATAAGGGGAATGCATACCATTTTGCCATAAAAAAGTGAAATTTCTTTATTTTTGCTCCAAAATAAGGGGAATTTCTGCCTTTTTGCCTCTAAATAACTGGAATTTCTGACTTTTCCCCCCAAAACAAAGGAAATTTCTTACATTTTTGCCCCAAAATAAGGGGAATTTCTGACTTATTACCCTGAAATAAGTGAAATTTCTGCAATTTTGCCCCAAAATAAGGGAAATTTCTGCGTTTTTGCCCCCAAATAAGGGGAATTTCAGCCTTTTACCTCAAAATAGGGGAATTTCTGCATTTTTGCCACAAATTATTAGGAATTTCTGCCTTTTTGCCCCAAAATAAAGAAAATTTCTGCCTTTTTTCCCTGAAATAAGTAAAATTTCTGCAATTTTGCCCCAAAATAAGTGGAATTTCTGAGTTTTGCCCCAAAATAAGGAGAATTTCTGCCTTTTTGCCCTACAATAAGAGGAATTTCTGCAATTTTGCTCCAAAATACGGGGAATTTCTGCCTTTTTGCCCGAAAATAAGGGGAATGCATACCTTTTTGCCAGATAAAAGGGAAATTTCTTCATTTTTGCTCCAAAATAAGGTGAATTTCTGCTTTTTTGCCTCTAAATAAATGGAATTTTTGTCTTTTTCCCCCAATCAAATGGAATTTCTTTCGTTTTTGCCCCAAAATAATGGGAATTTCTGACTTATTACCCTTAAATAAGTGAAATTTCTGCAATTTTGCCCCAAAATAAGGGAAATTTCTGCCTTTTTGCCCCCAAATAAGAAGAAATTCAGCCTTTTTACCTCAAAATAAGGGGAATTTCTGCATTTTGCCTCTAAATAAGTGGAATTTCTGTCTTTTCCCCTCAAAACAAAGAGAATTTCTGACTTTTTTTGCCCCAAAATAAAGGGAATTTCTGACTTATTACCCTGAAATAAGTAAAATTTCTGGTTTTGCCCCAAAATAAAAAAATATTTCTGCCTTTTTGCCACCAAATAAGGGGAATTTCAGCCTTTTTACCTCAAAATAAGAAGAATTAATGCCTTTTTGCCCCTAAATAAGGAAAATTTCTGCCTTTTTCCCTGAAATAAGTGAAATTTCTGCAATTTTGCCCCAAAATACGTGAAATTTCTGCAATTTTGCCACAAAATAAGGGAAATTCCTGGAATTTTGCCACAAAATATAGGAAATTTCTGCTTTTTCTCCCAAATAAAGGGAATTTCAGCCTTTTTACCTCAAAATAAGGGGAATTTCTGCCTATTTGCCCCAACATAAGGAAAATTTCTGCCTTTTTTCCTGATATAAGTGAAATTTCTGCAATTTTGCCCCAAAATAAGTAAAATTTCTGCAAGTTTGCCCCAAAATAAAAGAAATTTCTGGAATTTTGCCCCAAAACAAGGGAAATTTCTGCCTTTTTGCCCCCAAATAAGGGGAATTTCTACATTTTTGCAACAAAATATTAAGAATTTGTGCCTTTTTGCCCCAAAATAAAAAATTTCTGCCTTTTTTCCCCAGAAATAAGTGAAATTTCTGCAATTTTGCCCCAACATAAGGGAAATTTCTGCCTTTTTGCCCCCAAATAAGGGAAATTTCAGCCTTTTTACCTCAAAATAAGAGGAATTTCTGCATTTTTGCTACAAAATATTAGCAATTTCTGCCTTTTTGCCCGAAAATAAGAAAAATTTCTGCCTTTTTTTTCTGAAATAAGTGAAATTTCTGCAATTTTGCCCCAAAATAAGTGGAATTTCTGAGTTTTGCCCCAAAATAAAGAGAATTTCTGTCTTTTTGCCCCAACATATAGGGAATTTCTGCCTTTTTGCCCCACAATTAGGGGATTTTCTGCAATTTTACTCTAAAATACAGGGAATTTCTGCCTTTTTGCCCGACAATAAGGGGAATGCATACCTTTTTGCCATATAAAAGTGAAATTTCTTCATTTTTGCTCCAAAATAATGGGAATTTCTGCCTTTTTGCCTCTACATAAGTGGAATTTCTGTATTTTCCCCCAAAACAAAGGGAATTTCTGGTTTTTTTGCCCCAAAATAAGGGGAATTTCTGACTAATTTCAATGAAATAAGTGAAATTTTTTCAATTTTGCCCCCCCAAAAAAAATTTCTGCCTTTTTGCCACAATATAAGGGTAATTTCAGCATTTTTAACTCATAATAAGGGGAATTTCTGCCTTTTTGCCCCAAAATAAGAAAAAATTCTGCCTTTATTCCCTGAAATAGGTGAAATTTCTCCAATTTTGCTCCAAAATAAGTGAAATTTCTGCAATTTTGCCCCAAAATAAGGGAAATTCCTGGAATATTGCCCCAAAATTAGGGAAATTTCATGCCTTTTTGCCTCCAAATAAGGGGAATTTCAGCCTTTTTACCTCAAAATAAGGGGAATTTCTGCCTATTTGCCCCAACATAAGGAAAATTTCTGCCTTTTTTTCCTGATATAAGTGAAATTTCTGCAATTTTACGCCAAAATAAGTGAAATTTCTGCAATTTTGCCCCAAAATTAGGGAAATTTCTGACTTTTTGCCCCCTAATAAGGGGAATTTCTGCATTTTTACCTAAAAATAAGGGGAATTTCTGCATTTTTGCAACAAAATATTAGGAATTTGTGCCTTTTTGCCCCAAAATAAGGAAAATTTCTGCCTTTTTTCCCTGAAATAAGTGAAATTTCTGCAACTTTGCCCCAACATATGAAAAATTTCTGCCTTTTTGCCCCCAAATAAGGGAAATTTCAGCCTTTTTACCTCAAAATAAGGGGAATTTCTGCATTTTTGCCACAAAATATTAGGAATTTCTGCGTTTTTGCCCCAAAATAAGGAAAATTTCTGCCTTTTTTCTCTGAAATAAGTGAAAATTGTGCAATTTTGCCCCAAAATTAGTGGAATTTCTGAGTTTTGCCCTAAAATAAGGAGAATTTCATACTTTTTGCCCCAACATATAGGGAATTTCTGACTTTTTGCCCCAAAATTAGGGGAATATCTGCAATTTTGCTCCAAAATACAGGGAATTTCTGCCTTTTTGCCCGAAAATAAGGGGAATGCATACCTTTTTGCCATATAAAAGGGAAATTTCTTCATTTTTGCTCCAAAAGAAGGTGAATTTCTGCTTTTTTGCCTCTAAATAAATGGAATTTCTGTCTTTTTCCCCCAATCAAAGGAAATTTCTGTCTTTTTTGCCCCAAAATAATTGGAATTTCTTACTTATTACCCTGAAATAAGTGAAATTTTGCAATTTGGCCCCAAAATAAGGGAAATTTCTGCATTTTTGCCCCCAAGTAAGGGCAATTTCAGCCTTTTTTACCTCAAAATAAGGGGAATTTCTGAATTTTTACCTCAAAATATACGGAATTTCTGCCTTTTTGCCCCTTATTAAGGAAAATTTCTGCAATTTTGCCCCAAAATAATGGGAATTTCTACTTTTTTGCCCCAAAATAAAGGAAATTTCAGCCTTTTTACCTGAAAATAAGTAAAATTACTGCAATTTTGCCCCAAATAAGGGAAATTTCTGCAATTTTGCCCCAAAATAAGGTAAATTTCTGCAATTTTGCTACAAAATAAAGAAAATTTCTGGAATTTTGACCCAAAATAAATGGAATTTCTGCCTTTTCCCCAAAATTAAAGGAATTTCTGCAATTTTGCTCCAAAATACGGGGAATTTTTGCATTTTTGCCCGAAAATAAGGGGAATGCATATATTCTTATTGCCATAAAAAAGTGAAATTTCTTTATTTTTGCTCCAAACTAAGGGTAATTTCTGCATTTTGCCTCTAAATAAGTGGAATTTCTGTTATTTTTCCCCAAAACAAAGGGAATTTCTGACTTTTTTGCCCCAAAATAAAGGGAATTTCTGACTTATTACCCTGAAATAAGTAAAATTTCTGCTTTTGCCCCAAAATAAAAAAATATTTCTGCCTTTTTGCCGCCAAATAAGAGGAATTTCAGCCTTTTTACCTCAAAATAAGAATAATTTCTGCCTTTTTGCCCCAACATAAAGAAAATTTCTGCCTTTTTCCCTGAAATAAGTGAAATTTCTGCAATTTTGCCCCAAAATACGTGAAATTTCTGCAATTTTGCCCCAAAATAAGGGAAATTCCTGGAATTTTGCCACAAAATATAGGAAATTTCTGCTTTTTCCCCCAAATAAGGGGAATTTTAGCCTTTTTACCTCAAAATAAGGGGAATTTCTGCCTATTTGCCACACATAAGGAAAATTTCTGCCTTTTTTCCCTGATATAAGTGAAATTTCTGCAATTTTGCCCCAAAATAAGTGAAATTTCTGCAATTTTGCCCCAAAATAATAGAAATTTCTGGAATTTTGCCCCAAAACAAGGGAAATTTCTGCCTTTTGCCCCCAAATAAGGGGAATTTCTACATTTTTGCAACAAAATATTAGGAATTTGTGCCTTTTTGCCCCAAAATAAAAAATTTCTGCCTTTTTTTCCAGAAATAAGTGAAATTTCTTCAATTTTGCCCAAACATAAGGGAAATTTCTGCCTTTTTGCCCCCAAATAAGGGAAATTTCAGCTTTTTTACCTCAAAATAAGGGCAATTTCTGCATTTTTGCCACAAAATATTAGGAATTTCTGCCTTTTTGCCCGAAAATAAGGAAAATTTCTGCCTTTTTTTTCTGAAATAAGTGAAATTTCTGCAATTTTGCCCTAAAATAAGTGGAATTTCTGAGTTTTGCCCTAAAATAAAGAGAATTTCTGTCTTTTTGCCCCAACATATAGGGAATTTCTGCCTTTTTGCCCCACAATTAGGGGATTTTCTTCAATTTTGCTCCAAAATACGGGGAATTTCTGCCTTTTTGCCCGAAAATAAGAAGAATGCATACCTTTTTGCCATATAAAAGTGAAATTTCTTCATTTTTGCTCCAAAATAAGGTGAATTTCTGCTTTTTTGCCTCTAAATAAATGGAATTTCTGTCTTTTTCCCCCAATCAAAGGGAATTTCTGTCTTTTTTGCCCCAAAATAATTGGAATTTCTGATTTATTACCCTGAAATAAGTTAAATTTTTTCAATTTGGCCCCAAAATAAGGGAAATTTCTGCATTTTTGCCCCCAAGTAAGGGCAATTTCAGCATTTTTACCTCAAAATAAGGGGAATTTCTGAATTTTTACCTCAAAATATACAGAATTTCTGCCCTTTTGCCCCATAATAAGGAAAATTTCTGCAATTTTTCCCCAAAATAAGGGGAATTTTTCCTTTTTTGCCGCAAAATAAAGGAAATTTCAGCCTTTTTACCTGAAAATAAGTAAAATTACTGCAATTTTGCTCCAAATAAGGGAAATTTCTGCAATTTTGCCACAAAATAAAGTAAATTTTTGGAATTTTGACCCAATATAAAGGGAATTTCTGATTTTTGCCCCAAATAAATGGAATTTCTGCCTTTTGCCCCAAAATTAGGGGAATTTCTGTAATTTTGCTCCAAAATACGGGGAATTTTTGCATTTTTGCCCGAAAATAAGGGGAATGCATATCTTCTTAATGCCATAAAAAAAGTGAAATTTCTTTATTTTTGCTCCAAAATAAGGGGAATTTCTGCATTTTGCCTCTAAATAAGTGGAATTTCTGTCTTTTTCCCTCAAAACAAAGAGAATTTCTGACTTTTTTGCCCCAAAATAAAGGGAATTTCTGACTTATTACCCTGAAATAAGTAAAATTTCTGGTTTTGCCTCAAAATAAAAAAATATTTCTGCCTTTTTGCCGCCAAATAAGGGGAATTTCAGCCTTTTTACCTCAAAATAAGAAGAATTAATGCCTTTTTGCCCCAAAATAAGGAAAATTTCTGCCTTTTTCCCTGAAATAAGTGAAATTTCTGCAATTTTGCCCCAAAATACGTGAAATTTCTGCAATTTTGCCCCAAAATAAGGGAAATTCCTGGAATTTTGCCACAAAATATAGGAAATTTCTGCTTTTTCCCCCAAATAAAGGGAATTTCAGCCTTTTTACCTTAAAATAAGGGGAATTTCTGCCTATTTGCCCCAACATAAGGAAAATTTCTGCCTTTTTTCCCTGATATAAGTGAAATTTCTGCAATTTTGCCCCAAAATAAGTAAAATTTCTGCAATTTTGCCCCAAAATAAAAGAAATTTCTGGAATTTTGCCCCAAAACAAGAGAAATTTCTGCCTTTTTGCCCCCAAATAAGGGAAATTTCTACATTTTTGCAACAAAATATGAAGAATTTGTGCCTTTTTGCCCCAAAATAAAAAATTTCTGCCTTTTTTCCCAGAAATAAGTGAAATTTCTGCAATTTTGCCCCAACATAAGGGAAATTTCTGCCTTTTTGCCCCCAAATAAGGGAAATTTCAGCCTTTTTACCTCAAAATAAGGGGAATTTCTGCATTTTTGCCACAAAATATTAGGAATTTCTGCCTTTTTGCCCGAAAATAAGGAAAATTTCTGCCTTTTTTTCTGAAATAAGTTAAATTTCTGCAATTTTGCCCCAAAATAAGTGGAATTTCTGAGTTTTGCCCCAAAATAAAGAGAATTTCTGTCTTTTTGCCCCAACATATAGGGAATTTCTGCCTTTTTGCCCCACAATTAGGCGAATATCTGCAATTTTGCTCCAAAATACAGGGAATTTCTGCCTTTTTGCCCGAAAATAAGGGGAATGCATACCTTTTTGCCATATAAAAAAGAAATTTCTTCATTTTTGCTCCAAAATAAGGTGAATTTCTGCATTTTTGCCTCTAAAGAAATGGAATTTCTGTCTTTTTTTCCCAATGAAAGGGAATTTCTGTCTTTTTTCCCCCAAAATAATTGGAATTTCTGACTTTTTACCCTGAAATAAGTGAAATTTTGCAATTTGGCCCCAAAATAAGGGAAATTTCTGCATTTTTGCCCCCAAGTAAGGGCAATTTCAGCCTTTTTACCTCAAAATAAGGGGAATTTCTGAATTTTTACCTCAAAATATACGGAATTTCTGCCTTTTTGCCCCATAATAAGGAAAATTTCTGCAATTTTTCCCCAAAATAAGGGGAATTTCTCCTTTTTTGCCCCAAAATAAAGGAAATTTCAGCCTTTTTACCTGAAAATAAGTAAAATTACTGCAATTTTGCCCCAAAATAACGTAAATTTCTGCAATTTTGCCACAAAATAAAGGAAATTTCTGGAATTTTGACCCAATATAAAGGGAATTTCTGATTTTTGCCCCAAATAAATGGAATTTCTGACTTTTGCCCCTAAATTAGGGGAATTTCTGTAATTTTGCTCCAAAATACGGGGAATTTTTGCATTTTTGCCCGAAAATAAGGGGAATGCATATCTTCTTAATGCCATAAAAAAGTGAAATTTCTTTATTTTTGCTCCAAAATAAGGGGAATTTCTGCATTTTGCCTCTAAATAAGTGGAATTTCTGTCTTTTTCCCTCAAAACAAAGAGAATTTCTGACTTTTTTGCCCCAAAATAAAGGGAATTTCTGACTTATTACCCTGAAATAAGTAAAATTTCTGCTTTTGCCCCAAAATAAAAAAATATTTCTGCCTTTTTGCCGCCAAATAAGGGGAATTTCAGCCTTTTTACCTCAAAATAAGAAGAATTAATGCCTTTTTGCCCCAAAATAAGGAAAATTTCTGCCTTTTTCCCTGAAATAAGTGAAATTTCTGCAATTTTACCCCAAAATACGTGAAATTTCTGCAATTTTGCCCCAAAATAAGGGAAATTCCTGAAATTTTGCCACAAAATATAGGAAATTTCTGCTTTTTCCCCCAAATAAAGTGAATTTCAGCCTTTTTACCTCAAAATAAGGGGAATTTCTGCCTATTTGCCCCAACATAAGGAAAATTTCTGCCTTTTTTCCCTGATATAAGTGAAATTTCTGCAATTTTGCCCCAAAATAAGTAAAATTTCTGCAATTTTGCCCCAAAATAAAAGAAATTTCTGGAATTTTGCCCCAAAACAAGGGAAATTTTTGCCTTTTTGCCCCCAAATAAGGGGAATTAATACATTTTTGCAACAAAATATTAAGAATTTGTGCCTTTTTGCCCCAAAATAAAAAATTTCTGCCTTTTTTCCCAGAAATAAGTGAAATTTCTGCAATTTTGCCCCAACATAAGGGAAATTTCTGCCTATTTGCCCCCAAATAAGGGAAATTTCAGCCTTTTTACCTCAAAATAAGGGGAATTTCTGCATTTTTGCCACAAAATATTAGGAATTTCTGCCTTTTTGCCCGAAAATAAGGAAAATTTCTGCCTTTTTCTCTGAAATAAGTGAAATTTCTGCAATTTTGCTCCAAAATAAGTGGAATTTCTGAGTTTTGCCCCAAAATAAAGAGAATTTCTGTCTTTTTGCCCCAACATATAGGGAATTTCTGCCTTTTTGCCCCACAATTAGGGGATTTTCTGCAATTTTACTCTAAAATACAGGGAATTTCTGCCTTTTTGCCCGAAAATAAGGGGAATGCATACCTTTTTGCCATATAAAAGTGAAATTTCTTCATTTTTGCTCCAAAATAATGGCAATTTCTGCCTTTTTGCCTCTACATAAGTGGAATTTCTGTCTTTTCCCCCAAAACAAAGGGAATTTCTGGTTTTTTTTGGCCCAAAATTAGGGGAATTTCTGACTTATTTCCCAGAAATAAGTGAAATTTCTTCAATTTTGCCCCAAAATAAAAAAAAATTTCTGCCTTTTTGCCACAAAATAAGGGGAATTTCAGCATTTTTAACTCATAATAAGGGGAATTTCTGCCTTTTTGCCCCAAAATAAGAAAAAATTCTGCCTTTATTCCCTGAAATAAGTGAAATTTCTCCAATTTTGCTCCAAAAGAAGTGAAATTTCTGCAATTTTGCGCCAAACTAAGTGAAATTTCTGCAATTTTGCCACAAAATAAGGGAAATTTCTGACTTTTTGCCCCCTAATAAGGGGAATTTCAGCATTTTTACCTAAAAATAAGGGGAATTTCTGCATTTTTGCAACAAAATATTAGGAATTTGTGCCTTTTTGCCCCAAAATAAGGAAAATTTCTGCCTTTTTTCCCTGAAATAAGTGAAATTTCTGCAATTTTGCCCCAACATAAGGGAAATTTCTGCCTTTTTGCCCCCAAATAAGGGAAATTTCAGCCTTTTTACCTCAAAATAAGGGGAATTTCTGCATTTTTGCCACAAAATATTAGGAATTTCTGCCTTTTTGCCCGAAAATAAGGAAAATTTCTGCCTTTTTTCTGAAATAAGTGAAATTTCTGCAATTTTGCCCCAAAATAAGTGGAATTTCTGAGTTTTGCCCCAAAATAAAGAGTATTTCTGTCTTTTTGCCCCAACATATAGGGAATTTCTGCCTTTTTGCCCCACAATTAGGAAAATATCTGCAATTTTGCTCCAAAATACAGGGAATTTCTGCCTTTTTGCCCGAAAATAAGGGGAATGCATACCTTTTTGCCATATAAAAGGGAAATTTCTTCATTTTTGCTCCAAAATAAGGTGAATTTCTGCTTTTTTGCCTCTAAATAAATGGAATTTCTGTCTTTTTCCTCCAATCAAAGGGTATTTCTGTCTTTTTTCCTCCAAAATAATTGGAATTTCTGACTTATTACCCTGAAATAAGTGAAAATTTGCAATTTGGCCCCAAAATAAGGGAAATTTCTGCATTTTTGCCCCCAAGTAAGGGCAATTTCAGCCTTTTTACCTCAAAATAAGGGGAATTTCTGAATTTTTACCTCAAAATATATGGAATTTCTGCCTTTTTGCCCCATAATAAGGAAAATTTCTGCAATTTTTCCCCAAAATAAGGGGAATTTCTTCTTTTTTGCCCCAAAATAAAGGAAATTTCAGCCTTTTTACCTGAAAATAAGTAAAATTACTGCAATTTTGCCCCAAATAAGGGAAATTTCTGCAATTTTGCCCCAAAATAAGGTAAATTTCTGCAATTTTGCCACAAAATAAAGGAAATTTCTGGAATTTTGACCCAAAATAAAGGGAATTTCTGATTTTTGCCCCAAATAAATGGAATTTCTGCCTTTTGCCCCAAAATTAGGGGAATTTCTGTAATTTTGCTCCAAAATACGGGGAATTTTTGCATTTTTGCCCGAAAATAAGGGGAATGCATATCTTCTTAATGCCATAAAAAAGTGAAATTTCTTTATTTTTGCTCCAAAATAAGGGGAATTTCTGCATTTTGCCTCTAAATAAGTGGAATTTCTGTCTTTTTCCCTCAAAACAAAGAGAATTTCTGACTTTTTTGCCCCAAAATAAAGGGAATTTCTGACTTATTACCCTGAAATAAGTAAAATTTCTGGTTTTGCCCCAAAATAAAAAAATATTTCTGCCTTTTTGCCGCCAAATAAGGGGAATTTCAGCCTTTTTACCTCAAAATAAGAAGAATTAATGCCTTTTTGCCCCAAAATAAGGAAAATTTCTGCCTTTTTCCCTGAAATAAGTGAAATTTCTGCAATTTTGCCCCAAAATACGTGAAATTTCTGCAATTTTGCCCCAAAATAAAGGAAATTCCTGGACTTTTGCCACAAAATATAGGAAATTTCTGCTTTTTCCCCCAAATAAGGGGAATTTCAGCCTTTTTACCTCAAAATAAGGGGAATTTCTGCCTATTTGCCCCAACATAAGGAAAATTTCTGCCTTTTTTCCCTGATATAAGTGAAATTTCTGCAATTTTGCCTGAAAATAAGTAAAATTTCTGCAATTTTGCCCCAAAATAAAAGAAATTTCTGGAATTTTGCCCCAAAACAAGGGAAATTTTTGCCTTTTTGCCCCCAAATAAGGGGAATTAATACATTTTTGCAACAAAATATTAAGAATTTGTGCCTTTTTGCCCCAAAATAAAAAATTTCTGCCTTTTTTCCCAGAAATAAGTGAAATTTCTGCAATTTTGCCCCAACATAAGGGAAATTTCTGCCTATTTGCCCCCAAATAAGGGAAATTTCAGCCTTTTTACCTCAAAATAAGGGGAATTTCTGCATTTTTGCCACAAAATATTAGGAATTTCTGCCTTTTTGCCCGAAAATAAGGAAAATTTCTGCCTTTTTTTCTGAAATAAGTGAAATTTCTGCAATTTTGCTCCAAAATAAGTGGAATTTCTGAGTTTTGCCCCAAAATAAAGAGAATTTCTGTCTTTTTGCCCCAACATATAGGGAATTTCTGCCTTTTTGCCCCACAATTAGGGGATTTTCTGCAATTTTACTCTAAAATACAGGGAATTTCTGCATTTTTGCCCGAAAATAAGGGGAATGCATACCTTTTTGCCATATAAAAGTGAAATTTCTTCATTTTTGCTCCAAAATAATGGCAATTTCTGCCTTTTTGCCTCTACATAAGTGGAATTTCTGTCTTTTCCCCCAAAACAAAGGGAATTTCTGGGTTTTTTTGGCCCAAAATAAGGGGAATTTCTGACTTATTTCCCTGAAATAAGTGAAATTTCTTCAATTTTGCCCCAAAATAAAAAAAAAATTTCTGCCTTTTTGCCACAAAATAAGGGGAATTTCAGCATTTTTAACTCATAATAAGGGGAATTTCTGCCTTTTTGCCCCAAAATAAAAAAAAATTCTGCCTTTATTCCCTGAAATAAGTGAAATTTCTCCAATTTTGCTCCAAAAGAAGTGAAATTTCTGCAATTTTGCGCCAAACTAAGTGAAATTTCTGCAATTTTGCCACAAAATAAGGGAAATTTCTGACTTTTTGCCCCCTAATAAGGGGAATTTCAGCATTTTTACCTAAAAATAAGGGGAATTTCTGCATTTTTGCAACAAAATATTAGGAATTTGTGCCTTTTTGCCCCAAAATAAGGAAAATTTCTGCCTTTTTTCCCTGAAATAAGTGAAATTTCTGCAATTTTGCCCCAACATAAGGGAAATTTCTGCCTTTTTGCCCCCAAATAAGGGAAATTTCAGCCTTTTTACCTCAAAATAAGGGGAATTTCTGCATTTTTGCCACAAAATATTAGGAATTTCTGCCTTTTTGCCCGAAAATAAGGAAAATTTCTGCCTTTTTTCTGAAATAAGTGAAATTTCTGCAATTTTGCCCCAAAATAAGTGGAATTTCTGAGTTTTGCCCCAAAATAAAGAGAATTTCTGTCTTTTTGCCCCAACATATAGGGAATTTCTGCCTTTTTGCCCCACAATTAGGAAAATATCTGCAATTTTGCTCCAAAATACAGGGAATTTCTGCCTTTTTGCCCGAAAATAAGGGGAATGCATACCTTTTTGCCATATAAAAGGGAAATTTCTTCATTTTTGCTCCAAAATAAGGTGAATTTCTGCTTTTTTGCCTCTAAATAAATGGAATTTCTGTCTTTTTCCTCCAATCAAAGGGTATTTCTGTCTTTTTTCCTCCAAAATAATTGGAATTTCTGACTTATTACCCTGAAATAAGTGAAAATTTGCAATTTGGCCCCAAAATAAAGGAAATTTCTGCATTTTTGCCCCCAAGTAAGGGCAATTTCAGCCTTTTTACCTCAAAATAAGGGGAATTTCTGAATTTTTACCTCAAAATATATGGAATTTCTGCCTTTTTGCCCCATAATAAGGAAAATTTCTGCAATTTTTCCCCAAAATAAGGGGAATTTCTTCTTTTTTGCCCCAAAATAAAGGAAATTTCAGCCTTTTTACCTGAAAATAAGTAAAATTACTGCAATTTTGCCCCAAATAAGGGAAATTTCTGCAATTTTGCCCCAAAATAAGGTAAATTTCTGCAATTTTGCCACAAAATAAAGGAAATTTCTGGAATTTTGACCCAAAATAAAGGGAATTTCTGATTTTTGCCCCAAATAAATGGAATTTCTGCCTTTTGCCCCAAAATTAGGGGAATTTCTGTAATTTTGCTCCAAAATACGGGGAATTTTTGCATTTTTGCCCGAAAATAAGGGGAATGCATATCTTCTTAATGCCATAAAAAAGTGAAATTTCTTTATTTTTGCTCCAAAATAAGGGGAATTTCTGCATTTTGCCTCTAAATAAGTGGAATTTCTGTCTTTTTCCCTCAAAACAAAGAGAATTTCTGACTTTTTTGCCCCAAAATAAAGGGAATTTCTGACTTATTACCCTGAAATAAGTAAAATTTCTGGTTTTGCCTCAAAATAAAAAAATATTTCTGCCTTTTTGCCGCCAAATAAGGGGAATTTCAGCCTTTTTACCTCAAAATAAGAAGAATTAATGCCTTTTTGCCCCAAAATAAGGAAAATTTCTGCCTTTTTCCCTGAAATAAGTGAAATTTCTGCAATTTTGCCCCAAAATACGTGAAATTTCTGCAATTTTGCCCCAAAATAAAGGAAATTCCTGGACTTTTGCCACAAAATATAGGAAATTTCTGCTTTTTCCCCCAAATAAGGGGAATTTCAGCCTTTTTACCTCAAAATAAGGGGAATTTCTGCCTATTTGCCCCAACATAAGGAAAATTTCTGCCTTTTTTCCCTGATATAAGTGAAATTTCTGCAATTTTGCCTGAAAATAAGTAAAATTTCTGCAATTTTGCCCCAAAATAAAAGAAATTTCTGGAATTTTGCCCCAAAACAAGGGAAATTTTTGCCTTTTTGCCCCCAAATAAGGGAAATTTCTACATTTTTGCAACAAAATATGAAGAATTTGTGCCTTTTTGCCCCAAAATAAAAAATTTCTGCCTTTTTTACCAGAAATAAGTGAAATTTCTGCAATTTTGCCCCAACATAAGGGAAATTTCTGCCTATTTGCCCCCAAATAAGGGAAATTTCAGCCTTTTTACCTCAAATTAAGGGGAATTTCTGCATTTTTGCCACAAAATATTAGGAATTTCTGCCTTTTTGCCCGAAAATAAGGAAAATTTCTGCCTTTTTTTCTGAAATAAGTGAAATTTCTGCAATTTTGCTCCAAAATAAGTGGAATTTCTGAGTTTTGCCCCAAAATAAAGAGAATTTCTGTCTTTTTGCCCCAACATATAGGGAATTTCTGCCTTTTTGCCCCACAATTAGGGGATTTTCTGCAATTTTACTCTAAAATACAGGGAATTTCTGCCTTTTTGCCCGAAAATAAGGGGAATGCATACCTTTTTGCCATATAAAAGTGAAATTTCTTCATTTTTGCTCCAAAATAATGGGAATTTCTGCCTTTTTGCCTCTACATAAGTGGAATTTCTGTCTTTTCCCCCAAAACAAAGGGAATTTCTGGTTTTTTTTGCCCCAAAATAAGGGGAATTTCTGACTTATTTCCCTGAAATAAGTGAAATTTCTTCAATTTTGCCCCAAAATAAAAAAAAATTTCTGCCTTTTTGCCACAAAATAAGGGGAATTTCAGCATTTTTAACTCATAATAAGGGGAATTTCTGCCTTTTTGCCCCAAAATAAGAAAAAATTCTGCCTTTATTCCCTGAAATAAGTGAAATTTCTCCAATTTTGCTCCAAAAGAAGTGAAATTTCTGCAATTTTGCGCCAAAATAAGTGAAATTTCTGCAATTTTGCCCCAAAATAAGGGAAATTTCTGACTTTTTGCCCCCTAATAAGGGGAATTTCAGCATTTTTACCTAAAAATAAGGGGAATTTCTGCATTTTTGCAACAAAATATTAGGAATTTGTGCCTTTTTGCCCCAAAATAAGGAAAATTTCTGCCTTTTTTCCCTGAAATAAGTGAAATTTCTGCAATTTTGCCCCAACATAAGGGAAATTTCTGCCTTTTTGCCCCCAAATAAGGGAAATGTCAGCGTTTTTACCTCAAAATAAGGGGAATTTCTGCATTTTTGCCACAAAATATTAGGAATTTCTGCCTTTTTGCCCCAAAGTAAAGAAAATTTCTGCCTTTTTTCTCTGAAATATGTGAAAATTGTGCAATTTTGCCCCAAAATTAGTGGAATTTCTGAGTTTTGCCCTAAAATAAGGAGAATTTCATTCTTTTTGCCCCAACATATAGGGAATTTCTGACTTTTTGCCCCAAAATGAGGGGAATATCTGCAATTTTACTCCAAAATACAGGGAATTTCTGCCTTTTTGCCCGAAAATAAGGGGAATGCATATATTTTTGCCATATAAAAGGGAAATTTCTTCATTTTTGCTCCAAAATAAGGTGAATTTCTGCTTTTTTGCCTCTAAATAAATGGAATTTCTGTCTTTTTCCCCCAATCAAAGGGAATTTCTGTCTTTTTTGCCCCAAAATAATTGAAATTTCTGACTTATTACCCTGAAATAAGTGAAATTTTGCAATTTGGCCCCAAAATAAGGGAAATTTCTGCATTTTTGCCCCCAAGTAAGGGCAATTTCAGACTTTTTACCTCAAAATAAGGGAAATTTCTGAATTTTTACCTCAAAATATACGGAATTTCTGCCTTTTTGCCCCATAATAAGGAAAATTTCTGCAATTTTTCCCCAAAATAAGGGGAATTTCTCCTTTTTTGCCCCAAAATAAAAGAAATTTCAGCCTTTTTACCTGAAAATAAGTAAAATTACTGCAATATTGCCCCAAATAAGGGAAATTTCTGCAATTTTGCCCCAAAATAAGGTAAATTTCTGCAATTTTGCTACAAAATAAAGAAAATTTCTGGAATTTTGAACCAAAATAAAGGGAATTTCTGATTTTTGCCCCAAATAAATGGAATTTCTGCCTTTTGCCCCAAAATTAGGGGAATTTCTGCAATTTTGCTCCAAAATACGGGGAATTTTTGTATTTTTGCCCGAAAATAAGGGGAATGCATATCTTCTTATTGCCATAAAAAAGTGAAATTTCTTTATTTTTGCTCCAAAATAAGGGGAGTTTCTGCATTTTGCCTGTAAATAAGTGGAATTTCTGATTTTTCCCCCAAAACAAAGGGAATTTCTGACATTTTTGCCCTAAAATAAAAGGAATTTCTGACTTATTACCCTGAAATAAGTAAAATTTCTGGTTTTGCCCCAAAATAAAAAAATATTTCTGCCTTTTTGCCGCCAAATAAGGGGAATTTCAGCCTTTTTACCTCAAAATAAGAATTTCTGCCTTTTTGCCCCAACATAAGGAAAATTTCTGCCTTTTTCCCTGAAATAAGTGAAATTTCTGCAATTTTGCCCAAAAATCTGTGAAATTTCTGCAATTTTGCCCCAAAATAAGGGAAATTCCTGGAATTTTGCCACAAAATATAGGAAATTTCTGCTTTTTCCCCCAAATAAGGGGAATTTCAGCCTTCTTACCTCAAAATAAGGGGAATTTCTGCCTATTTGCCCCAACATAAGGAAATTTTCTGCCTTTTTTCCCTGATATAAGTAAATTTTCTGCAATTTTGCCCCAAAATAAGTGAAATTTCTGCTATTTTGCCCCAAAATAATAGAAATTTCTGGAATTTTGCCCCATAACAAGGAAAATTTCTGCCTTTTGCCCCCAAATAAGGGGAATTTCTACATTTTTGCAACAAAATATTAGGAATTTGTGCCTTTTTGCCCCAAAATAAAAAATTTCTACCTTTTTTCCCAGAAATAAGTGAAATTTCTGCAATTTTGCCCCAACATAAGGGAAATTTCTGCCTTTTTGCCCCCAAATAAGGGAAATTTCAGCCTTTTTACCTCAAAATAAAGGCAATTTCTGCATTTTTGCCACAAAATATTAGGAATTTCTGACTTTTTGCCTGAAAATAAGGAAAATTTCTGCCTTTTTTTTTTGAAATAAGTGAAATTTCTGCAATTTTGCCCTTAAATAAGTGGAATTTCTGAGTTTTGCCCGAAAATAAAGAGAATTTCTGTCTTTTTGCCCCAACATATAGGGAATTTCTGCCTTTTTGCCCCACAATTAGGGGATTTTCTGCAATTTTTCTCCAAAATACAGGGAATTTCTACATTTTTGCCCGAAAATAAGGGGAATGCCTACCTTTTTGCCATATAAAAGTGAAATTTCTTCATTTTTGCTCCAAAATAATGGGAATTTCTGCCTTTTTGCCTCTACATAAGTGGAATTTCTGTCTTTTCCCCCAAAACAAAGGGAATTTATGGTTTTTTTTGCCCCAAAATAAGGGGAATTTCTGACTTATTTCCCAGAAATAAGTGAAATTTCTGCAATTTTGCCGCAAAATAAAAAAAATTTCTGCCTTTTTGCCGCCAAATAAGGGGAATTTCAGCATTTTTAACTCATAATAAGGGGAATTTCTGCCTTTTTGCCCCAAAATAAGGAAAATTTCTGCCTTTATTCCCTGAAATAAGTGAAATTTCTCCAATTTTGCTTTAAAATAAGTGAAATTTCGGCAATTTTGCCCTGAAATAAGGGAAATTCCGGGAATTTTGCCCCAAAATTAGGGAAATTTCATGCCTTTTTGCCTCCAAATAAGGGGAAATTCAGCCTTTTTACCTCAAAATAAGGGGAAATTTCTCTTTTTTTCCCCAAAATAAGGAAAATTTCTGCCTTTTTTCTCTGAAATAAGTGAAATTTCTGCAATTTTGCGCCAAAATAAGTGAAATTTCTGCAATTTTGCTCCAAAATAAGGGAAATTTCTGACTTTTTGTCCTCTAATAAGAGGAATTTCAGCCTTATTACCTAAAAATAAGGGGAATTTCTGCATTTTTGCAACAAAATATTAAAAATTTGTGCCTTTTTGCCCCAAAATATAGAAAATTTCTGTGTTTTTTCCCTGAAATAAGTGAAATTTCTGCAATTTTGCCCCAACATAAGGGAAATTTCTGCCTTTTTGCCCCCAAATAAGGGAAATTTCAGCATTTTTACCTCAAAATAAGGGGAATTTCTGCATTTTTGCAACAAAATATTAGGAATTTCTGCCTTTTTGCCCCAAAATAAGTAAAATTTCTGCCTTTTTTCCTTGAAATAAGTGAAAATTGTGCAATTTTGGCCCAAAATTAGTGGAATTTCTGAGTTTTGCCGTAAAATAAGAGAATTTCATTCTTTTTGCCCCAACATATAGGGAATTGCTGCCTTTTTGCCCCAAAATTAGGGGAATTTCTGCAATTTTGCTCCAAAATACAGGGAATTTCTGCCTTTTTGCCCGAAAATAAGGGGAATGCATATCTTTTTACCATATAAAAGGGAAATTTCTTCATTTTTGCTACAAAATAAGGTGAATTTCTGCTTTTTTGCCTGTAAATAAATGAAATTTCTGTCTTTTTCCCCCAATCAAAGGGAATTTCTGTCTTTTTTGCCCCAAAATAATTGGAATTTCTGACTTATTACCCTGAAATAAGTGAAATTTTACAATTTAGCCCCAAAATAAGGGAAATTTCTGCATTTTTGTCCCCAAGTAAGGGGAATTTCAGCCTTTTTACCTCAAAATAAGGGGAATTTCTGAATTTTTGCATCAAAATATACGGAATTTCTGCCTTTTTGCCCAATAATAAGGAAAATTTCTGCAATTTTGCCCCAAAATAAGGGGAATTTCTCCTTTTTTGCCCCAAAATAAAGGAAATTTCAGCCTTTTTACCTGAAAATAAGTAAAATTACTGCAATTTTGCCCCAAATAAGGGAAATTTCTGCAATTTTGCCCCAAAATAAGGTAAATTTCTGCAATTTTGCCACAAAATAAAGGAAATTTCTGGAATTTTGACCCAAAATAAAGGGAATTTCTGATTTTTGCCCCAAATATATGGAATTTCTGCCTTTTGCCCAAAAATTAGGGGAAGTTCTGCAATTTTGCTCCAAAATACGGGGAATTTTTGCATTTTTGCCCGAAAAAAAGGGGAATGCATATCTTCTTATTGCCATAAAAAAGTGAAATTTCTTTATTTTTGCTCCAAAATAAGGGGAATTTCTGCATTTTGCCTTTAAATAAGTGGAATTTCTGTCTTTTTTACCTAAAACAAAGGGAATTTCTGACTTTTTTGCCCCAAAATAAAGGGAATTTCTGACTTATTACCCTGAAATAAGTAAAATTTCTGGTTTTGCCCCTAAATAAAAAAATATTTCTGCCATTTTGCCGCCAATTAAGGGGAATTTCAGCCTTTTTACCACAAAATAAGAAGAATTTCTGCCTTTTTGCCCCAAAATAAGGAAAATTTCTGCCTTTTTTCCTGAAATAAGTGAAATTTCAGCAATTTTGCTCCAAAACACGTGAAATTTCTGCAATTTTGCCCCAAAATAAGGGAAATTCCTGGAATTTTGCCACAAAATATGGGAAATTTCTGCTTTTTCCCCCAAATAAAAGGAATTTCAGCCTTTTTACCTCAAAATAAGGGGAATTTCTGCATATTTGCCCCAACATAAGGAAAATTTCTGCCTTTTTTCCCTGATATAAGTGAAATTTCTGCAATTTTGCCTGAAAATAAGTGAACTTTCTGCAATTTTGCCCCAAAATAAAAGAAATTTCTGGAATTTTGCCCCAAAACAAGGGAAATTTCTGGCTATTTGCCCCCAAATAAGGGGAATTTCTGTATTTTTGCAACAAAATATTAGGAATTTGTGCCTTTTTGCCCCAAAATAAAAAAGTTTTGCCTTTTTTCCCAGAAATAAGTAAAATTTCTGCAATTTTGCCTCAACATAAGGGAAATTTCTGCCTTTTTGCCCCCAAATAAGCGAAATTTCAGCCTTTTTACCTCAAAATAAGGGGAATTTCTGCATTTTTGCCACAAAATATTAGGAATTTCTGCCTTTTTGCCCGAAAATAAGGAAAATTTCTGCCTTTTTTTCTGAAATAAGTTAAATTTCTGCAATTTTGCCCCAAAATAAGTGGAATTTCTGAGTTTTGCCCCAAAATAAAGAGAATTTCTGTCTTTTTGCCCCAACATATAGGGAATTTCTGCCTTTTTGCCCCACAATTAGGCGAATATCTGCAATTTTGCTCCAAAATACAGGGAATTTCTGCCTTTTTGCCCGAAAATAAGGGGAATGCATACCTTTTTGCCATATAAAAAAGAAATTTCTTCATTTTTGCTCCAAAATAAGGTGAATTTCTGCATTTTTGCCTCTAAAGAAATGGAATTTCTGTCTTTTTTTCCCAATGAAAGGGAATTTCTGTCTTTTTTCCCCCAAAATAATTGGAATTTCTGACTTTTTACCCTGAAATAAGTGAAATTTTGCAATTTGGCCCCAAAATAAGGGAAATTTCTGCATTTTTGCCCCCAAGTAAGGGCAATTTCAGCCTTTTTACCTCAAAATAAGGGGAATTTCTGAATTTTTACCTCAAAATATACGGAATTTCTGCCTTTTTGCCCCATAATAAGGAAAATTTCTGCAATTTTTCCCCAAAATAAGGGGAATTTCTCCTTTTTTGCCCCAAAATAAAGGAAATTTCAGCCTTTTTACCTGAAAATAAGTAAAATTACTGCAATTTTGCCCCAAAATAACGTAAATTTCTGCAATTTTGCCACAAAATAAAGGAAATTTCTGGAATTTTGACCCAATATAAAGGGAATTTCTGATTTTTGCCCCAAATAAATGGAATTTCTGACTTTTGCCCCTAAATTAGGGGAATTTCTGTAATTTTGCTCCAAAATACGGGGAATTTTTGCATTTTTGCCCGAAAATAAGGGGAATGCATATCTTCTTAATGCCATAAAAAAGTGAAATTTCTTTATTTTTGCTCCAAAATAAGGGGAATTTCTGCATTTTGCCTCTAAATAAGTGGAATTTCTGTCTTTTTCCCTCAAAACAAAGAGAATTTCTGACTTTTTTGCCCCAAAATAAAGGGAATTTCTGACTTATTACCCTGAAATAAGTAAAATTTCTGCTTTTGCCCCAAAATAAAAAAATATTTCTGCCTTTTTGCCGCCAAATAAGGGGAATTTCAGCCTTTTTACCTCAAAATAAGAAGAATTAATGCCTTTTTGCCCCAAAATAAGGAAAATTTCTGCCTTTTTCCCTGAAATAAGTGAAATTTCTGCAATTTTACCCCAAAATACGTGAAATTTCTGCAATTTTGCCCCAAAATAAGGGAAATTCCTGAAATTTTGCCACAAAATATAGGAAATTTCTGCTTTTTCCCCCAAATAAAGTGAATTTCAGCCTTTTTACCTCAAAATAAGGGGAATTTCTGCCTATTTGCCCCAACATAAGGAAAATTTCTGCCTTTTTTCCCTGATATAAGTGAAATTTCTGCAATTTTGCCCCAAAATAAGTAAAATTTCTGCAATTTTGCCCCAAAATAAAAGAAATTTCTGGAATTTTGCCCCAAAACAAGGGAAATTTTTGCCTTTTTGCCCCCAAATAAGGGGAATTAATACATTTTTGCAACAAAATATTAAGAATTTGTGCCTTTTTGCCCCAAAATAAAAAATTTCTGCCTTTTTTCCCAGAAATAAGTGAAATTTCTGCAATTTTGCCCCAACATAAGGGAAATTTCTGCCTATTTGCCCCCAAATAAGGGAAATTTCAGCCTTTTTACCTCAAAATAAGGGGAATTTCTGCATTTTTGCCACAAAATATTAGGAATTTCTGCCTTTTTGCCCGAAAATAAGGAAAATTTCTGCCTTTTTTTCTGAAATAAGTGAAATTTCTGCAATTTTGCTCCAAAATAAGTGGAATTTCTGAGTTTTGCCCCAAAATAAAGAGAATTTCTGTCTTTTTGCCCCAACATATAGGGAATTTCTGCCTTTTTGCCCCACAATTAGGGGATTTTCTGCAATTTTACTCTAAAATACAGGGAATTTCTGCCTTTTTGCCCGAAAATAAGGGGAATGCATACCTTTTTGCCATATAAAAGTGAAATTTCTTCATTTTTGCTCCAAAATAATGGCAATTTCTGCCTTTTTGCCTCTACATAAGTGGAATTTCTGTCTTTTCCCCCAAAACAAAGGGAATTTCTGGTTTTTTTTGGCCCAAAATAAGGGGAATTTCTGACTTATTTCCCTGAAATAAGTGAAATTTCTTCAATTTTGCCCCAAAATAAAAAAAAATTTCTGCCTTTTTGCCACAAAATAAGGGGAATTTCAGCATTTTTAACTCATAATAAGGGGAATTTCTGCCTTTTTGCCCCAAAATAAGAAAAAATTCTGCCTTTATTCCCTGAAATAAGTGAAATTTCTCCAATTTTGCTCCAAAAGAAGTGAAATTTCTGCAATTTTGCGCCAAACTAAGTGAAATTTCTGCAATTTTGCCACAAAATAAGGGAAATTTCTGACTTTTTGCCCCCTAATAAGGGGAATTTCAGCATTTTTACCTAAAAATAAGGGGAATTTCTGCATTTTTGCAACAAAATATTAGGAATTTGTGCCTTTTTGCCCCAAAATAAGGAAAATTTCTGCCTTTTTTCCCTGAAATAAGTGAAATTTCTGCAATTTTGCCCCAACATAAGGGAAATTTCTGCCTTTTTGCCCCCAAATAAGGGAAATTTCAGCCTTTTTACCTCAAAATAAGGGGAATTTCTGCATTTTTGCCACAAAATATTAGGAATTTCTGCCTTTTTGCCCGAAAATAAGGAAAATTTCTGCCTTTTTTCTGAAATAAGTGAAATTTCTGCAATTTTGCCCCAAAATAAGTGGAATTTCTGAGTTTTGCCCCAAAATAAAGAGAATTTCTGTCTTTTTGCCCCAACATATAGGGAATTTCTGCCTTTTTGCCCCACAATTAGGAAAATATCTGCAATTTTGCTCCAAAATACAGGGAATTTCTGCCTTTTTGCCCGAAAATAAGGGGAATGCATACCTTTTTGCCATATAAAAGGGAAATTTCTTCATTTTTGCTCCAAAATAAGGTGAATTTCTGCTTTTTTGCCTCTAAATAAATGGAATTTCTGTCTTTTTCCTCCAATCAAAGGGTATTTCTGTCTTTTTTCCTCCAAAATAATTGGAATTTCTGACTTATTACCCTGAAATAAGTGAAAATTTGCAATTTGGCCCCAAAATAAGGGAAATTTCTGCATTTTTGCCCCCAAGTAAGGGCAATTTCAGCCTTTTTACCTCAAAATAAGGGGAATTTCTGAATTTTTACCTCAAAATATATGGAATTTCTGCCTTTTTGCCCCATAATAAGGAAAATTTCTGCAATTTTTCCCCAAAATAAGGGGAATTTCTTCTTTTTTGCCCCAAAATAAAGGAAATTTCAGCCTTTTTACCTGAAAATAAGTAAAATTACTGCAATTTTGCCCCAAATAAGGGAAATTTCTGCAATTTTGCCCCAAAATAAGGTAAATTTCTGCAATTTTGCCACAAAATAAAGGAAATTTCTGGAATTTTGACCCAAAATAAAGGGAATTTCTGATTTTTGCCCCAAATAAATGGAATTTCTGCCTTTTGCCCCAAAATTAGGGGAATTTCTGTAATTTTGCTCCAAAATACGGGGAATTTTTGCATTTTTGCCCGAAAATAAGGGGAATGCATATCTTCTTAATGCCATAAAAAAGTGAAATTTCTTTATTTTTGCTCCAAAATAAGGGGAATTTCTGCATTTTGCCTCTAAATAAGTGGAATTTCTGTCTTTTTCCCTCAAAACAAAGAGAATTTCTGACTTTTTTGCCCCAAAATAAAGGGAATTTCTGACTTATTACCCTGAAATAAGTAAAATTTCTGGTTTTGCCCCAAAATAAAAAAATATTTCTGCCTTTTTGCCGCCAAATAAGGGGAATTTCAGCCTTTTTACCTCAAAATAAGAAGAATTAATGCCTTTTTGCCCCAAAATAAGGAAAATTTCTGCCTTTTTCCCTGAAATAAGTGAAATTTCTGCAATTTTGCCCCAAAATACGTGAAATTTCTGCAATTTTGCCCCAAAATAAAGGAAATTCCTGGACTTTTGCCACAAAATATAGGAAATTTCTGCTTTTTCCCCCAAATAAGGGGAATTTCAGCCTTTTTACCTCAAAATAAGGGGAATTTCTGCCTATTTGCCCCAACATAAGGAAAATTTCTGCCTTTTTTCCCTGATATAAGTGAAATTTCTGCAATTTTGCCTGAAAATAAGTAAAATTTCTGCAATTTTGCCCCAAAATAAAAGAAATTTCTGGAATTTTGCCCCAAAACAAGGGAAATTTTTGCCTTTTTGCCCCCAAATAAGGGGAATTAATACATTTTTGCAACAAAATATTAAGAATTTGTGCCTTTTTGCCCCAAAATAAAAAATTTCTGCCTTTTTTCCCAGAAATAAGTGAAATTTCTGCAATTTTGCCCCAACATAAGGGAAATTTCTGCCTATTTGCCCCCAAATAAGGGAAATTTCAGCCTTTTTACCTCAAAATAAGGGGAATTTCTGCATTTTTGCCACAAAATATTAGGAATTTCTGCCTTTTTGCCCGAAAATAAGGAAAATTTCTGCCTTTTTTTCTGAAATAAGTGAAATTTCTGCAATTTTGCTCCAAAATAAGTGGAATTTCTGAGTTTTGCCCCAAAATAAAGAGAATTTCTGTCTTTTTGCCCCAACATATAGGGAATTTCTGCCTTTTTGCCCCACAATTAGGGGATTTTCTGCAATTTTACTCTAAAATACAGGGAATTTCTGCCTTTTTGCCCGAAAATAAGGGGAATGCATACCTTTTTGCCATATAAAAGTGAAATTTCTTCATTTTTGCTCCAAAATAATGGCAATTTCTGCCTTTTTGCCTCTACATAAGTGGAATTTCTGTCTTTTCCCCCAAAACAAAGGGAATTTCTGGTTTTTTTTGGCCCAAAATAAGGGGAATTTCTGACTTATTTCCCTGAAATAAGTGAAATTTCTTCAATTTTGCCCCAAAATAAAAAAAAATTTCTGCCTTTTTGCCACAAAATAAGGGGAATTTCAGCATTTTTAACTCATAATAAGGGGAATTTCTGCCTTTTTGCCCCAAAATAAGAAAAAATTCTGCCTTTATTCCCTGAAATAAGTGAAATTTCTCCAATTTTGCTCCAAAAGAAGTGAAATTTCTGCAATTTTGCGCCAAACTAAGTGAAATTTCTGCAATTTTGCCACAAAATAAGGGAAATTTCTGACTTTTTGCCCCCTAATAAGGGGAATTTCAGCATTTTTACCTAAAAATAAGGGGAATTTCTGCATTTTTGCAACAAAATATTAGGAATTTGTGCCTTTTTGCCCCAAAATAAGGAAAATTTCTGCCTTTTTTCCCTGAAATAAGTGAAATTTCTGCAATTTTGCCCCAACATAAGGGAAATTTCTGCCTTTTTGCCCCCAAATAAGGGAAATTTCAGCCTTTTTACCTCAAAATAAGGGGAATTTCTGCATTTTTGCCACAAAATATTAGGAATTTCTGCCTTTTTGCCCGAAAATAAGGAAAATTTCTGCCTTTTTTCTGAAATAAGTGAAATTTCTGCAATTTTGCCCCAAAATAAGTGGAATTTCTGAGTTTTGCCCCAAAATAAAGAGAATTTCTGTCTTTTTGCCCCAACATATAGGGAATTTCTGCCTTTTTGCCCCACAATTAGGAAAATATCTGCAATTTTGCTCCAAAATACAGGGAATTTCTGCCTTTTTGCCCGAAAATAAGGGGAATGCATACCTTTTTGCCATATAAAAGGGAAATTTCTTCATTTTTGCTCCAAAATAAGGTGAATTTCTGCTTTTTTGCCTCTAAATAAATGGAATTTCTGTCTTTTTCCTCCAATCAAAGGGTATTTCTGTCTTTTTTCCTCCAAAATAATTGGAATTTCTGACTTATTACCCTGAAATAAGTGAAAATTTGCAATTTGGCCCCAAAATAAGGGAAATTTCTGCATTTTTGCCCCCAAGTAAGGGCAATTTCAGCCTTTTTACCTCAAAATAAGGGGAATTTCTGAATTTTTACCTCAAAATATATGGAATTTCTGCCTTTTTGCCCCATAATAAGGAAAATTTCTGCAATTTTTCCCCAAAATAAGGGGAATTTCTTCTTTTTTGCCCCAAAATAAAGGAAATTTCAGCCTTTTTACCTGAAAATAAGTAAAATTACTGCAATTTTGCCCCAAATAAGGGAAATTTCTGCAATTTTGCCCCAAAATAAGGTAAATTTCTGCAATTTTGCCACAAAATAAAGGAAATTTCTGGAATTTTGACCCAAAATAAAGGGAATTTCTGATTTTTGCCCCAAATAAATGGAATTTCTGCCTTTTGCCCCAAAATTAGGGGAATTTCTGTAATTTTGCTCCAAAATACGGGGAATTTTTGCATTTTTGCCCGAAAATAAGGGGAATGCATATCTTCTTAATGCCATAAAAAAGTGAAATTTCTTTATTTTTGCTCCAAAATAAGGGGAATTTCTGCATTTTGCCTCTAAATAAGTGGAATTTCTGTCTTTTTCCCTCAAAACAAAGAGAATTTCTGACTTTTTTGCCCCAAAATAAAGGGAATTTCTGACTTATTACCCTGAAATAAGTAAAATTTCTGGTTTTGCCCCAAAATAAAAAAATATTTCTGCCTTTTTGCCGCCAAATAAGGGGAATTTCAGCCTTTTTACCTCAAAATAAGAAGAATTAATGCCTTTTTGCCCCAAAATAAGGAAAATTTCTGCCTTTTTCCCTGAAATAAGTGAAATTTCTGCAATTTTGCCCCAAAATACGTGAAATTTCTGCAATTTTGCCCCAAAATAAAGGAAATTCCTGGACTTTTGCCACAAAATATAGGAAATTTCTGCTTTTTCCCCCAAATAAGGGGAATTTCAGCCTTTTTACCTCAAAATAAGGGGAATTTCTGCCTATTTGCCCCAACATAAGGAAAATTTCTGCCTTTTTTCCCTGATATAAGTGAAATTTCTGCAATTTTGCCTGAAAATAAGTAAAATTTCTGCAATTTTGCCCCAAAATAAAAGAAATTTCTGGAATTTTGCCCCAAAACAAGGGAAATTTTTGCCTTTTTGCCCCCAAATAAGGGGAATTAATACATTTTTGCAACAAAATATTAAGAATTTGTGCCTTTTTGCCCCAAAATAAAAAATTTCTGCCTTTTTTACCAGAAATAAGTGAAATTTCTGCAATTTTGCCCCAACATAAGGGAAATTTCTGCCTATTTGCCCCCAAATAAGGGAAATTTCAGCCTTTTTACCTCAAAATAAGGGGAATTTCTGCATTTTTGCCACAAAATATTAGGAATTTCTGCCTTTTTGCCCGAAAATAAGGAAAATTTCTGCCTTTTTTTCTGAAATAAGTGAAATTTCTGCAATTTTGCTCCAAAATAAGTGGAATTTCTGAGTTTTGCCCCAAAATAAAGAGAATTTCTGTCTTTTTGCCCCAACATATAGGGAATTTCTGCCTTTTTGCCCCACAATTAGGGGATTTTCTGCAATTTTACTCTAAAATACAGGGAATTTCTGCCTTTTTGCCCGAAAATAAGGGGAATGCATACCTTTTTGCCATATAAAAGTGAAATTTCTTCATTTTTGCTCCAAAATAATGGGAATTTCTGCCTTTTTGCCTCTACATAAGTGGAATTTCTGTCTTTTCCCCCAAAACAAAGGGAATTTCTTGTTTTTTTTGCCCCAAAATAAGGGGAATTTCTGACTTATTTCCCTGAAATAAGTGAAATTTCTTCAATTTTGCCCCAAAATAAAAAAAAATTTCTGCCTTTTTGCCACAAAATAAGGGGAATTTCAGCATTTTTAACTCATAATAAGGGGAATTTCTGCCTTTTTGCCCCAAAATAAGAAAAAATTCTGCCTTTATTCCCTGAAATAAGTGAAATTTCTCCAATTTTGCTCCAAAAGAAGTGAAATTTCTGCAATTTTGCGCCAAAATAAGTGAAATTTCTGCAATTTTGCCCCAAAATAAGGGAAATTTCTGACTTTTTGCCCCCTAATAAGGGGAATTTCAGCATTTTTACCTAAAAATAAGGGGAATTTCTGCATTTTTGCAACAAAATATTAGGAATTTGTGCCTTTTTGCCCCAAAATAAGGAAAATTTCTGCCTTTTTTCCCTGAAATAAGTGAAATTTCTGCAATTTTGCCCCAACATAAGGGAAATTTCTGCCTTTTTGCCCCCAAATAAGGGAAATGTCAGCGTTTTTACCTCAAAATAAGGGGAATTTCTGCATTTTTGCCACAAAATATTAGGAATTTCTGCCTTTTTGCCCCAAAGTAAAGAAAATTTCTGCCTTTTTTCTCTGAAATATGTGAAAATTGTGCAATTTTGCCCCAAAATTAGTGGAATTTCTGAGTTTTGCCCTAAAATAAGGAGAATTTCATTCTTTTTGCCCCAACATATAGGGAATTTCTGACTTTTTGCCCCAAAATGAGGGGAATATCTGCAATTTTACTCCAAAATACAGGGAATTTCTGCCTTTTTGCCCGAAAATAAGGGGAATGCATATATTTTTGCCATATAAAAGGGAAATTTCTTCATTTTTGCTCCAAAATAAGGTGAATTTCTGCTTTTTTGCCTCTAAATAAATGGAATTTCTGTCTTTTTCCCCCAATCAAAGGGAATTTCTGTCTTTTTTGCCCCAAAATAATTGAAATTTCTGACTTATTACCCTGAAATAAGTGAAATTTTGCAATTTGGCCCCAAAATAAGGGAAATTTCTGCATTTTTGCCCCCAAGTAAGGGCAATTTCAGACTTTTTACCTCAAAATAAGGGAAATTTCTGAATTTTTACCTCAAAATATACGGAATTTCTGCCTTTTTGCCCCATAATAAGGAAAATTTCTGCAATTTTTCCCCAAAATAAGGGGAATTTCTCCTTTTTTGCCCCAAAATAAAAGAAATTTCAGCCTTTTTACCTGAAAATAAGTAAAATTACTGCAATATTGCCCCAAATAAGGGAAATTTCTGCAATTTTGCCCCAAAATAAGGTAAATTTCTGCAATTTTGCTACAAAATAAAGAAAATTTCTGGAATTTTGAACCAAAATAAAGGGAATTTCTGATTTTTGCCCCAAATAAATGGAATTTCTGCCTTTTGCCCCAAAATTAGGGGAATTTCTGCAATTTTGCTCCAAAATACGGGGAATTTTTGTATTTTTGCCCGAAAATAAGGGGAATGCATATCTTCTTATTGCCATAAAAAAGTGAAATTTCTTTATTTTTGCTCCAAAATAAGGGGAGTTTCTGCATTTTGCCTCTAAATAAGTGGAATTTCTGATTTTTCCCCCAAAACAAAGGGAATTTCTGACATTTTTGCCCTAAAATAAAAGGAATTTCTGACTTATTACCCTGAAATAAGTAAAATTTCTGGTTTTGCCCCAAAATAAAAAAATATTTCTGCCTTTTTGCCGCCAAATAAGGGGAATTTCAGCCTTTTTACCTCAAAATAAGAATTTCTGCCTTTTTGCCCCAACATAAGGAAAATTTCTGCCTTTTTCCCTGAAATAAGTGAAATTTCTGCAATTTTGCCCAAAAATCTGTGAAATTTCTGCAATTTTGCCCCAAAATAAGCGAAATTCCTGGAATTTTGCCACAAAATATAGGAAATTTCTGCTTTTTCCCCCAAATAAGGGGAATTTCAGCCTTCTTACCTCAAAATAAGGGGAATTTCTGCCTATTTGCCCCAACATAAGGAAATTTTCTGCCTTTTTTCCCTGATATAAGTAAAATTTCTGCAATTTTGCCCCAAAATAAGTGAAATTTCTGCTATTTTGCCCCAAAATAATAGAAATTTCTGGAATTTTGCCCCAAAACAAGGAAAATTTCTGCCTTTTGCCCCCAAATAAGGGGAATTTCTACATTTTTGCAACAAAATATTAGGAATTTGTGCCTTTTTGCCCCAAAATAAAAAATTTCTACCTTTTTTCCCAGAAATAAGTGAAATTTCTGCAATTTTGCCCCAACATAAGGGAAATTTCTGCCTTTTTGCCCCCAAATAAGGGAAATTTCAGCCTTTTTACCTCAAAATAAAGGCAATTTCTGCATTTTTGCCACAAAATATTAGGAATTTCTGACTTTTTGCCTGAAAATAAGGAAAATTTCTGCCTTTTTTTTTTGAAATAAGTGAAATTTCTGCAATTTTGCCCTTAAATAAGTGGAATTTCTGAGTTTTGCCCGAAAATAAAGAGAATTTCTGTCTTTTTGCCCCAACATATAGGGAATTTCTGCCTTTTTGCCCCACAATTAGGGGATTTTCTGCAATTTTTCTCCAAAATACAGGGAATTTCTACATTTTTGCCCGAAAATAAGGGGAATGCCTACCTTTTTGCCATATAAAAGTGAAATTTCTTCATTTTTGCTCCAAAATAATGGGAATTTCTGCCTTTTTGCCTCTACATAAGTGGAATTTCTGTCTTTTCCCCCAAAACAAAGGGAATTTCTGGTTTTTTTTGCCCCAAAATAAGGGGAATTTCTGACTTATTTCCCAGAAATAAGTGAAATTTCTGCAATTTTGCCGCAAAATAAAAAAAATTTCTGCCTTTTTGCCGCCAAATAAGGGGAATTTCAGCATTTTTAACTCATAATAAGGGGAATTTCTGCCTTTTTGCCCCAAAATAAGGAAAATTTCTGCCTTTATTCCCTGAAATAAGTGAAATTTCTCCAATTTTGCTTTAAAATAAGTGAAATTTCGGCAATTTTGCCCCGAAATAAGGGAAATTCCGGGAATTTTGCCCCAAAATTAGGGAAATTTCATGCCTTTTTGCCTCCAAATAAGGGGAAATTCAGCCTTTTTACCTCAAAATAAGGGGAAATTTCTCTTTTTTTCCCCAAAATAAGGAAAATTTCTGCCTTTTTTCTCTGAAATAAGTGAAATTTCTGCAATTTTGCGCCAAAATAAGTGAAATTTCTGCAATTTTGCTCCAAAATAAGGGAAATTTCTGACTTTTTGTCCTCTAATAAGAGGAATTTCAGCCTTATTACCTAAAAATAAGGGGAATTTCTGCATTTTTGCAACAAAATATTAAAAATTTGTGCCTTTTTGCCCCAAAATATAGAAAATTTCTGTGTTTTTTCCCTGAAATAAGTGAAATTTCTGCAATTTTGCCCCAACATAAGGGAAATTTCTGCCTTTTTGCCCCCAAATAAGGGAAATTTCAGCATTTTTACCTCAAAATAAGGGGAATTTCTGCATTTTTGCAACAAAATATTAGGAATTTCTGCCTTTTTGCCCCAAAATAAGTAAAATTTCTGCCTTTTTTCCTTGAAATAAGTGAAAATTGTGCAATTTTGGCCCAAAATTAGTGGAATTTCTGAGTTTTGCCGTAAAATAAGAGAATTTCATTCTTTTTGCCCCAACATATAGGGAATTGCTGCCTTTTTGCCCCAAAATTAGGGGAATTTCTGCAATTTTGCTCCAAAATACAGGGAATTTCTGCCTTTTTGCCCGAAAATAAGGGGAATGCATATCTTTTTACCATATAAAAGGGAAATTTCTTCATTTTTGCTACAAAATAAGGTGAATTTCTGCTTTTTTGCCTGTAAATAAATGAAATTTCTGTCTTTTTCCCCCAATCAAAGGGAATTTCTGTCTTTTTTGCCCCAAAATAATTGGAATTTCTGACTTATTACCCTGAAATAAGTGAAATTTTACAATTTAGCCCCAAAATAAGGGAAATTTCTGCATTTTTGTCCCCAAGTAAGGGGAATTTCAGCCTTTTTACCTCAAAATAAGAGGAATTTCTGAATTTTTGCATCAAAATATACGGAATTTCTGCCTTTTTGCCCAATAATAAGGAAAATTTCTGCAATTTTGCCCCAAAATAAGGGGAATTTCTCCTTTTTTGCCCCAAAATAAAGGAAATTTCAGCCTTTTTACCTGAAAATAAGTAAAATTACTGCAATTTTGCCCCAAATAAGGGAAATTTCTGCAATTTTGCCCCAAAATAAGGTAAATTTCTGCAATTTTGCCACAAAATAAAGGAAATTTCTGGAATTTTGACCCAAAATAAAGGGAATTTCTGATTTTTGCCCCAAATATATGGAATTTCTGCCTTTTGCCCAAAAATTAGGGGAAGTTCTGCAATTTTGCTCCAAAATACGGGGAATTTTTGCATTTTTGCCCGAAAAAAAGGGGAATGCATATCTTCTTATTGCCATAAAAAAGTGAAATTTCTTTATTTTTGCTCCAAAATAAGGGGAATTTCTGCATTTTGCCTTTAAATAAGTGGAATTTCTGTCTTTTTTACCTAAAACAAAGGGAATTTCTGACTTTTTTGCCCCAAAATAAAGGGAATTTCTGACTTATTACCCTGAAATAAGTAAAATTTCTGGTTTTGCCCCTAAATAAAAAAATATTTCTGCCATTTTGCCGCCAATTAAGGGGAATTTCAGCCTTTTTACCACAAAATAAGAAGAATTTCTGCCTTTTTGCCCCAAAATAAGGAAAATTTCTGCCTTTTTTCCTGAAATAAGTGAAATTTCAGCAATTTTGCTCCAAAATACGTGAAATTTCTGCAATTTTGCCCCAAAATAAGGGAAATTCCTGGAATTTTGCCACAAAATATGGGAAATTTCTGCTTTTTCCCCCAAATAAAAGGAATTTCAGCCTTTTTACCTCAAAATAAGGGGAATTTCTGCATATTTGCCCCAACATAAGGAAAATTTCTGCCTTTTTTCCCTGATATAAGTGAAATTTCTGCAATTTTGCCTGAAAATAAGTGAACTTTCTGCAATTTTGCCCCAAAATAAAAGAAATTTCTGGAATTTTGCCCCAAAACAAGGGAAATTTCTGGCTATTTGCCCCCAAATAAGGGGAATTTCTGTATTTTTGCAACAAAATATTAGGAATTTGTGCCTTTTTGCCCCAAAATAAAAAAGTTTTGCCTTTTTTCCCAGAAATAAGTAAAATTTCTGCAATTTTGCCTCAACATAAGGGAAATTTCTGCCTTTTTGCCCCCAAATAAGCGAAATTTCAGCCTTTTTACCTCAAAATAAAGGGAATTTCTGCATTTTTGCCACAAAATATTAGAAATTTCTGCCTTTTTGCCCGAAAATAAGGAAAATTTCAGCCTTTTTTTTTCTGAAATAAGTGAAATTTCTGCAATTTTGCCCCAAAATAAGTGGAATTTCTGAGTTTTGCCCCAAAATAAAGAGAATTTCTGTCTTTTTGCCCCAACATATAGGAAATTTCTGCCTTATTGCCCCACAATTAGGAAATTTTCTGCAATTTTGCTCCAAAATTTGGGGAATTTCTGCGTTTTTGCCCGAAAATAAGGGGAATGCATAACTTTTTGCCATATAAAAGTGAAATTTCTTCATTTTTGCTCCAAAATAATGGGAATTTCTGCCTTTTTGCCTCTACATAAGTGGAATTTCTGTCTTTTCCCCCAAAACAAAGGGAATTTCTGGGGTTTTTTTGCCCCAAAATAAGAGGAATTTCTGACTTATTACCCTGAAATAAGTGAAATTTCTACAATTTTGCCCCAAAATAAGGGAAATTTCTGCCGGTTTGCCCCCAAATAAGGGGAATTTCAGCCTTTTTACCTCAAAATAAAGGGAATTTCTGCATTTTCGCAACAAAATATACGGAATTTCTGCCTTTTTGCCCCATAATAAGAAAAATTTCTGCAATTTAGCCCCAAAATAAGGAAAATTTCTACTTTTTTTGCCCCAAAATAAAGGAAATTTCAGCCTTTTTACCTGAAAATAAGTGATATTACTGCAATTTTGCCCCAAATAAGGGAAATTTCAAAAATTTTGCCCCAAAATAAGGTAAATTTCTGCAAGTTTGCCCTAAAATAAAAAAAAAATGTCTGGAATTTTGCCCCAAAATTAGGACAATTTCTGAAATTTTCTCCAAAATACGGGAAATTTTTGCCTTTTTGCCTGAAAATAAGGGGAATGCATACCTTTTTGCCATAAAAAAGTGAATTATCTTCATTTTTGCTCCAAAATAAGGGGAATTTCTGATTTATTACCCTGAAATATGTGAAATTTCTGCAATTTTGCCCCAAAATAAGGGAAATTTCTGCCTTTTCGCCCCCAAATAAGGGGAATTTCAGCCTTTTTACCTCAAAATAAATGGAATTTCTGCATTTTCGCCACAAAATATACAGAATTTCTGCCTTTTTGCCCCATAATAAGGAAAATTTCTGAAATTTTGCCCCAAAATGAGGAAAATTTCTTTTTTTTTGCCCCAAAATAAAGGAAATTTCAGCCCTTTTATCTGAAAATAAGTGAAATTAATACAATTTTGCCCCAAATAAAGGAAATTTCTGAAATTGTGCCCCAAAATAAGTTAAATTTCTTCAATTTTGCCCTAAAATAAAAAAATTTCTGGAATTTTGCCCCAAAATTAGGAGAATTTCTGCAACTTTGCTCCAAAATACGGGGGATTTTTGCCTTTTTGCCTGAAAATAAGTGGAATGCATACCTTTTTACCATAAAAAAGTGAAATTTCTTCATTTTTTCTCCAAAATAAGGGGAATTTCTGCCTTCTTGGCTCTGAATATGTGGAATTTCTGTCTTTTTCTCCCAAAATAAAGGGAATTTCTGACTTTTTTGCCCCAAAATAAGGAAATTTTCTCCATTTTTGCCCCCAAATAAGGGGAATTTCAGACTTTTTACCTCAAAATAAGGGGAATTTCTGCTTTTTTTCCCTGAAATAAGTGAATTTTCTGCAATTTTGCCCCAAAATAAGTGAAATTTCTGCAATTTTGCCCCAAAATAAAAGAAATTTTGGAATTTTGCCCGAAAATAAGGGAAATTTTTTCCTTTTTGATCCCAAAAAAGGAGGAATTTCAGCCTTTTTACCTCAAAATAAGGGGAATTTCAGCATTTTTGCCCCAAAATATGGGAAATTTCTGCTTTTTTGCCCCAAAATAAGGAAAATTTCTGCCTTTTTTCCCTGAAATAAGTGAAATTTCTGCAATTTTGCCCCAAATTAATTGAAATTTCTGAGTTTTGCCCCAAAATAAGGGAAATTTCTGCCTTTTTGCCCCCAAATAAGGGGAATTTCAGTTTTTTACCTCAAAATAAGGAGAATTTCGGCATTTTTGCCACAAAATATACGGAATTTCTACCATTTTGCCCCATAATACAAAAAATTTCTGCAATTGTGCCCCAAAATAAGGAGAATTTCTCCTTTTTTGTCCCAAAATAAAGTAAATTTCAGCCTTTTTACCTGAAAATAAGTGAAATTACTGCAATTTTGCCCCAAATAAGGGAAATTTCTGCAATTTTGCCCCAAAATAAGGTAAATTTCTGCAATTTTGCCCCAAAATAAAGGAAATTTCTGGAATTTTGCCCCAAAATAAAGGGAATTTCTGATTTTTGCCCCAAAATAAAGAGAATTTCTGCCTTTTGCCCCAAAATTATGGGAATTTCTGCAATTTTGCTCCAAAATACGGGGAATTTTTGCCTTATTGCCCGAAAATAAGGGGAATGCATACCTTTTTGCCAAAAAAAGTGAAATTTCTTCATTTTTGCTCAAAAATAAAGGGAATTTCTGCATTTGGCCTCTAAATAATTGGAATTTCTGTCTTTTTCCCCCAAAACAAAGGGAATTTCTGACTTTTTTCCCCAAAATAAAGGGAATATATGACTTATTACCCTGAAATAAGTGAAATTTCTGCAATTTTGCCCCAAAATAAGAAGAATTTCAGTCTTTTTAACTCAAAATAAGGGGAATTTCTGCATTTTTGCCACAAAATATATGGAATTTCTGCCTTTTTGCCCGTAATAAGGAAAATTTCTTCAATTTTGCCCCAAAATAAGGAGAATTTCGCCTTTTTTGCCCCAAAATAAAGAAAATTTCAGCCTTTTTACCTGAAAAAAAGTGAAATTACTGCAATTTTGCTCCAAATAAGAGAAATTTCTGAAATTTTGCCCCAAAATAAGGTAAATTTCTACAATTTTGCCGAAAATAAAGGAAATTTCTTGAATTTTGCCCCAAAATTAGGGGAATATCTGCAATTTTGCTCCAAAATACGGGGAATTTTTGCCTTTTTGCCAGAAAATAAGGGGAATGCATACCTTTTTGCCATAAAAACTGAAATTTCTTTATTTTTGCTCCAAAATAAGGGGAATTTTGCCTTTTTTCCACTAAAAATTAGAATTTCTGTCTTTTTCCTTCAAAACAAAGGGAATTTCTGACTTCTTTGCCCCAAAATAAGGGGAATTTCTGACTTATTACCATAAAATATGTGAAATTTCTGCAATTTTGCCCCAAAATAATGGAAATTTCTGCATTTTTGCCCCAAAATAAAAGAAATTTCTGGAATTTTGCCCCAAAATAAGGGAAATTTCTGCCTTTTTGTCCCCAAATAAGGGGAATTTCAGCCTTTTTAACTCAAAATAAGGGGAATTTCTCCTTCTTTGTCCCAAAATAAGGAAAATTTCTGCCTTTTTTCTCTGAAATAAGTGAAATTTCTGCAATTTTGTGCCAAAATAAGTGAAATTTCTGCAATTTTGCCCCAAAATAAGGGAAATTTCTGCTTTTGTGCCTCCAAATAAGGGGAATTTCAGCCTTTATCCCTCAAAATAATGGGAATTTCTGCATTTTTGCCACAAAATATTTTGAATTTCTGCCTTTTTGCCACAAAATAAGGAAAATTTCTGCCTTTTTTCCCTGAAATAAGGGAAATTTCTGCTATTTTGCCCCAAAATAAGATGAATTTCTCCTTTTTTGCCCCAAAATAAAGGAAATTTCAGCCTTTTTACCTGAAAATAATTGAAATTACTACAATTTTGCCCCAAATAAGGGAAATTTCTGAAATTGTGCCCCAAAATAAAGTAAATTTCTGCAATTTTGCCCTAAAATAAAAAAAAAATTCTGGAATTTTGCCCCAAAATTAGGAGAATTTCTGCAACTTTGCTCCAAAATACGGGGAATTTTTGCCTTTTTGCCTGAAAATAAGTGGAATGCATACCTTTTTTACCATAAAAAAGTGAAATTTCTTCATTTTTGCTCCAAAATAAGGGGAATTTCTGCCTTTTTGCCTCTAAATAAGTGGAATTTCTGTCTTTTTCCCCCAAAACAAAGGGAAATTCTGTCTTTTTGCCCCAAAATAAGGGGAATTTCTGACTTATTACTCTGAAATAAGTGAAATGTCTGCAATTTTGCCCCAAAATAGGGGAAATTTCTGCCTTTTTGTTCTGAAATATGTGAAATTTCTGCAATTTTACCCCAAAATAAGGTGAATTTCTGCCTTTTTGCCCCAAAATAATGGGAATTTCTGCCTTTTTACCCAAAAATGAGAAAAATTTTTGCTTTTTTTCTGTGAAATAAGTGAAATTTCTGCAATTTTGTTACAAAATAAGGGAAATTTCTGCCTTTTTGCCCCCAAATTATAGGAATTTAAGCATTTTTACCTCAAAATAAGGGGACTTTCTGGCTTTTTGCCAAAAATAGGGAAAATTTCTGCCTTTTTTCTCTGAAATAAGTGAAATTTCTGCAATTTTGCCACAAAATAAGAGAAATTTCTGCCTTTTTGCCCCCAAATTATAGGAATTTCAGCATTTTTACCTCAAAATAAGGGGACTTTCTGCCTTTTTGCCAAAAATAGGGAAAATTTCTGCCTTTTTTCTCTGAAATAAGTGAAATTTCTGCAATTTTGCCGAAAATAAAAGTAATTTCTGAAATTTTGCCCCAAAATAAGGAAAATTTCTGTCTTTTGGCCTTCAAATAAGGGGAATTTCAGCGTTTTTACCTCAAAATAAGGGGAATTTCTCATTTTTTTGCCCGAAAATAAGGAAAATTTCTGCCTTTTTTCTCTGAAATAAGTGAAATTTCTGCAATTTTGTGCCAAAATAAGTGAAATTTCTGCAATTTTGCCCCAAAATAAGGGAAATTTCTGCTTTTGTGCCTCCAAATAAGGGGAATTTCAGCCTTTATCCCTCAAAATAATGGGAATTTCTGCATTTTTGCCACAAAATATTTTGAATTTCTGCCTTTTTGCCACAAAATAAGGAAAATTTCTGCCTTTTTTCCCTGAAATAAGGGAAATTTCTGCTATTTTGCCCCAAAATAAGATGAATTTCTCCTTTTTTGCCCCAAAATAAAGGAAATTTCAGCCTTTTTACCTGAAAATAATTGAAATTACTACAATTTTGCCCCAAATAAGGGAAATTTCTGAAATTGTGCCCCAAAATAAAGTAAATTTCTGCAATTTTGCCCTAAAATAAAAAAAAAATTCTGGAATTTTGCCCCAAAATTAGGAGAATTTCTGCAACTTTGCTCCAAAATACGGGGAATTTTTGCCTTTTTGCCTGAAAATAAGTGGAATGCATACCTTTTTTACCATAAAAAAGTGAAATTTCTTCATTTTTGCTCCAAAATAAGGGGAATTTCTGCCTTTTTGCCTCTAAATAAGTGGAATTTCTGTCTTTTTCCCCCAAAACAAAGGGAAATTCTGTCTTTTTGCCCCAAAATAAGGGGAATTTCTGACTTATTACTCTGAAATAAGTGAAATGTCTGCAATTTTGCCCCAAAATAGGGGAAATTTCTGCCTTTTTGTTCTGAAATATGTGAAATTTCTGCAATTTTACCCCAAAATAAGGTGAATTTCTGCCTTTTTGCCCCAAAATAATGGGAATTTCTGCCTTTTTACCCAAAAATGAGAAAAATTTTTGCTTTTTTTCTGTGAAATAAGTGAAATTTCTGCAATTTTGTTACAAAATAAGGGAAATTTCTGCCTTTTTGCCCCCAAATTATAGGAATTTAAGCATTTTTACCTCAAAATAAGGGGACTTTCTGGCTTTTTGCCAAAAATAGGGAAAATTTCTGCCTTTTTTCTCTGAAATAAGTGAAATTTCTGCAATTTTGCCACAAAATAAGAGAAATTTCTGCCTTTTTGCCCCCAAATTATAGGAATTTCAGCATTTTTACCTCAAAATAAGGGGACTTTCTGCCTTTTTGCCAAAAATAGGGAAAATTTCTGCCTTTTTTCTCTGAAATAAGTGAAATTTCTGCAATTTTGCCGAAAATAAAAGTAATTTCTGAAATTTTGCCCCAAAATAAGGAAAATTTCTGTCTTTTGGCCTTCAAATAAGGGGAATTTCAGCGTTTTTACCTCAAAATAAGGGGAATTTCTCATTTTTTTGCCCGAAAATAAGGAAAGTTTCTGCCTTTTTTCTCTGAAATAAGTGAAATTTCTGCAATTTTGCCCCAAAATAAGGAAAATTTCTGCCTTTGTGCCCCCAAATAAGGAGAATTTCAGCCTTTATCCCTCAAAATAAAAAGAATTTCTGCATTTTTGCTACAAAATATTAGGAATTTCTGCCTTTTTGCCCCAAAAATAGGAAAATTTCTGACTTTTTTTTCTGTAATAAGTGAAATTTCTGCAATTTTGCCTCAAAATAAGTGGAATTTCTGAGTTTTGCCCCAAAATAAGGAGAATTTTTGTCTTTTTGCCCCAACATAGAGGGAATTTCTGACTTTTTGCCCCACAATTAGGGGAATTTCTGCAATTTTGCTCCAAAATACAAGTAATTTCTTCCTTTTTGCCCGAAAATAAGGGGAAAGCATACCTTTTTGCCATATAAAAGTGAAATTTCTTCATTTTTGCTCCAAAATAAGGTATATTTTTGCCTTTTTGCCTCTAAATAAGTGGAATTTCTGTCTTTTCCCCCCAAAACAAATGGAATTTCTTACTTTTATGCCCCAAAATAAGGGGAATTTCTGACTTATTACCCTGAAATAAGTGAAATTTCTGCAATTTTGCCCCAAAATAAGTGGAATTTCAGTCTTTGTACCTCAAAATAAGGGTAATTTCTGCCTTTTTGCCCCCAAATAAGGGAAATTTCAGCCTTTTTATCTCAAAATAAGGGAAATTTCTCCTTTTTTGCCCCAAAATAAGGATAATTTCTGCCTTTTTTCTGTGGAATAAGTGAAATTTCTGCAATTTTGTGCCAACATAAGTTAAATTTCTGCAATTTTGCCCCAAAATAAGGGAAATTTCTGCCTTTGTGCCCCCAAATAAGGGGAATTTCAGCCTTTATCCCTCAAAATAAGGGAATTTCTGCATTTTTGCCACAAAATATTAGGAATTTCTGCTTTTTGCCCCAAAATAAGGAGAATTTCTGCCTTTTTTTTCTGAAATAAGTGAAATTTCTGCAATTTTGCCCCCAAATAAGTGGAATTTCTGAGTTTTGCCCCAAAATAAGTAGAATTTCTGTCTTTTTGCCCCAACATATAGGGAATTTCTGACTTTTTGCCTCACAATTAGGGGAATTTCTGCAATTTTGCTCCAAAATACGGGGAATTTCTGCCTTTTTGCCCGAAAATAAGGGGAATGCATAACTTTTTGCCATATAAAAGGGAAGTTTCTTCATTTTTGCTCCAAAATAATGGGAATTTCTGCCTTTTTGCCTCTAAATAAGTGGAATCTCTGTCTTTTTCCCCCAAAACAAAGAAAATTTCTGTTTTTTTAGCCCAAAAAAAGGGGAATTTCTGACTTATTACCCTGAAATAAGTGAAATTTCTGCAATTTTGCCCCAAAATAAGGGAAATTTCTGCCTTTTTGCCCCCAAATAAGGGAAATTTCAGCCTTTTTACCTCAAAATAAGGGGAATTTCTGCATTTTTGAAACAAAATATACGGAATTTCTGCCTTTTTGCCCCATAATAAGGAAAATTTCTGCAATTTTGCCCTAAAATAATGTGAATTTCTTCTTTTTTGCCCCAAAATAAAGGAAATTTCAGACTTTTTACCTGAAAATATGTGAAATTAGTGCAATTTTGCCCCATATAAGAGAAATTTCTGCAATTTTGCCCCAAAATAAGGTAAATTTCTGCAAATTTGCCCCCAAATAAGGGGAATTTCAGTTTTTTACCTCAAAATAAGGAGAATTTCGGCATTTTTGCCACAAAATATACGGAATTTCTACCATTTTGCCCCATAATACAAAAAATTTCTGCAATTGTGCCCCAAAATAAGGAGAATTTCTCCTTTTTTGTCCCAAAATAAAGTAAATTTCAGCCTTTTTACCTGAAAATAAGTGAAATTACTGCAATTTTGCCCCAAATAAGGGAAATTTCTGCAATTTTGCCCCAAAATAAGGTAAATTTCTGCAATTTTGCCCCAAAATAAAGGAAATTTCTGGAATTTTGCCCCAAAATAAAGGGAATTTCTGATTTTTGCCCCAAAATAAAGAGAATTTCTGCCTTTTGCCCCAAAATTATGGGAATTTCTGCAATTTTGCTCCAAAATACGGGGAATTTTTGCCTTATTGCCCGAAAATAAGGGGAATGCATACCTTTTTGCCAAAAAAAGTGAAATTTCTTCATTTTTGCTCAAAAATAAAGGGAATTTCTGCATTTGGCCTCTAAATAATTGGAATTTCTGTCTTTTTCCCCCAAAACAAAGGGAATTTCTGACTTTTTTCCCCAAAATAAAGGGAATATATGACTTATTACCCTGAAATAAGTGAAATTTCTGCAATTTTGCCCCAAAATAAGAAGAATTTCAGTCTTTTTAACTCAAAATAAGGGGAATTTCTGCATTTTTGCCACAAAATATATGGAATTTCTGCCTTTTTGCCCGTAATAAGGAAAATTTCTTCAATTTTGCCCCAAAATAAGGAGAATTTCGCCTTTTTTGCCCCAAAATAAAGAAAATTTCAGCCTTTTTACCTGAAAAAAAGTGAAATTACTGCAATTTTGCTCCAAATAAGAGAAATTTCTGAAATTTTGCCCCAAAATAAGGTAAATTTCTACAATTTTGCCGAAAATAAAGGAAATTTCTTGAATTTTGCCCCAAAATTAGGGGAATATCTGCAATTTTGCTCCAAAATACGGGGAATTTTTGCCTTTTTGCCAGAAAATAAGGGGAATGCATACCTTTTTGCCATAAAAACTGAAATTTCTTTATTTTTGCTCCAAAATAAGGGGAATTTTGCCTTTTTTCCACTAAAAATTAGAATTTCTGTCTTTTTCCTTCAAAACAAAGGGAATTTCTGACTTCTTTGCCCCAAAATAAGGGGAATTTCTGACTTATTACCATAAAATATGTGAAATTTCTGCAATTTTGCCCCAAAATAATGGAAATTTCTGCATTTTTGCCCCAAAATAAAAGAAATTTCTGGAATTTTGCCCCAAAATAAGGGAAATTTCTGCCTTTTTGTCCCCAAATAAGGGGAATTTCAGCCTTTTTAACTCAAAATAAGGGGAATTTCTCCTTCTTTGTCCCAAAATAAGGAAAATTTCTGCCTTTTTTCTCTGAAATAAGTGAAATTTCTGCAATTTTGTGCCAAAATAAGTGAAATTTCTGCAATTTTGCCCCAAAATAAGGGAAATTTCTGCTTTTGTGCCTCCAAATAAGGGGAATTTCAGCCTTTATCCCTCAAAATAATGGGAATTTCTGCATTTTTGCCACAAAATATTTTGAATTTCTGCCTTTTTGCCACAAAATAAGGAAAATTTCTGCCTTTTTTCCCTGAAATAAGGGAAATTTCTGCTATTTTGCCCCAAAATAAGATGAATTTCTCCTTTTTTGCCCCAAAATAAAGGAAATTTCAGCCTTTTTACCTGAAAATAATTGAAATTACTACAATTTTGCCCCAAATAAGGGAAATTTCTGAAATTGTGCCCCAAAATAAAGTAAATTTCTGCAATTTTGCCCTAAAATAAAAAAAAAATTCTGGAATTTTGCCCCAAAATTAGGAGAATTTCTGCAACTTTGCTCCAAAATACGGGGAATTTTTGCCTTTTTGCCTGAAAATAAGTGGAATGCATACCTTTTTTACCATAAAAAAGTGAAATTTCTTCATTTTTGCTCCAAAATAAGGGGAATTTCTGCCTTTTTGCCTCTAAATAAGTGGAATTTCTGTCTTTTTCCCCCAAAACAAAGGGAAATTCTGTCTTTTTGCCCCAAAATAAGGGGAATTTCTGACTTATTACTCTGAAATAAGTGAAATGTCTGCAATTTTGCCCCAAAATAGGGGAAATTTCTGCCTTTTTGTTCTGAAATATGTGAAATTTCTGCAATTTTACCCCAAAATAAGGTGAATTTCTGCCTTTTTGCCCCAAAATAATGGGAATTTCTGCCTTTTTACCCAAAAATGAGAAAAATTTTTGCTTTTTTTCTGTGAAATAAGTGAAATTTCTGCAATTTTGTTACAAAATAAGGGAAATTTCTGCCTTTTTGCCCCCAAATTATAGGAATTTAAGCATTTTTACCTCAAAATAAGGGGACTTTCTGGCTTTTTGCCAAAAATAGGGAAAATTTCTGCCTTTTTTCTCTGAAATAAGTGAAATTTCTGCAATTTTGCCACAAAATAAGAGAAATTTCTGCCTTTTTGCCCCCAAATTATAGGAATTTCAGCATTTTTACCTCAAAATAAGGGGACTTTCTGCCTTTTTGCCAAAAATAGGGAAAATTTCTGCCTTTTTTCTCTGAAATAAGTGAAATTTCTGCAATTTTGCCGAAAATAAAAGTAATTTCTGAAATTTTGCCCCAAAATAAGGAAAATTTCTGTCTTTTGGCCTTCAAATAAGGGGAATTTCAGCGTTTTTACCTCAAAATAAGGGGAATTTCTCATTTTTTTGCCCGAAAATAAGGAAAGTTTCTGCCTTTTTTCTCTGAAATAAGTGAAATTTCTGCAATTTTGCCCCAAAATAAGGAAAATTTCTGCCTTTGTGCCCCCAAATAAGGAGAATTTCAGCCTTTATCCCTCAAAATAAAAAGAATTTCTGCATTTTTGCTACAAAATATTAGGAATTTCTGCCTTTTTGCCCCAAAAATAGGAAAATTTCTGACTTTTTTTTCTGTAATAAGTGAAATTTCTGCAATTTTGCCTCAAAATAAGTGGAATTTCTGAGTTTTGCCCCAAAATAAGGAGAATTTTTGTCTTTTTGCCCCAACATAGAGGGAATTTCTGACTTTTTGCCCCACAATTAGGGGAATTTCTGCAATTTTGCTCCAAAATACAAGTAATTTCTTCCTTTTTGCCCGAAAATAAGGGGAAAGCATACCTTTTTGCCATATAAAAGTGAAATTTCTTCATTTTTGCTCCAAAATAAGGTATATTTTTGCCTTTTTGCCTCTAAATAAGTGGAATTTCTGTCTTTTCCCCCCAAAACAAATGGAATTTCTTACTTTTATGCCCCAAAATAAGGGGAATTTCTGACTTATTACCCTGAAATAAGTGAAATTTCTGCAATTTTGCCCCAAAATAAGTGGAATTTCAGTCTTTGTACCTCAAAATAAGGGTAATTTCTGCCTTTTTGCCCCCAAATAAGGGAAATTTCAGCCTTTTTATCTCAAAATAAGGGAAATTTCTCCTTTTTTGCCCCAAAATAAGGATAATTTCTGCCTTTTTTCTGTGGAATAAGTGAAATTTCTGCAATTTTGTGCCAACATAAGTTAAATTTCTGCAATTTTGCCCCAAAATAAGGGAAATTTCTGCCTTTGTGCCCCCAAATAAGGGGAATTTCAGCCTTTATCCCTCAAAATAAGGGAATTTCTGCATTTTTGCCACAAAATATTAGGAATTTCTGCTTTTTGCCCCAAAATAAGGAGAATTTCTGCCTTTTTTTTCTGAAATAAGTGAAATTTCTGCAATTTTGCCCCCAAATAAGTGGAATTTCTGAGTTTTGCCCCAAAATAAGTAGAATTTCTGTCTTTTTGCCCCAACATATAGGGAATTTCTGACTTTTTGCCTCACAATTAGGGGAATTTCTGCAATTTTGCTCCAAAATACGGGGAATTTCTGCCTTTTTGCCCGAAAATAAGGGGAATGCATAACTTTTTGCCATATAAAAGGGAAGTTTCTTCATTTTTGCTCCAAAATAATGGGAATTTCTGCCTTTTTGCCTCTAAATAAGTGGAATCTCTGTCTTTTTCCCCCAAAACAAAGAAAATTTCTGTTTTTTTAGCCCAAAAAAAGGGGAATTTCTGACTTATTACCCTGAAATAAGTGAAATTTCTGCAATTTTGCCCCAAAATAAGGGAAATTTCTGCCTTTTTGCCCCCAAATAAGGGAAATTTCAGCCTTTTTACCTCAAAATAAGGGGAATTTCTGCATTTTTGAAACAAAATATACGGAATTTCTGCCTTTTTGCCCCATAATAAGGAAAATTTCTGCAATTTTGCCCTAAAATAATGTGAATTTCTTCTTTTTTGCCCCAAAATAAAGGAAATTTCAGACTTTTTACCTGAAAATATGTGAAATTAGTGCAATTTTGCCCCATATAAGAGAAATTTCTGCAATTTTGCCCCAAAATAAGGTAAATTTCTGCAATTTTGCCCCAAAATAAAGGGAATTTCTGGAATTTTGCCCTAAAATAAAGGGAATTTTTGATTTTTTGCCCGAAAATAAATGGAATTTCTGCCTTTTGCCCTAAAATTAGGGGAATTTCTGCAATTTTGCTCCAAAATACAAGGAATTTTTGCCTTTTTGCCTGAAAATAAGGGAAATGCATACCTTTTTCCAATAAAAAAGGTAAATTTCTTAATTTTTGCTCTGAAATAAGGGGAAATTCTGCCATTTTGCCTCTAAATAAGTGGAATTTCTGTCTTTTTCTCCCAAAACAAAGGGAATTTCTGAATTTTTTGCCCCAAAATAAGGGGAATTTCTGACTTATGACCCTGAAATAAGTGAAATTTCTGCAATTTTGCCCCAAAATAAGGGAAATGTCTGCCTTTTTGCCCCCAAATAAGGGGAATTTCAGCCTTTTGACCTCAAAATAAGCGGAATTTCTCCTTTTTTGCCCCAAAATAAGGAAAATTTCTGCCTTTTTACTCTGAAATAAGTGAAATTTCTGCTATTTTGCCCCAAAATAAGGGAAATTTCAGCCTTTGTGCCCCCAAATAAGGGGAATTTCAGCCTTTATCACTCAAAATAAAGGGAAGTTCTGCATTTTTGCCAAAAAATATTAGGAATTTCTGCCTTTTTTCCAAATATAAGTGAAATTTCTGCAATTTTGCCCCAAAATAAGTGGAATTTCTGAGTTTTGCCCCAAAATAAAGAGAATTTCTGTCTTTTTGCCCCAACATATAAGGAATTTCTGACTTTTTGCCCCACAATTAGGAGAATTTCTGCAATTTTGCTCCAAAATATGGGGAATTTCTGCCTTTTTGCCCGAAAATAAGGGGAATGCATACCTTTTTGCCATATAAAAAAGAAATTTCTTCATTTTTGCTTCAAAATAAGGGGAATTTCTGCCTTTTTTCCTCTAAATAAGTGTAATTTCTGTTATTTTCCCCCCAAAAAAGGGAATTTCTGTCTTTTTTAGCCCAAAATAAGAAGAATTTCTGACTTATTACCCTGAAATAAGTGAAATTTCTGCCATTTTGCCCCAAAATAAGGGTAATTTCTGCATTTTTTACCCCAAATAAGGGGAATTTCAGCTTTTTTACCTCAAAATAAGGGGAATTTCTGCATTTTTGCCACAAAATATACGGAATTTCTGCCTTTTTGCCCCATAATAAGAAAAATTTCTGCAATTTTGCCCCAAAATAAGGTGAATTTCTTCTTTTTTTGTTCGAAAATAAAGGAAATTTCAGCCTTTTTACCTGAAAATAATTGAAATTACTGCAATTTTGCCCCAAATAAGGGAAATTTCTGCAATTTTGCCACAAAATAAGGTAAATTTCTACAATTTTGCCCCAAAATAAAGGAAATTTCTGGAATTTTGCCCCAAAATTAGAGGAATTTCTGAAATTTTGCTCCAAAATACGGGGAATTTTTGCCTTTTTGCCCGAAAATAAAAGGAATGCATACCTTTTTGCCATAAAAACTGAAATTTCTTCATTTTTGCTCCAAAATAAGGGGAATTTTGCCTTTTTGCCTCTAAAAAAGTGGAATTTCTGTCATTTTCCCAAAGAACAAAGGGAATTTCTGACTTTTTTGCCCCAAACTAAGGGGAATTTCTGACTTATTACTCTGAAAAAAGTGAAATTTCTGCAATTTTGCCATAAAATAAAAGAAATTTCTGCCTTTTGCCCCCAAATTATAGGAATTTCAGCATTTTTACCTCAAAATAAGGGGACTTTCTGCCTTCTTTCCAAAAATAGGGAAAATTTCTGCCTTTTTTCTTTGAAATAAGTGAAATTTCTGCAATTTTGCCCCAAAACAAAAGAAATTTCTGGAATTTTGCCCCAAAATAAGGGAAATTTCTGCCTTTTTGCCTTCAAATAAAGGGAATTTCAGCCTTTTTACCTCAAAATAAGGGGAATTTCTCCTTTTTTGCCGCAAAATAAGGAAAATTTCTTCCTTTTTTCTCTGAAATAAGTGAAATTTCTGCAATTTTGCGCCAAAATAAGTGAAATTTCTGCAATTTTGCCCCAAAATAAGGGAAATTTCTGCATTTGTGCCCCCAAATAAAAGGAATTTCAGCCTTTATCCCTCAAACTAAGGGGAATTTCTGCATTTTTGCCACAAAATATTAGGAATTTCTGCCTTTTTGCCCCAAAAATAGGAAAATTTCTGACTTTTTTTTCTGAAATAAGTGAAATTTCTGCAATTTTGCCCCAAAATAAGTGGAATTTCTGAGTTTTGCCCCATAATATGGAGAATTTCTGTCTTTTTGCCCCTACATATAGGGAATTTCTGACTTTTTGCCTTACAATTAGGAAAATTTCTGCAATTTTGCGCCTAAATACAAGGAATTTCTTCTTTTTTGCCCGAAAATAAGGGGAATGCATACCTTTTTGCCATATAAAAGTGAAATTTCTTCATTTTTGCTCCAAAATAAGGGAAATTTTTGCTTTTTGCCTCTAAATAAGTGGAATTTCTGTCTTTTTCTCCCAAAACAAATGGAATTTCTGATTTTATGCCCCAAAATAAGGAGAATTTCTGACTTATTACCCTGAAATAAGTGAAATTTCTGCAATTTTGCCCCAAAATATGTGGAATTTCAGCCTTTTTACCTCAAAATAAGGTAAATTTCTGCTTTATTCCCCCCAAATAAGGGGAATTTCAGCCTTTTTATCTCAAAATAAATGGAATTTGTCTTTTTTGCCCCAAAATAATGAAATTTCTGCCTTTTTTCTGTGAAATAAGTGAAATTTCGGCAATTTTGCGCCAACATAAGTTAAATTTCTGCAATTTTGCCCCAAAATAAGGGAAATTTCTGCATTTGTGCCCCCAAATAAGGGGAATTTCAGCCTTTATCCCTCAAAATAAGAGAATTTCTGCATTTTTGCCACAAAATATTAGGAATTTCTGCCTTTTTGCCCCAAAATAAGGAAAATTTCTGCCTTTTTTCCCTGATATAAGTGAAATTTCTGCAATTTTGCCCCAAAATAAGTGGAATTTCTGAGTTTTGCCCCAAAATAAGGAGAATTTCTGTCTTTTTGCCCCAACATATAGGGAATTTCTGACTTTTTGCCTCACAATTAGGGGAATTTCTACAATTTTGCTCCAAAATACGGGGAATTTCTGCCTTTTTGCCCGAAAATAAGGGGAATGCATACCTTTTTGCCATATAAAAGGGAAATTTTTTCATTTTTGCTCCAAAATAAGGGGAATTTCTGCATTTTTGCCTCTAAATAAGTGGAATTTCTGTCTTTTTCCCCCAAAACAAAGAAAATTCCTGTTTTTTTTAGCCCAAAATAAGGGGAATTTCTGACTTATTACCCTGAAATAAGTGAAATTTCTGCAATTTTGCCCCAAAATAAGGGAAATTTCTGCCTTTTTGCCCCCAAATAAGGGAAATTTCAGCCTTTTTACCTCAAAATAAGGGGAATTTCTGCATTTTTGCCACAAAATATCTGGAATTTCTGCCTTTTTGCCCCAAATAAGAGAAATATCTGCAATTTTGCCCCAAAATAAGGTAAATTTTTGCAATTTTGCCCCAAAATAAAGGAAATGTCTGGAATTTTGCCCCAAAATAAAGGGAATTTCTGATTTTTGCCCGAAAATAAATGGAATTTCTGCCTTTTGCCCTATAAGTAGGGGAATTTCTGCAATTTTGCTACAAAATACGTGGAATTTTTGCCTTTTTGCCTGAAAATAAACGGAATGTATACCTTTTTGCCATAAAAAATTTAAATTTCTTCATTTTTGCTCCGAAATAAGGGGAATTTCTGCAATTTTGCCTCTAAATAAGGTAAATTTTTGCAATTTTGCCCCAAAATAAAGGAAATTTCTGGAATTTTGCCCCAAAACAAAGGGAATTTCTGACTTTTTTGCCCCAAAATAAGGGGAATTTCTTACTTATTACTCTGAAATAAGTGAAATTTCTGCAATTTTGCCCCAAAATAAGGGAAAATTCTGCCTTTTTGCCCCCTAATAAGGGGAATTTCAGCCTTTTTACCTCAAAATAAGGGGAATTTCTCATTTTTTGCCCCAAAATAAGAAAAATTTCTGCTTTTTTTCTCTGAAATAAGTGAAATTTCTGCAATTTTGAACCAAAATAAGTGAAATTTCTGCTATTTTGCCCCAAAATAAGGGGAATTTCTGCCTTTGTGCCCCCAAATAAGGGGAATTTCAGCCTTTATCCCTCAAAATAATAATAATTTCTGCATTTTGCCACAAAATATTAGGAATTTCTGCCTTTTTTCCAAATATAAGTGAAATTTCTGCAATTTTGCCCAAAAATAAGTGGAATTTCTGAGTTTTGCCCCAAAATATGGAGAATTTCTGTCTTTTTGCCCCAACATATAGGGAATTTCTGACTTTTTGCCCCACAATTAGGAGAATTTCTGCAATTTTGCTCCAAAATACGGGGAATTTCTGCCTTTTTGCCCGAAAATAAGGGGAATGCATACCTTTTTGCCATATAAAAGGGAAATTTCTTCATTTTTGCTCCAAAATAAGGGGAATTTTTGCCTTTTTGCCTCTAAATAAGTGGAATTTCTGTCTTTTTCTCCCAAAACAAATGGAATTCCTGACTTTTATGCCCCAAAATAAGGGGAATTTCTGACTTATTTCCCTGAAATAAGTGAAATTTCTTCAATTTTGCCCCAAAATAAAAAAAAATTTCTGCCTTTTTGCCACAAAATAAGGGGAATTTCAGCATTTTTAACTCATAATAAGGGGAATTTCTGCCTTTTTGCCCCAAAATAAGAAAAAATTCTGCCTTTATTCCCTGAAATAAGTGAAATTTCTCCAATTTTGCTCCAAAAGAAGTGAAATTTCTGCAATTTTGCGCCAAACTAAGTGAAATTTCTGCAATTTTGCCACAAAATAAGGGAAATTTCTGACTTTTTGCCCCCTAATAAGGGGAATTTCAGCATTTTTACCTAAAAATAAGGGGAATTTCTGCATTTTTGCAACAAAATATTAGGAATTTGTGCCTTTTTGCCCCAAAATAAGGAAAATTTCTGCCTTTTTTCCCTGAAATAAGTGAAATTTCTGCAATTTTGCCCCAACATAAGGGAAATTTCTGCCTTATTGCCCCCAAATAAGGGAAATTTCAGCCTTTTTACCTCAAAATAAGGGGAATTTCTGCATTTTTGCCACAAAATATTAGGAATTTCTGCCTTTTTGCCCGAAAATAAGGAAAATTTCTGCCTTTTTTCTGAAATAAGTGAAATTTCTGCAATTTTGCCCCAAAATAAGTGGAATTTCTGAGTTTTGCCCCAAAATAAAGAGAATTTCTGTCTTTTTGCCCCAACATATAGGGAATTTCTGCCTTTTTGCCCCACAATTAGGAAAATATCTGCAATTTTGCTCCAAAATACAGGGAATTTCTGCCTTTTTGCCCGAAAATAAGGGGAATGCATACCTTTTTGCCATATAAAAGGGAAATTTCTTCATTTTTGCTCCAAAATAAGGTGAATTTCTGCTTTTTTGCCTCTAAATAAATGGAATTTCTGTCTTTTTCCTCCAATCAAAGGGTATTTCTGTCTTTTTTCCTCCAAAATAATTGGAATTTCTGACTTATTACCCTGAAATAAGTGAAAATTTGCAATTTGGCCCCAAAATAAGGGAAATTTCTGCATTTTTGCCCCCAAGTAAGGGCAATTTCAGCCTTTTTACCTCAAAATAAGGGGAATTTCTGAATTTTTACCTCAAAATATATGGAATTTCTGCCTTTTTGCCCCATAATAAGGAAAATTTCTGCAATTTTTCCCCAAAATAAGGGGAATTTCTTCTTTTTTGCCCCAAAATAAAGGAAATTTCAGCCTTTTTACCTGAAAATAAGTAAAATTACTGCAATTTTGCCCCAAATAAGGGAAATTTCTGCAATTTTGCCCCAAAATAAGGTAAATTTCTGCAATTTTGCCACAAAATAAAGGAAATTTCTGGAATTTTGACCCAAAATAAAGGGAATTTCTGATTTTTGCCCCAAATAAATGGAATTTCTGCCTTTTGCCCCAAAATTAGGGGAATTTCTGTAATTTTGCTCCAAAATACGGGGAATTTTTGCATTTTTGCCCGAAAATAAGGGGAATGCATATCTTCTTAATGCCATAAAAAAGTGAAATTTCTTTATTTTTGCTCCAAAATAAGGGGAATTTCTGCATTTTGCCTCTAAATAAGTGGAATTTCTGTCTTTTTCCCTCAAAACAAAGAGAATTTCTGACTTTTTTGCCCCAAAATAAAGGGAATTTCTGACTTATTACCCTGAAATAAGTAAAATTTCTGGTTTTGCCCCAAAATAAAAAAATATTTCTGCCTTTTTGCCGCCAAATAAGGGGAATTTCAGCCTTTTTACCTCAAAATAAGAAGAATTAATGCCTTTTTGCCCCAAAATAAGGAAAATTTCTGCCTTTTTCCCTGAAATAAGTGAAATTTCTGCAATTTTGCCCCAAAATACGTGAAATTTCTGCAATTTTGCCCCAAAATAAAGGAAATTCCTGGACTTTTGCCACAAAATATAGGAAATTTCTGCTTTTTCCCCCAAATAAGGGGAATTTCAGCCTTTTTACCTCAAAATAAGGGGAATTTCTGCCTATTTGCCCCAACATAAGGAAAATTTCTGCCTTTTTTCCCTGATATAAGTGAAATTTCTGCAATTTTGCCTGAAAATAAGTAAAATTTCTGCAATTTTGCCCCAAAATAAAAGAAATTTCTGGAATTTTGCCCCAAAACAAGGGAAATTTTTGCCTTTTTGCCCCCAAATAAGGGGAATTAATACATTTTTGCAACAAAATATTAAGAATTTGTGCCTTTTTGCCCCAAAATAAAAAATTTCTGCCTTTTTTACCAGAAATAAGTGAAATTTCTGCAATTTTGCCCCAACATAAGGGAAATTTCTGCCTATTTGCCCCCAAATAAGGGAAATTTCAGCCTTTTTACCTCAAAATAAGGGGAATTTCTGCATTTTTGCCACAAAATATTAGGAATTTCTGCCTTTTTGCCCGAAAATAAGGAAAATTTCTGCCTTTTTTTCTGAAATAAGTGAAATTTCTGCAATTTTGCTCCAAAATAAGTGGAATTTCTGAGTTTTGCCCCAAAATAAAGAGAATTTCTGTCTTTTTGCCCCAACATATAGGGAATTTCTGCCTTTTTGCCCCACAATTAGAAGATTTTCTGCAATTTTACTCTAAAATACAGGGAATTTCTGCCTTTTTGCCCGAAAATAAGGGGAATGCATACCTTTTTGCCATATAAAAGTGAAATTTTTTCATTTTTGCTCCAAAATAATGGCAATTTCTGCCTTTTTGCCTCTACATAAGTGGAATTTCTGTCTTTTCCCCCAAAACAAAGGGAATTTCTTGTTTTTTTTGCCCCAAAATAAGGGGAATTTCTGACTTATTTCCCTGAAATAAGTGAAATTTCTTCAATTTTGCCCCAAAATAAAAAAAAATTTCTGCCTTTTTGCCACAAAATAAGGGGAATTTCAGCATTTTTAACTCATAATAAGGGGAATTTCTGCCTTTTTGCCCCAAAATAAGAAAAAATTCTGCCTTTATTCCCTGAAATAAGTGAAATTTCTCCAATTTTGCTCCAAAAGAAGTGAAATTTCTGCAATTTTGCGCCAAAATAAGTGAAATTTCTGCAATTTTGCCCCAAAATAAGGGAAATTTCTGACTTTTTGCCCCCTAATAAGGGGAATTTCAGCATTTTTACCTAAAAATAAGGGGAATTTCTGCATTTTTGCAACAAAATATTAGGAATTTGTGCCTTTTTGCCCCAAAATAAGGAAAATTTCTGCCTTTTTTCCCTGAAATAAGTGAAATTTCTGCAATTTTGCCCCAACATAAGGGAAATTTCTGCCTTTTTGCCCCCAAATAAGGGAAATGTCAGCGTTTTTACCTCAAAATAAGGGGAATTTCTGCATTTTTGCCACAAAATATTAGGAATTTCTGCCTTTTTGCCCCAAAGTAAAGAAAATTTCTGCCTTTTTTCTCTGAAATATGTGAAAATTGTGCAATTTTGCCCCAAAATTAGTGGAATTTCTGAGTTTTGCCCTAAAATAAGGAGAATTTCATTCTTTTTGCCCCAACATATAGGGAATTTCTGACTTTTTGCCCCAAAATGAGGGGAATATCTGCAATTTTACTCCAAAATACAGGGAATTTCTGCCTTTTTGCCCGAAAATAAGGGGAATGCATATATTTTTGCCATATAAAAGGGAAATTTCTTCATTTTTGCTCCAAAATAAGGTGAATTTCTGCTTTTTTGCCTCTAAATAAATGGAATTTCTGTCTTTTTCCCCCAATCAAAGGGAATTTCTGTCTTTTTTGCCCCAAAATAATTGAAATTTCTGACTTATTACCCTGAAATAAGTGAAATTTTGCAATTTGGCCCCAAAATAAGGGAAATTTCTGCATTTTTGCCCCCAAGTAAGGGCAATTTCAGACTTTTTACCTCAAAATAAGGGAAATTTCTGAATTTTTACCTCAAAATATACGGAATTTCTGCCTTTTTGCCCCATAATAAGGAAAATTTCTGCAATTTTTCCCCAAAATAAGGGGAATTTCTCCTTTTTTGCCCCAAAATAAAAGAAATTTCAGCCTTTTTACCTGAAAATAAGTAAAATTACTGCAATATTGCCCCAAATAAGGGAAATTTCTGCAATTTTGCCCCAAAATAAGGTAAATTTCTGCAATTTTGCTACAAAATAAAGAAAATTTCTGGAATTTTGAACCAAAATAAAGGGAATTTCTGATTTTTGCCCCAAATAAATGGAATTTCTGCCTTTTGCCCCAAAATTAGGGGAATTTCTGCAATTTTGCTCCAAAATACGGGGAATTTTTGTATTTTTGCCCGAAAATAAGGGGAATGCATATCTTCTTATTGCCATAAAAAAGTGAAATTTCTTTATTTTTGCTCCAAAATAAGGGGAGTTTCTGCATTTTGCCTCTAAATAAGTGGAATTTCTGATTTTTCCCCCAAAACAAAGGGAATTTCTGACATTTTTGCCCTAAAATAAAAGGAATTTCTGACTTATTACCCTGAAATAAGTAAAATTTCTGGTTTTGCCCCAAAATAAAAAAATATTTCTGCCTTTTTGCCGCCAAATAAGGGGAATTTCAGCCTTTTTACCTCAAAATAAGAATTTCTGCCTTTTTGCCCCAACATAAGGAAAATTTCTGCCTTTTTCCCTGAAATAAGTGAAATTTCTGCAATTTTGCCCAAAAATCTGTGAAATTTCTGCAATTTTGCCCCAAAATAAGGGAAATTCCTGGAATTTTGCCACAAAATATAGGAAATTTCTGCTTTTTCCCCCAAATAAGGGGAATTTCAGCCTTCTTACCTCAAAATAAGGGGAATTTCTGCCTATTTGCCCCAACATAAGGAAATTTTCTGCCTTTTTTCCCTGATATAAGTAAAATTTCTGCAATTTTGCCCCAAAATAAGTGAAATTTCTGCTATTTTGCCCCAAAATAATAGAAATTTCTGGAATTTTGCCCCAAAACAAGGAAAATTTCTGCCTTTTGCCCCCAAATAAGGGGAATTTCTACATTTTTGCAACAAAATATTAGGAATTTGTGCCTTTTTGCCCCAAAATAAAAAATTTCTACCTTTTTTCCCAGAAATAAGTGAAATTTCTGCAATTTTGCCCCAACATAAGGGAAATTTCTGCCTTTTTGCCCCCAAATAAGGGAAATTTCAGCCTTTTTACCTCAAAATAAAGGCAATTTCTGCATTTTTGCCACAAAATATTAGGAATTTCTGACTTTTTGCCTGAAAATAAGGAAAATTTCTGCCTTTTTTTTTTGAAATAAGTGAAATTTCTGCAATTTTGCCCTTAAATAAGTGGAATTTCTGAGTTTTGCCCGAAAATAAAGAGAATTTCTGTCTTTTTGCCCCAACATATAGGGAATTTCTGCCTTTTTGCCCCACAATTAGGGGATTTTCTGCAATTTTTCTCCAAAATACAGGGAATTTCTACATTTTTGCCCGAAAATAAGGGGAATGCCTACCTTTTTGCCATATAAAAGTGAAATTTCTTCATTTTTGCTCCAAAATAATGGGAATTTCTGCCTTTTTGCCTCTACATAAGTGGAATTTCTGTCTTTTCCCCCAAAACAAAGGGAATTTCTGGTTTTTTTTGCCCCAAAATAAGGGGAATTTCTGACTTATTTCCCAGAAATAAGTGAAATTTCTGCAATTTTGCCGCAAAATAAAAAAAATTTCTGCCTTTTTGCCGCCAAATAAGGGGAATTTCAGCATTTTTAACTCATAATAAGGGGAATTTCTGCCTTTTTGCCCCAAAATAAGGAAAATTTCTGCCTTTATTCCCTGAAATAAGTGAAATTTCTCCAATTTTGCTTTAAAATAAGTGAAATTTCGGCAATTTTGCCCCGAAATAAGGGAAATTCCGGGAATTTTGCCCCAAAATTAGGGAAATTTCATGCCTTTTTGCCTCCAAATAAGGGGAAATTCAGCCTTTTTACCTCAAAATAAGGGGAAATTTCTCTTTTTTTCCCCAAAATAAGGAAAATTTCTGCCTTTTTTCTCTGAAATAAGTGAAATTTCTGCAATTTTGCGCCAAAATAAGTGAAATTTCTGCAATTTTGCTCCAAAATAAGGGAAATTTCTGACTTTTTGTCCTCTAATAAGAGGAATTTCAGCCTTATTACCTAAAAATAAGGGGAATTTCTGCATTTTTGCAACAAAATATTAAAAATTTGTGCCTTTTTGCCCCAAAATATAGAAAATTTCTGTGTTTTTTCCCTGAAATAAGTGAAATTTCTGCAATTTTGCCCCAACATAAGGGAAATTTCTGCCTTTTTGCCCCCAAATAAGGGAAATTTCAGCATTTTTACCTCAAAATAAGGGGAATTTCTGCATTTTTGCAACAAAATATTAGGAATTTCTGCCTTTTTGCCCCAAAATAAGTAAAATTTCTGCCTTTTTTCCTTGAAATAAGTGAAAATTGTGCAATTTTGGCCCAAAATTAGTGGAATTTCTGAGTTTTGCCGTAAAATAAGAGAATTTCATTCTTTTTGCCCCAACATATAGGGAATTGCTGCCTTTTTGCCCCAAAATTAGGGGAATTTCTGCAATTTTGCTCCAAAATACAGGGAATTTCTGCCTTTTTGCCCGAAAATAAGGGGAATGCATATCTTTTTACCATATAAAAGGGAAATTTCTTCATTTTTGCTACAAAATAAGGTGAATTTCTGCTTTTTTGCCTGTAAATAAATGAAATTTCTGTCTTTTTCCCCCAATCAAAGGGAATTTCTGTCTTTTTTGCCCCAAAATAATTGGAATTTCTGACTTATTACCCTGAAATAAGTGAAATTTTACAATTTAGCCCCAAAATAAGGGAAATTTCTGCATTTTTGTCCCCAAGTAAGGGGAATTTCAGCCTTTTTACCTCAAAATAAGGGGAATTTCTGAATTTTTGCATCAAAATATACGGAATTTCTGCCTTTTTGCCCAATAATAAGGAAAATTTCTGCAATTTTGCCCCAAAATAAGGGGAATTTCTCCTTTTTTGCCCCAAAATAAAGGAAATTTCAGCCTTTTTACCTGAAAATAAGTAAAATTACTGCAATTTTGCCCCAAATAAGGGAAATTTCTGCAATTTTGCCCCAAAATAAGGTAAATTTCTGCAATTTTGCCACAAAATAAAGGAAATTTCTGGAATTTTGACCCAAAATAAAGGGAATTTCTGATTTTTGCCCCAAATATATGGAATTTCTGCCTTTTGCCCAAAAATTAGGGGAAGTTCTGCAATTTTGCTCCAAAATACGGGGAATTTTTGCATTTTTGCCCG